>NC_136261.1:116457343-116469843 GCF_964187855.1 Myxine glutinosa | reverse complement strand
TCCAATAACTTTATCGCTCGGTACGAGCCACACTCCAAAGGCTCACCTTTCCCTTTGTATAGAGGGACGATGGTACTAGGTTCCCAATCCACTGGAATGCGGCCTTCTTTCACCACCAGATTACAGATCTCTGTCATTCTCTTCACACCCCATCTTCCTGCTGCCTTTAACATATCTCCCACAACTCCCGTCGGCCCTCCCGCTTTTCTACCCTTCATTGCTTTTATCGCTTCCTCAACTTCCTTCTCAGTTATCTTCTCTGCCGGTCCTAAAACTGGGTTACTCTCTATGTTGCCATCCCATTCATTCTCTGTATTCAACAGCATTTCCATATATCTTTTCCATCTTCCTTTAATTCCATCTGGGTCGACAACGATTTGTCCCACTTCATCCTTCAAGCAACTCACCCCCATCACATCACACCTCTCTTCCGCTATCTGCTTTGCAATCCTGAATACTGCTTTCTGACCCTCTTCCGAATCCAAGCGTTCTCCGAACATTTTCCTACATGCCTCCTGCGCCTTTGCTACCTCTTTCTTTGCAGCCTTCCTGGCTGCCTTATAACTTTCATGCTCTGCTGTTTCTGCACCCATACCCTTCGCCTTCTGCCACTCCTTGAACTTCTTCCTCTTCTCGTCAATCCTCTTTCCAACTTCATCATCCCACCACCATGTTTCCGAGTGCCTCGGTGGTCCTTTTGTCCATCCACATACCTCACCAACGGCTCCCAACAGACTTGCTTTCATTGACATCCAACCACTTTCAAGCTCAACCACATCATCCTCGACCCTACTCAGCCTCTCTTTTAATGCCTCCCTTACTGTCACCTCTTTCAACCTCCACACCTTCATTATCGGTTGGTACTTCACCCGCCGAGCTCTCCTCGCACCTTTCACCCTTACGTCGCAGACAACCAAGTGGTGCAGTGAAACAGCCTCCTCCCCCGGGATCACCTTTGTGTCCCGGAGGTGCCCCCTATCTCGCCTATGCACCATCAGGTAGTCAACGGTTGTCGTCGACCCACCTGACGTGTATGTAACAAGCTTATTATCCTCTTTCTGGAACTGAGTATTACAAATCAACAAATCAGCTCCATCAGCAAACTCCAAAATCCTTTCACCTTCTCCATTTCTCACACCATATCCGTAACCCCCATGAACTCCGTCAAAACCATCCATACTCCTTCCCACATGTCCATTTAGGTCTCCTCCTACCACAACAACTTCCTCATCTTTCACGTTTTCCATCAGCTTCTCTATCGCACACCAAATCTTGTCCTTCTCTTCATCGCTTCGACCAACCTGCGGAGCATATCCCGAGATGACGTTCATCAAGAGCTTTCCAATCATCATTTTCACCATCATCAACCTATCACTCACTCTAGTCACACTCACCACACTATCTACAAACTCCTCAGAAAACAGGACACCAACACCATTGACGCCCTCCGGGCACCCTTGCCACACAAACTTGTATTTCTGTCCCTGCCTACCCTTCACCATTCTCACACCACTTCCCTTCCATCTCGTCTCTTGCACACAACATATGTCCACTCTTTTTCTGACCAATACTTCCACCACTTCTCCTGATCTCCCTGTCATTGTCCCTACATTCCATGTCCCAAACCTCAGAAACCGATCTCCACTTCGGGCTGTACCCTGCCCACGGCCACATGTAGTTGTAATTGTCATGGTTCTCTTTTTGAGGCAATGTTTTTATGGCCGGATGCCCTTCCTGACGCCAACCCTCTTAGTCGCCTCTTACGACACGCAGGGATACGGCGTACCTATTCTTATCCAGGGTACACACTGGGAAACATTCAAAACATGGAAATTCTGGGGGGTGGGGGGGGGGCGGCGTCAGCATCACGGCTGCGGTTTAAATATATTTAAATAAATATTTAAACAAAACCATGAAAAACAATCTGGGAAAAGTCTCTAAGTGAGAACGTGGATTTGAGAAAGCAGGAGCAGAGGTGAAAGAAAAACGAGATATAGGGCCAGGGGGCGGGGCACACGTCGAGACGAGGAGGCCGCACGAGACACCAGGCCGCACGAGGCGCGAACAAAGAAACGACTAATTACACACAAATTTGCAACAACTACAAAACAAAACCAAATAGAAACACACAATTACACACACACAACAAAATACGCAGCGGAAATTTGACAAAGAAACGAACGGGAAAACACTCAAACTTTGATGCCGTGGAGAGATCGAAGCAAGCCCCGTCGCTCGAAGGACCGGAAGTCCGGTTTTCACTATATATACGTATATATAGCATGATATTTCATAAAGTTGTGGCCGAATCATGACAAAACTTGTTGGATGAGTTTGGTAGTTGACAAGAACATGCAGATTAGATTTGGTTAATGTCCAAATCCAGATCTGGCCTACAGTGGGATACAAAACGGATAAACTGTTCAGCCTGGTGGAGGTATGCTCTCTACCGAGTGCTGTTCTAGTCTTCTATGCAACACCCCTGCAACCTCCACTAGCTTTATGTAATAATTTTTCAAGAGACAGTTCGTGTACTTTTGCCTCCACTGGGCACACGATTCCAGATTTCTATGTTTATATGAGGCATCTATTGAAATTTGGCATCTGGATACTTCAAAATCCCTCATGATATCTTCTGAAATTATCATCAGAATTATATTAGATCTTATGAGAAGCCATAAGAAGTTTTTCGAATGGAAGTTTTAATTTCATAAAGACATTCTGAAATTCTCTTGGCTATTGGTTCGTAAATGAATTATTTTATTTGCTTAAATGGATTAACATTTTAAGCATTGTAACATAAGCTGGTGATTGAACATTCATATGGAAAGGGGCAACTGATATTGAAAAGGACATCACTGAGCTTTTTGATAGCCTGAACAGCACAATACCAATGTGTTGAATTTGTATTTTCCAAAACAATTAAATGTAGGTTAAAATGCACAATCAAATGCACTTAAAGAGACCATGTCCCCTGATTGTTCTCTCCAATGCATGCCAACCGTGAATGAAGAAATGAAGAAGATAGGTTATCCTTTCTACCCTTTCATGAAGAAATAGTACTGGAGAACAGTGGAGAGTAAATTGTTTTACACTGTCTCGCAACGAGTGACTATTAACTGCAGTATGATCAATTCTCACAAGGAAACGTTTTTACATATTTGGGGAAGAGTGGCTGTCACAAAAAGAAATTCTGAAAAAGAAACCGTAGAAACTCAGGTTGATATTTAATCAGATTCATATCTTTTTTAATTTATTATTTGTGGTCGAAAAGGTTTTTTTTTCCCCCTTCCAACCATGAAGGAACTGTCTGCCGGAGAAACGCCGCACAGGTGTTGGTCCTTTGCTATGCAGTTCCGAGCATGTGTCATGCATTCCACCCACCAGTGGGTGAGTTTCCTGATGACAGTGGGATTGAAGTCATATTTTTCACTTTTTGTTTCTTACTCAGATAAAATTTTTTAAGTCTTGTGCATGTAAACCTAAATGCTTGGTAAACGCAATCTCAAAATAGTCCTACTGAGCTGTGGTCTGAAGGAAGCAGTTCAATTTAACATTTTTAATATGAAAAAGGCAATGCCGAGAAATGAACGAAACCCATTATAATTACCCATTAGAACTACTTTAAGAATTACCCTTTAGAATCACTCTTTAGAATTACCCTTTAGAATTACCCTTTAGAATTACCCTTTGGAATTACCCTTTGGAATTACCCTTTAGAATTACGCTTTGGATTTACACTTTGCAATTACTATTTAGAATTACCCTTTAGAATTACCCTTTAGAATTACTATTTAGAATTACCCTTTAGAATTACCCTTTGGAATTACCCTTTGGAATTACCCTTTAGAATTACGCTTTGGATTTACACTTTGCAATTACTATTTAGAATTACACTTTAGAATTACCCTTTAGAATTACTATTTAGAATTACCCTTTAGAATTACCCTTTGGAATTACCCTTTAGAATCACTCTTTAGAATTACCCTTTAGAATTACCCTTTAGAATTACCCCTTGGAATTACCCTTTAGAATTACACTTTAGAATTACCCTTTAGAATCACTCTTTAGAAGTACCCATTAGAATTACCCTTTGGAATTACCCTTTAGAATCACTCTTTAGAATTACCATTTAGAATCACCCTTTGGAATTGCCCTTCAGAATTACCCTTTAGAATTACCCTTTAGAATTACCCTTTGGAGTTGCCCTTCAGAATTACCCTTTAGAATTACCCATTAGAATTACCTTCAGAATTACCCTTTAGAATCACCCTCTAGAATCACCCTTTAGAATTACCCATTAGAATTAACCTTTAGAATTACCCTTTAGAATTACCCTTTCGAATCACCCTTGAGAATTACCCAATAGAATTACCCTTTCGAATTACCCATGAGAATTACCCTTTATAATTACCCTTTAGAATCACCATTTAGAATTACCCTTTAGAATCACCCTTTAGAATTACCCTTTAGAATAACCCTTTAGAACTACCCTTTAGAATTACCCTTTGGAATTACCCCTTTAGAATCACCCTTTAGAATCACCCTTTAGAATCACCCTTTAGAATCATCCTTTAGAATCACCCTTTCGAATTACCCTTTAGAATTACCCTTTCGAATTACCCATTAGAATTACCTTCAAAATTACCCTTTAGAATCACCCTTTAGAATTACCCATTAGAATTACCCTTTAGAATCGCCCTTTAGAATCACCCTTTATAATTACCCTTTAGAATCACCCTTTATAATTACCCTTTGGAATCACCCTTTGGAATCACCCTTTAGAATCACCCTTTAGAATCACCCTTTAGAAATACCTTTAGAATTACCCTTTCAAATTACCCTTCAGAATCACCCTTTAGAATTACCTTTAGAATTACCTTTTCAAATCACCCTTTAGAATCACACTTTAGAATTACCCTTTAGAATTAGGCTTTGGAAGTACCCTTCAGAATTTACGTTTCGAATTACCTTTAGAATTACCCTTTAGAATTACCCTTTAGAATTACCCTTTAGAATTACCTTTAGAATTACCCTTTCGAATTACCCTTTAGAATCACTCTTTAGAATTACCCTTCAGAATTAACCTTTGGAATTACCCTTTCGAATCATCCTTTAGAATCACCCTTTCGAATTACCCTTTAGAATTACCCTTTCGAATTACCCATTAGAATTACCTTCAAAATTACCCTTTAGAATCACCCTTTAGAATTACCCATTACAATTTCCCTTTAGAATCGCCCTTTAGAATCACCCTTTATAATTACCCTTTGGAATCACCCTTTATAATTACCCTTTGGAATCACCCTTTAGAATCACCCTTTAGAATTACCTTTAGAATTACCCTTTCAAATTACCCTTCAGAATTACCTTTAGAATTACCTTTAGAAATACCCTTTCAAATTACCATTCAGAATCACCCTTTAGAATCACCCTTTAGAAATTACCTTTAGAATTACCCTTTCAAATTACCCTTCAGAATCACCCTTTAGAATTACCTTTTCAAATTACCCATTAGAATCACACTTTAGAATTACCCTTTAGAATTTGGCTTTGGAAGTACCCTTCAGAATTTACGTTTAGAATTACCTTTAGAATTACCCTTTAGAATTACCCTTTAGAATTACCCTTTAGAATTACCTTTAGAATTACCCTTTACAATTACCCTTTAGAATTACCCTTTCAAATTACCCAATAGAATTACCTTCAGAATTCCCCTTTAGAATCGCCCTTTAGAATCACACTTTTAAATTACCCTTTAGAATTATGATTTGGAAGTACCCTTCAGAATTAACCTTTAGAATTACCCTTTCGAATTACCCTTTCGAATTACCCTTTAGAATACCCTTTAGAATACCCTTTAGAATTATCTTTAGAATTACCCTTTAGAACCCTTTAGAATTATTCTTTCGAACCTTTTAGAATTACCCTTAAGAATTACCCATTAGGTTTACCCTTTAGAACGCATAATTACCCTTAAAAATTACCATTTATAGAGAGCTTCGTAAGCGAACCTCTATGCCAATTGCATGGATATGTAAATCCATTCAAAATTTTATGTTGGAGAGTTTCGTAAGCGAACCTCTATGGCAATTGCATGTACTAGGGCATGCCCGTACTATATATATATCTAAAATTATATCCCCCCCCTCTATTTACATGAAATGGTTTGGTCCAAAGCGAACGGCTTGCGAGTGGTGACAATCCCCCCCCTCTATTTACATGCAATGGTTCGGTCCAAAGCGAACGGCTTCCGGAGTTTGGTAAAGAAATCGCCATCGCGTACACAAACGCGCAGGAAAGCGAATGAATCGCAAATTCGTTTTTATTAGTTGTAAAACATAGTTTAACGCCAACATAGTTTGCAAACGTGAAATAAATGAATACGCTCTCAAATGTGCCATCCGAGGCAGAGTGTGCCCGCCACGTTCGGCACACGCGATCGTTCGCTGCTCTCTGATTGGTTGAATCGTTTTTTGGACATAGCTCGGTAAGTAATTGTCCGATTAATATGAAACCTTGAAAAGGCACATCCTCGGGTCCCCAGCAATATACCTGGCAAGTTTCAAGTATATCGGACCGGTAGTTGTCGAGAAACAGCGGTCACAGACAAACAAACAAACGTACAGACGTACAGACAGACAGACAGAGATTACTGGAATTATAGATAGATATGTAAATCCATTCAAAATTTTATGTTGGAGAGTTTCGTAAGCGAACCTCTATGGCAATTGCATGGATATGTAAATCCATTCAAAATTTTATGTTGGAGAGTTTCGTAAGCGAACCTCTATGCCAATTGCATGGATATGTAAATCCATTCAAAATTTTATGTTGGAGAGTTTCGTAAGCGAACCTCTATGGCAATTGCATGGATACTAGGGCATGCCCGTACTATATCTATATCTAAAATTATATCCCCCCCCTCTATTTACATGAAATGGTTTGGTCCAAAGCGAACGGCTTGCGAGTGGTGACAATCCCCCCCCCCCCCCCTCTATTTACATGCAATGGTTTGGTCCAAAGCGAACGGCTTCCGGAGTTTGGTAAAGAAATCGCCATCGCGTGCACAAACGCGCAGGAAAGCGAATGAATCGCAAATTCGTTTTTATTAGTTGTAAAACATAGTTTAACGCCAACATAGTTTGCAAACGTGAAATAAATGAATACGCTCTCAAATGTGCCATCCGAGGCAGAGTGTGCCCGCCACGTTCGGCACACGCGATCGTTCGCTGCTCTCTGATTGGTTGAATCGTTTTTTGGACATAGCTCGGTAAGTAATTGTCCGATTAATATGAAACCTTGAAAAGGCACATCCTCGGGTCCCCAGCAATATACCTGGCAAGTTAAAAGTATATCGGACCCGTGGTTGTCGAGAAACAGCGGTCACAGACAAACAAACGTACAGACAGAGATTACTGGAATTATAGATAGACTAGGGCATGCCCGTACTATATCTATATCTAAAATTATATCCCCCCCCCTCTATTTACATGAAATGCTTTGGTCCAAAGCGAACGGCTTGCGAGTGGTGACAATCCCCCCCCTCTATTTACATGCAATGGTTTGGTCCAAAGCGAACGGCTTCCGGAGTTTGGTAAAGAAATCGCCATCGCGTGCACAAACGCGCAGGAAAGCGAATGAATCGCAAATTCGTTTTTATTAGTTGTAAAACATAGTTTAACGCCAACATAGTTTGCAAACGTGAAATAAATGAATACGCTCTCAAATGTGCCATCCGAGGCAGAGTGTGCCCGCCACGTTCGGCACACGCGATCGTTCGCTGCTCTCTGATTGGTTGAATCGTTTTTTGGACATAGCTCGGTAAGTAATTGTCCGATTAATATGAAACCTTGAAAAGGCACATCCTCAGGTCCCCAGCAATATACCTGGCAAGTTAAAAGTATATCGGACCCGTGGTTGTCGAGAAACAGCGGTCACAGACAAACAGACGTACAAACGTACAGACAGAGATTACTGGAATTATAGATAGATGTAAATCCATTCAAAATTTTATGTTAGAGAGCTTCGTAAGCGAACCTCTATGGCAATTGCATGTATATGTAAATCCATTCAACATTTTATGTTGGAGAGTTTCGTAAGCGAACCTCTATGGCAATTGCATGTATATGTAAATCCATTCAAAATTTTATGTTAGAGAGCTTCGTACGCAAACCTCTATGGCAATTGCATGTATATGTAAATCCATTCAAAATTTTATGTAAATCCATTCAAATGTTCGCTTTCATTTCAAATTTCACAAAAAAAAAATTAAAATTTTTCTGCATTCCCTTGAGAACAAAATTTCATGTTGTCATTTGAAATGTCCCTTCCATGATCCGCCATCTTGTCCCTTCCATGATCCACCATCTTGTCCCTTCCATGATCCGCCATCCATGATCCGATCCAGGAATTTTTTGAAGGATTTTTTTTACCATTGGAAGATAGGGCTCATTTTTTTTTTTAACATTGTCTTCTATATATTCTATATTTAACATTGTGATATGAAAATAGTTTTCATAATTGTTGTAAATGTAGTTTAAACTCGTGGTTATGCGTTAGAGCAGTGTATTTTTTTTAGCAGCGTCGTCTTCAATGTTCTTTTTTTTTTGTATAATAAAGACATATTCTGTCATTTTAAAACCACCAAAGGGTGTATTAGGTTTCCCCGTTTCATAAAATGTATCGTTTGATACGTATAATGCTTTAAAACTTTTTTTTTTGGTGTTTTTTCCTCTGAAGAGATATCAACATTTTTTTTTTTTTTTTTTTTTTTTTGTATACAAGATCGAGGCTCGTGAAAGAGCTAACATTAATCACACAAAAAGACAAACCGACACACAAAACACAAAAAACAAGGGGAGCGGTAGACAAGATGGGGAGAGAGGGGGAAGGACACAAAAGAGAGGGGGAAGGACACAAACACAACATTTGAGAGCAGGGACATCGGGAGGACTTGGGGGGAGGTGGGAGAGGATTAAAACATATGAACACTGCAAGGACTCTGGGGTGAATTACCGGGGGTAGAAAAGATCAAGGTTTTCGATGGGGGAAGATAAGAGATGGTGGTGAACAGCTGTTTTAAAGACCTGGAGGGAGGAGTGGGATTGAAGGGAGTGGGGGAGTTTGTTCCAGAGGTGGGAGAAAAGGGGAATGAAAGAGTGAAGGTGAGCAGAGAGCCTAGACTTTGGCAGTTTAACCAGAAGAGGGTTGCAGGCAGATCTTGTGCGACCTGAAGGAATATTGGGGGGACAGAGCACAGAGAGAGCTGGGGGAGCAAGGCCGGAGAGGAGTCGGTAGAAGACAGAAAGACCACCAACCTGCCTGCGGTGAGTGAGTGAAAGGCCCTCGGCGTTGACTACATCGCAGGAGATTCCAATGATTCTGAAAGCTTTGGCCTCAACAGCGTGAAGCCGAGCAAGGTGTGAGGCAGGAGCACCAGCCCAGAGGGGGGAACAGTATTCCATTGAGCTGCGGATGAAAGCCTTGTATGTGGTGAGGAGCTCAGGTGTGCCAAGGAAGGACTTCGCACGACGGAGGATGCCCAGTCGGCGACTGGCTTTGGAGGCCAGCTTGGAAATGTGGTTTTCCCAAGAAAGATCATGGCAGATAGTGAGACCCAAAAGCTTGAGCGACAGAACTTCTTGGAGAGGATTGTTGAGAAAGTAGATGGGAGGGTTGTCCAGTCGGTCCTTTCGGAGAGACATTGTAAGAGTGTGAGATTTGTCAGGATTTAGCTCAGCGAATGTCATTTGCGGTGTCAGTATTTGATGAACTTATATATAAAGACTTCGTTCCAGATTTGTCAATGGCTGAGTTTTATAATTTACAATTTAAATATAATATTTAAATATTTATTTATTTAAATAAATAATAATAATAAATAAATTATTATTTATTAATTTATTAATAAATAAATTAAATAAATTAATATTAAATTAATTAAATTAATTAATTAATTAATTAATTACTTTTTAATTTCATAATTTAATAAATTAAAATAAATAATTAAATTTATTAATTAATAAATTTATTTAATAATAAATTATTATTTAAATAAATAATAATAAATAATAATATTTAAATAAATATTTAAATATTTAAATATTTAAAATTAAATATAATAATATTTAAATATAATATAATATAATATAAATATATAAATATTTAAATTTACAATATCTATCTATAATTCCATTAATCTCTGTGTGTATGTGTGTTTGTATGTGTGTATGTGTGTTTGTATGTTTGTCTGTGACCGCTGTTTCTCGACAACCACGGGTCCGATATACTTTAAACTTGCCAGGTATATTGCTGGGGACCCGAGGATGTGCCTTTTCAAGGTTTCATATTAATCGGACAAGTACTTACCGAGCTATGTCCAAAAAACGATTCAACCAATCAGAGAGCAGCGAGTTATCGCGTGTGCCGAACGTGGCGAACACACTCTGCCTCGGACGGCACATTTGAGAGCGTATTCATTTATTTCACGTTGGCAAACTATGTTGCCGCTATGTTGGCGTTAAACTATGTTTTAAAACTAATTAAAACCATTTCATGTAAATAGAGGGGGGGGATTGTCACTGTACTCGCAAGCCGTTCGCCGTTCGCTTTGGCGTTGCGAATGGACCAAAACATTTCATGGACCAAACCATTTCATGTAAAGCGTTCGCCGTTCGCTTTGGCGTTGCGAATGGACCAAACCATTTCATGGACCAAACCATTTCATGTAAATAGAGGGGGGGGGGGATTGTCACCGTACTCGCACCCACGTACCCACGTACCCACGTACGGGCATTGCACCCACGTACGGGCATGCCCTAGTAATTTATAACAACAATTAACAAACGAATAAAACAGATTTGGCAAAATTCCAACTTTTTTTTTTTTAAAGATCGCATATTCACCCAGGGTTGTGAGAGGCTGAAGAAGAAGACACCTCGCCTGGGCTTCCCAGACCAAGTAAATAATTCTAGTTCTGGCTCTGCAATTTTCAGGTTTATTACTCCCACGAGGGAGTAACGCATTCGATCGTGTCCGTCCGTGTGTGTGTGTGTGTGTGTGTGTGTGTGTGTTCGTATGTTCGTGTGTTTGTGAACAAGATATCTGGAAAAGTTCTGAACGGATTTGGATGAAAGTTGGTGGGATGATTGCCCTTGGGATAAGGAAGAATTGATTAGTTTTTCGTGAAGCTCAGGATATTATTCCGGATCCAGGAATTTTATTGGGAAAGATTTTTTCTGTTCTACTGCATTAAAGCTTTTATTCTTATTCTTAAATGATGTTTTTCTCCTCTAATTCCGAGATATATCAAAATAAATTATCTGACAGTTAGGGCCTACTTTCTTTTTCATTTATTGTTTTGGGGAGAGGGGATGTTAAACAAAACGTATTATTCCAACTAAACCCACGGCGGGAGTATGCGCTCTACTGAGTGGCGTTCTAGTTAGTCCTTGGTGTGACCCGGGCACGGTTTGAACCGTCGCCCTCCCAGACACGGAGCGGGCGCTCTTTCTAACCCTAACACCACCACAATTTTATTTTTACATCGAGCTACTGTATGTATGAAGCCATGTGCATCCCCACTTAAAGAATATATTTAACAAAAAAAAGGTAATCTAGGATGCAAATATTGTAAAACAGTATCAGGATGTTTATTCGATACAATGGTAAGCACATACAGGTTATTCATCAAGATTTAGGGTAATCAATGGCGAACTGGTCCATATAAAGACAGGTCTGCATGTGCCAGCATAAAAATGAGGACAATGAATTATCTCAAGAAATTGTTGATAGAGATATGTAACCACCATGGGAAAGGTGATGGAAAAATTGGTTTTGGGATCGTAATGTAACGGCTTAAAGTTCCTCTGGATGATGGAATCGTTGGGTCTTTGTGAATGGAATTCCTTCTTTAGTTAAATTTTCTCATAAGGGTCTAGATTAGTCATCTTTCTATTGGTATTGTGAGGCTACAATGGAGATGGGAAAGGTGTGCTCGGTGAAGAACTTCCATATCGTCGGATTTGTATTTCATGTCCCAATTGTCATCACACATATGGCAGAGCTTGAGGAATTGGGAATGTGAAATTGAACTTTGAACATGCGAGGGTTTGGAATATGAATATAGAAAGTTACTGTATGTAGATGTAGATGGACATTGGTAGCTATTCCATTATATTTTACTGATGCATTAACAGGATGCCAAATCATTCTGGTAGCAGACAATCATACTGATCAAATATTTGTGGCTAAGTATAAATGACAATACTATCTGCATAGTTGGGATCAATTTTGGTACCCATGGCTGCACTGATAGCCTGCTTGAAGATTCCATCCATAGATGGAAAGTAGTGGAGATTGAGGACCAGTTTGGCGAGTAACAGTAGAGTTTATGGTTCCATGCTAGTATGGCAATCAACAATTGCTTGAGAACCCAAATACCCTAGTTGGCATTAGGAATGAGAGCGAAAAGAGATTTCATGTCCGTAGTGAATAAA
>NC_136261.1:116429843-116454843 GCF_964187855.1 Myxine glutinosa | reverse complement strand
TCAAATTTTGCACACTTATTACCCTTCCTGACTTCTACTATATTATGAAGTTTAACATCGATCAATGAAGCGGTTCAAGAGAATTTAAAAAAAAAATATTTTCGTTTAATTAACTATATCTGCCAAACCACGTCACCTATCGCAAATTCCAAAAGGTCATTTTAGTAGACTCATATGCTGAACACATCTTTAAAGTTTCCCCTCGATTGGTTCAAAAATGAGGGAGGAGCTAGGTTTTAAAGGTTTATGCTTAAAAACATCATAACTCTGAAACCATGTGATGCATGATGTCGTGCTCGCTGACTTTTTCGTTCGCCATGGGTATACGATTATGGATGCCAAGTTTGGGCTCGATCGGCTTAGCCGTTGCGGAGAAAGGGGGGTTTGCGTGTTTTTCACGAAAAACAATATGGCGGCCGAACCACGTGACGTATGACTACGAAAATTTTTGCATTCTGAGGTTTTTTAAACTAAGGATCTGGGGAAAAAAATCATTTTTGTGTGAGCAAAGATGTGTTTGACGAATTCTAACCTCTTAACATTAGCATTTTAAATAAACTAAATAAACATGTTTTTTGGTTCCATTGCAGAGTTCTTTAGAATGAGCCATGACTCAAATTTTTCCATTGAGCTGTTTCGGAGATATAGAGGGGCAAATTTGAAGGTGTTTTACAAGATGGCGCCCATACCACGTGACCTATGACGTCATAATTAGCATTAAAAAATTATACAAGCCTAGCCGATCATTTGATGAAAATTTCCTGTCAATTCGACCAGTGGTTGCTAAGAAACTAAATTTTCAAGTTTTCGGAGGTGCAAAATAGGGTGGAAGAATTATAAGAAAAACTTCAGCAGAATTAATAGGTATTCCCATACAATGTAATTGTATGTAATTAAGACGTATGTAATATTCCCATACAATGTAATTGAATGGGAAACCTAATAAAACGGAACATAACATTTACTGCAGCACAGATTAATCTCGAACGATTACCTGGTTATTTGGAAGCAAATTTCTTAGAGGACCAAGAAGAGCGACCATGACCAAATAACCGGGAAAGAAACGTATGCTGTCGAAGGGAAACATAAACTTTTCAAGGATTGTAAGTGCATGATTGGTGTCCTTGATAAAGGAAGGTAGAGATTTAATGAAAGGAGTCATGGTCTTTTCAAGTTCGCTACAGATCAGTTTGGCAGGGCAAATACCAGGGGGAATGAACAGGTGGAATGAGTTGTTGTCTGTGTTCACCTTTGGTAAAGAAGTAAATGTGTGACATTCTTGGAGTTGTGATCATGAATTTGCAAGTTGTACCTGGAAGTTCCATTTTGCTAATATATTATTTGACCGTCTCCTTCACAGACTTTGATTGGCTGGGTTGGCTTTGTTGTCTTTGGAGTAAAAACCAGTGTTGACAGGTTGTGATCAGAGGGATTAGTTTTTGAAGATCGGTATTCCAAACCATTGTGGCATTTGCGTCATCAAATCTTGGTCAGCCGCTTTGATGACAATATCCTCCCTTTTGAAGAGAGATTTAGTGCATTCCATTCTACCTTGGTGAGGTTGGATACGTCCATATGACGATTAAAGTTTAGTTTTGATTTAAAAAAAAAAGGTCTCTGGAGATAAACTGGCCATCGAGAAGGATCCAATTGGATTTCTGAATGCCGAGTAACTTCACTTATTAGGGATAGGTCAAAATTAGCTGGCTTGTTGTGAAAGAAAGCTTAGAGTCGAACACGTTGGAGAAATCGCACTGTCTTATCTCACAGTGAATTTGTCCATCATTTTTGACATATGAACAAGTTCAAGCCTTTGCTGAAGACTGATGTTTCAGCAAGAGATAGAGACAGGTAAGTTGTCTGGAATTGTTACACCTTTGTTTTGAGTTCCTTGTGGTGTATGAGTTAGAGGAGGAGGAATAACATGATAAAAGTATCTGGATCTTGATTTCTCTTAAATAATGAAAGAGCTTTCATTTCTCCAAGTTCTCCAATCTAATGATGATGGAATTGACCGAGATGACAGGGCAGTTCTTTTCAAGATGGAAGTGCCAGATGAGGATTTAATGTTTAACTGCTTTCCGTTTCGATGACAGCCCTGATAGTGGTTTGTATGTGAATCATCAAGAAGGCCCACATTCTCTACCTCTTGTTGTTACTGAAGAGTAACACTTACACAAGAAGGGGGAAAAACTGATATGGGGAACATGAGGCAAAAGCATTTCATAATGATTTTACACTTCGGCATCAGCTGATAACGTTGATGTGAATGAAAAACCGCATCTTGGCAAACGTGTGACTAAAAAAAAGAAGTGCTGTGGTATTGAAGAAAAGAAGAAGCTGAAAAAGTCACTATTCTGTGCCGGAGCTCCTTGGTGGAAATTATTGAACACAGAATTTTTGGGTTCTGGTTTTCACAGGTTATGAAAAGCCTTGATGAAGACAATAATGGACACAAAGACCAGTTTTTTATTTTACTAGTGGGAATTGATAGTTTGGCAGAATAGGATTTCGGAACACTGGGATTGAGTCCATCTTTAGCTCTTGCCAAAGCGACTAGAATCCTGTTGATCTTCCCAAAGAAAAACGCAGGGACCAGGTGGCACTGTTAGAGAGGTGGAAATGAGAAGATATGGAGAGACATATTTTGGAGTTCCACTTTGAAGGTGGTACTGAGTTCAAACATTCAAACAAACCAGAACAGACACCACGAAGGTTTGCAAGAGGTAGACATGTGAAACGATCACCAAGTTGCCTCAGGATGAACTAGAAGATGCTAAAAGCCTTTTTTCTCGTAGTGGAGTTGCGACACACACATGGACAGACAGACGAATACACGAGACACAGCACATGGACACGAGACGAAACAAACAGCCGGAGCTTGTGGGAAGTGCATCACTTCCCAGGGCAATCCTGGTACCAGCAACGTCACAACAATGGCACTGTCTTTCTCACCGCACTCATTGGGCATTTCCTGAGGAGGGATTCCCTCCTCACCATAGATGCCAACCTATGGTTGTTTGCCCGTGCTCTTATCCTTGTAAATTCTGAACGGCAAAGCAAGGAAGCAGCACATACCATTTTTAAAGTCTTGGGTACGACTCGGCCGGGGATTGAACCATCGGACCCCCTAAACTCGGAGTGGACGCTCTAACCATTACACCACCAAGTCTGGTTATTAAAATATGGCCTTGCTGAACAGAATGAAAAGAAGTTGCTCTCAGTTAAATTTTCCTTCAAATTGCGAATGTAAGTTGCTTCATCGCAACTGCCTCACACAGCCTTGGGTACCAAGGAGAGCAGAGCTTTCTGAAATCATTCCAAAAAAGTACAAATATTAATGGCTGAATGAAGACAATGGTAATAAACAGGTGAATTACAGACTCTGCAGTACTTTGGCAGCTCATTGAGAGTTGAATTAAATCGTCACATGGTCAAAGAAGCCAAGTGAAAGAGGAGGAGTAGAAGAGCTTATCAAAAACATTCGTCATTTCAAGGCCAAATCGACGAGGTGACATATTGAAGAAATCCTAGTTGGGTTGTTTACTGATTAAGTCAAGTTTGTGACTCACGGGAGGCCTTCACAGCCACGACATGTCAGACTACAGATGAGGAAACTGCCAGCCAGCTGACATGGTGGAAATTGGAGTTGCCACAGATGAAAAGGACAGAAGTAAGGTAGCAAGATGGTCGTAAAATCATTTCTGCAATGAGTGAGATATATATCACGTCCCTGGCATAAGGTGAAGGACACAGCATGCAATGAAACAGCAAGTTGTCTTGACGGGCATGTGGCGTCAAACGTATTTCAGAGTTAAGTGGGGTTAGTACGGAGCATTGAACATGATGGCTGGAGAGACAGAAGCATCAGCACTCCAATATGAAAGTATACAGGGTGATGTGCAGACCAATCAAACATTCGGTGCTAGGAACATTTCAGTTCTCCAAACAATATCTACAGAAGCTGCACAAACATATAAGGATGGAGTTGTCAGGTTCGATCAGAGCCTTCTGATGTTTGAGTAACACTGCTCGGAGAAAGCCTGGTGTTGGCTTAGCGGTTAGGGTGCCGGCTTGGAATCCGAGGATCCTGAGGTCGAATCCTGGTCGATCTGTGAATTAACGCCAGAGGGGTTGACTCAGCCTGTCATCCTTCCGAGGTCGGCAAATTGAGTACCAGTTCACTGGTAATTGCAGCACTGTATCGGTGGCACAAACGCGCTTCCAGAGAAACGATGCAACCAGCAGCCACAGGCATCAACAACTGCTCGGAAAAGAGGAAGATTATGGTTGCTGGTTTTCCTTTTTGTAAGGAAGTTAGAGTGATGGGTGGTGGGCTGGTGGGTATTAGGGAATGGGGAGGCAGGAGCAGACTTGGATGGGCGGAGAGGGATTACAGTTATATGCATACATTCACCGCGGACCCGGTTCCGTTGCAAATGTAAAAACATTGACCTGGACTCCTCACATCAGTAGCAGCGGAACAGTCGACAACATGTAAAAAATATCAGAAAAATTCATCTTCCATAATTTGTGTATATATTATGTTTTTGACCCCAAAAAACATTTACAAAATGCTCGATAGTCCACAAAATGTTCAAAAAAATAAATGCAGCTATTGTAGCAGCTTTTATGTGTTTTTTTATGCCGGCACTGGAAATGACATTTGTAGCAGCAAACACGTGGTACATTTCAAGAGAGGGGGATGACCGCAGCAACAAAATCCATTATTTAACAATGGTTCTTCGGGCTTACAAACCCACAATTTGCTTTTCAATGTCCTTTGCCATCCCAACTCTGCTTTTCAGCATTGGCTTATACAATATGCATAGAATAACTTGGAAAAACTAACTTCCAAAAAGGACAATTATTGTACTATGACAGCTAATATTATTATTATTATTCTTAAACACCCTTACCTCATATAACCCACACAAAAATGTGTTTTTACATTCAGTTGGTGTTCTTTTTCGATAAGGAGCATGTCCTTTCATCTATCATATTGGCACAAAAGTTATCAAACAGTGACTGCATTACCAATTGAAACTCCAACAAAGGGCAGCAGCTTCCTCAATGGCAGCAGCAACAGCTTTTTTGCTGCTGAATTGGAATATCCAGTTCAACGATAATTGCTAATGTCCTTAGAAAGTGTCCTTAGAAACGGTTGATAGGAAAAAAGGTCTTGCACATGTTTAACAAAGTCGATAACATCTAACTTTTTCTTGGAGCATATTATTCAAGCCTTTCCCTCAACACATGAATGATGTGCTCAAACATTGCGATGCAGATTGCTCAATTGTGGATGAGTATATAATATCTGTATACCATGGTTTATGGTATATTTTGTATACGAAGAAAAAAAAATATCCTGAGAGCTTCTGTTGCACGTTCAAGTGATAAGTATCCTTGGCCTTGTACTCCTTTGGGTCGGCCTGGAAGGATGATTATTTGATGTACATTGAAGCATGGTGATATAGAAAGATTATGGCAGGTGGATCTCAACCTGAAATCCAATATGGTGGCTACGCTGTGGTCTGTGCAGTCTGTAGCTGAGTGGTTGGAAGCACCGTGCTTGAGTCTTCCTGAGAATTCTTCCTTTTTCCTCGGTCTTTCTTCTTTCCTCGTTTCCTTCCTTGTCGAGCACCTGTTGAAATGGATACATCCGTGATAATGTTAACGATGTCATGTATGCTTTAGTTTTTTTTATTCAGACATTAATTACTTTTTACACATTCATCAGCAATAAACAAGTCAATACCTTGGAATTTGAACCTAGTATATTGGCAACGAGGTGAGTATTCAGACAAACATACTGATTTATTATAATGTAACAAAATAAACTCTGGTATCCATAATCATCAATATTTCATGAATGCAAGTGTGCAGGAAATTTTAACTTCCTCTCCACACCGCCATCTTAAACCCATTTTGAACTATCACCCCAACCCCTTTCTTCAAAGTACACAATGGATATTTGTCTCCATGGTTTAATACCAGATCCCATGCAATTATTAGATCTAAGGGCACCCACAGAATAGAGTGCAATAACAAAGCAGACTGGGTAAATCGATAATTATATCAACCCCTCTCCCCCCCTCTCCCACCCCACCCCCCATCTCTCCGATCAACACCGACCTCAAATCAAATCACAAATCTAGCTTTCAAAAGTGAAATTTTAACTATAGACATGGAATTAATATTCAACTCTTACTGAACGCCAGTTTACCTTCTAAACTTGGTGGGAGGGGTTGGTGTTGATGCATGTTGGAGTGTGTTACAGATAAGGTGTGTCTGACATATACAGGTCAGCGCAATGTATATGTGAGTGTGTGTGTGTGTGTGTGTGTGTGTGTGTGTTTGTGTGTGTATTTTTGAATGTATTTGTATATGTGAATGTGTATGTGTGTCTGTGTATATGTGTGTATGTTTGTATTTGTGCATGTATGTGTGCATACAGTCGTGGATACAGTCGTGGCCAAAATATTGGCACCTTTGCACTTTTTTCAAATAATGCACCATTTCTTCCACGAAATTGTTGAAAAATTTTTTTTTTTTAGAATCCACATATGTATTTCTTTGGTTTTCAGTGGAACAAAACAAAAAAAAGCTGAAAAATTACTAAATCTTGGCTTATCCCACAAATAAATCCAAAAATGGCCTGGACAATATTATGAGCACCTTTTAGAAGTTGTTAGAAATCATTACATTTCAAACAGGTGATTCTCCTTTCCTTTGGAATTGAACTCACTTGTGGAGAGTTGCAGGTGGCTGCAATATAAAAATCACTCAGTCAACCAGTTTGAATAGAGAAAAGGAGTCATTCTGCTGTTTTGGGTCACTGTGTGTACTGCAATGAGCATGGAGAAAGGAAAGAAAAACCAGGTAATTGTCTGAGGAGGTCAGACAAAAGATTGTAGCCAAGAATGGACAATCTCAAGGCTACAAGTCCATCTCAAGAGACTTTGATGTTCCTGTGTCCACTGTACACAATGTTATCAGGAAGTGTAAGGCCCATGGCACTGTAGTCATCCTCCCTGAATGTGGCCGCAAGAGAAAACCTGATCGAAGATTGCAGCGAAGGATTGTTTGAATGGTGGAGAAAGCACCTCGTTCAACGGCCAAGCAGATTCAAGCTGACCTTCAGAAAAAAGGTACGACAGTTTCAACTCGCACCATCCGTAACCAACTCAATGAAAGGGGGTTCTGTTGTAGTGGACCCCAAACCTGAGACAGAGGCATGAGAAAGCCAGACTGGAGATTTCCAAAACACACCTGAACAAGCCAAAATCCTTCCAGGAGAACATCCTGTGGACAGGTAAGACCAAATTAGAGGTTTTTGGTTAAGCACATCATCTCTATGTTTACAGAAAACAAAATGAAGCCTTCAAAGAAAAGAACACCTTCCCTACAGTCAAACATGGAGGAGGTTCAGTGAAGTTTTGGGGTTGCTGTGCTGCCTCTGGCATTGGGTGCCTTGAATGTGTGCATGGCATCATGAAATCAGGAGATTACCAAGGCATTTTGGAGCGTAATGTTCATCCCAGTGTCAGAAAGCTGGGTCTCCGTGGAAGGTCATGGGTCTTGCAGCAGGACAATGACTCCAAACACACTTCAAAAAGGACCCAGGAATGGTTCAAGAAAAACGCTGGAATGTTCTGGAGTGGCCAGCAATGAGTCCAGATCTAAATCCCATTGAACACCTGTGGGGAGATCTGAAAACAGCAGTTGCGAGAAGGCACCCTTCAAATCTGGGAGAACTGGAGCACCTTGCACAAGAAGAGTGGGCCAACCTGCCATTAGAGAGGTGTAGGAAGCTCATGCATGGCTATAGGAAGTGCTTGACTGCAGTTATTTTGTACAAAGGCTGTGTGTGCTACCAAATATTAAGTCTTGCGTGTCAATAATTTTGTCAGCCATTTATTTTATTTTCTGATTTTAAAGCATATATTAAGTTCTGAATCAAAAACAAAGGTTCTGTAATATTAACAGTGAAATAAAGAATTGTGGAGACCAAATACTTTTGTCAATTTCAACTTATTTTTGGAGAAAATTGTGAGTTATTTGAAAAAGGTGCAAGGGGGCCAATATTTTTTGCCACGACTGTGTGTGTATTTGTTTTTATGAGCATGTGTGTGTTTGTGTGTGTAAGTGTGTATGTGTGGTTGTGTGTGTGTGATGAGCAATTAAACTTTGGTTTTTTTTTGTTGTTTTTTTTGTATACAAGATCGAGGCTCGTGAAAGAGCGAACATTAATCACACAGAAAGACAAACCGACACATAAAACATATAACATCGGGAGCGGTAGACAAGATGGGGAGAGAGGAGGAAGGACACAAACACAACATTATTTTGAGAGCAGGGACCGAGAGACATGGAGAGATCGAGAGATCTGGGAGAGGGAGAGGGCATTGGGGGCGGGGGCATGGGAAGGGGGCGGGGGGGTGGGAGAGGTATAAAACATATGGACACTGCCAGGACTTCCAGGAAAGAAGTTGGAATTTCAAACAAGGTGGATCTGGGGTGAATTAGCGGGGGTAGAAAAGATCAAGGTTTTGGATGGGGGAAGATAAGAGATGGTGGTGTACAGCTGTTTTAAAGACCTGGAGGGACGAGTGGGATTGAAGGGAGTGAGGGAGTTTGTTCCAGAGGCGGGAGAAAAGAGGAATGAAAGAGTGAAGGTGAGCAGAGAGCCGAGATTTCGGCAGTTTAACCATCAGAGGGTTGCTGGCAGATCTTGTGCGACCTGTAGGAATATTTGGGGGACAGAGCACAGAGAGAGCTGGGGGTGCAAGGCCGGAGAGGAGTCGGTAGAAGACAGAAAGACCACCTACCTGCCTGCGGTGAGTGAGTGAAAGGCCCTCAGAGATAGCTTCATCACGGGAGATTCCAATAATTCTGAAAGCTTTGGTTTCGACAGCGTGAAGCCGAGCTAGGTGTGAGGCAGGAGCACCGGCCTATAGGGGAGAACAGTGTTCCATTGAGCTGCGGATGAAAGCCTTGTATGTGGTGAGGAGCTCAGGTGTGCCGAGGAAGGACTTCGCACGACGGAGGATGCCCAGTCGGCGACTGGCTTTGGAGGCCAGCTTGGAAATGTGGTTTTCCCAAGAAAGATCATGGCAGATAAAACTGCAGTTATTTTGCAGTTTTACCCCTCCATCCCTTTACCCCTCCAGGGTAAAGCCCCTTTACCCCTTTACCCCTTTACCCCTGCAGTTTCCCTTTACCCCTCCATCCACAATTGTGAGGAACATATGACTACATATTCCATGATGGAGCACATGCCACTTGTGTGGCAATATATTTTGCTCTCCAACACATAACGAGAATACATGGATCCATTTCTTAGGATGTATTCTTTTGATATGAATGGTGATTTTACGACAGCATGCATTTTAAACAGCAAATACAAAATATCTTGCATATTACATGAAACCTGATAGCTTCTTCACTGTCAGAATCACCATGTTTTAAATAAATGAACACAACGAAATATACATAAATAAATAAACAATCGTAATTTGTACATATGCAATTCCCAAAACCTCACCACCTACTCTCTTCCTCTCTCATTCCAGTACACTAGCTCACAATTCCCTTTACCCCTCCATCCACAATTGTGAGGAACATATGACTACATCTTCCATGATGGAGCACATGCCACTTGTGTGGCAATATATTTTGCTCTCCAACACATAACGAGAATACATGGATCCAAAATTAAAGGAAAACCTATGACAAAAGACTCTTTCGGCTACTATAAATATCACATATCTTAGGATGCTGTTTTTTAACAGTGATTTATCCTTTGAAAGGAGCTTACATATAAATCACGTGCACAAAATGATATTAGGAGACAAAATATAAAAAGATCAATATTAATATACTGGAACTAGAATGACACTCGGTAGAGAGCATACCTCCGCCTTGCTGTACAGTTTGTAGTGAAATCGTATTATGCTGAACCCAGGTGATGCTCGCTGCTCGCTGACACCGCTAGGGGGGCGCGGCTATAAGACCCGAAACGGCCGCTGCTCGAGGCGCCTTCTCCTGTGACATGTTACATTGACTAGTAGACTCGTTAACGGTACGTACCGCATATAATGTTATGCTTGCTTTCATTGAATGATATTGTGGATTGACCTATGTGAAACCAAACCTTATTTCTATTGCATCCCTGTATTTGCAGAATGATGTCAAAGGTCTTAATGGAATTAAACCAACAGATAGACTAAAGTTGTGGTCTTGAATGATTTCCACAACACTTAATTCCATTAAAATCTACAGACATGGCGGGGAACAAGATGCTGGTGGTTTCGCAATTCTGCGCCGACCCGCAAGCCCCGGATGCTGGTTTGCAACTGACTCACTGGTTGAAAACTTTGGAGAATCAGTTCGCTGACCAGGACACCGTGCCGACCGCTGCTGCGAAGCTAGCAACGCTCCAGTCCAAAGCCGACTACAAGGTGTACAACAGTATTGCGTGATGTGCGACATACGACCTCGCTGTTGCGGAGCTCAAGCGATTGTACATAAAGCAAAAGAGCGTGATATATGCTCGACATTTGCTGCGATCGCGACGCCAGCAACCAAACGAGCCGATGGATCACTATGTGCAGGAGCTCCGGCAACTCCAGCTAGACAGCACCCAGGAGCCACGGACTCACGAGCAGGTTCAAGATGACCTTCTCCTAGACGCCTTCGTCTCCGGGGTCTCCTCTCAGGACCTCAGGCTCAAGCTCTTGGAGAAGACCGACCTGACCTTCATGGCGGCTCTAGAACAAGGGAAAATATATACCGAAGCGCGGCTGCAGTCGAACGACTATGATCGCACGCGCCTCTTGGCGGGGACCTCGCTACATGCATGACCGGAGAGTGCTACCGCCGACGAACCAGGAGCGGACCCACTCGCGGAACTCCAGGTTGCCCCGGCGGAGGATCCGGGGATCCTGACGGCTGCCGCTACGGTCAGACCCAAGGCCTCACGCGGAGCCGCATGCTACTTCTGTGGGGGTCAACGACACCACCGGACAGTGTGTCCGGCTCGGGACGCGATATGCCATTTGTGCTCGCAGAAGGGGCACTATGCAAAAGTGTGCCGGAAAACCGCATGCAGTTCGCGGCCGCGCGCGACCTTGAATGGGCTAATTGCGGAGCCTACGGGCCGAGCACGGAACACGGCGCCTTACCCGGCTTTGATGGGCAGTGTCCCTCCTCGCGGGCCCCTGGTCGCCCAATCGACCTTGGCGAGAGACACCGAGCAGCCACAACAGTCTCATCCTCAATCGGATACGGAACGTGCGTCCTTGACTGGACTCCGGGCAACGCGAGGGCCTTTGGAGCCTCGCCCAACCCCAGCGGTACGTACACGCTACGTCTCTCGAGAGCGTACGGCGTCCTCTGGCGGCGACACGCGTTTGGTACAAACTACGGAGGCCCATACTCGTCAAACGGCGATTTCGAATGGCAAGACTACGGTGGCCCATACTCGTCAAACGGCGATTTTGAATGGCAAGACTACGGAGGCCCATACGTGTCAAACGGCGATTTTGAATGGCAAAACTGCGGAATGCATGGGGAGGCTCTCTGACAGCTTTAACGAATGCCCCATGAACAACGAATACTCCGGCAACGACCGCAACACTGCAGATTGCATGGGAACGCTCCCTGACAACTTATACGAAACTCCACGGGCACCCTCTGCCCGGAAAACTGCGGCTGGCATAGTACCCACCCGCATGGCGCGACCACCTCACTCAAGAGGTTCGGTCCCACTCCCAGCAGGCTCGTCCAGCCTGGCTCAAGCCGTTATTCCCCTCATGGTCGAGGGCCATTGTGTGCATGCCTTGGTGGATACAGGGTCTACGGATAGTTTTATCGATCAGCGACTATTGCACAGGCATGGTTGGCAGGTCTTGGGGACTACGAGACGGATCTTCATGGCTTCCCAGGGCCTTCGGCTCAGCACGAAGGGGGAATGTCGATTGAAACTCGTGATAAAGGGACGGGTTTTCCCAGATGTACACCTCATGGTTTTACCTGCTTTATGTGCTGACATTCTGTTAGGACACGATTTCCTTAAGCGACATGGACGACTGGAAATGGAGTTTGGTGGGCCAGACACGCTCGCTGTTGGTGGGACTGACACGCTTGTTGTGTGTGCCCTAGCGAAAATGGAAATTCAGCCACTTTCGCTGTTCCCCAATTTAACCTCCGTCTGTACACCTGTAGCGGTAAAATCACGGCGCTACTCTCGAGCGGACATGCAATTCATTGCGGGAGAGACGGCTCAGCTCTTGAAAGACGGCATCATAGAACCCAGCCGGTCGCCGTGGCGGGCTCAGGTCTTAGTGGTGCGGAGCGAAGCACACCGCAGACGCATGGTAATCGACTATTCCCAAACGATTAACCGTTTTACACAGCTGGATGCCTACCCCCTTCCGGGGATGGACGCGCTGGTGCGACAGGTGGCCCAATACTTGGTCTACAGCACTCTCGATCTCCGTAGTGCGTATCATCAGATCCCTATCTCGAGGGCAGATCGTATCTATACCGCTTTTGAGTCGGGGCAACGGTTGTACCAGTTTACTCCAATGCCTTTTGGGGTAACGAACGGGGTCTCCTGTTTCCAGAGGGCCATGGATGACCTCATTGCGAGGGAGAACTTGACCGATGTTTTCCTCTATTTAGACAATCTTACGGTTTGTGGGTATGACCAAGGGCACCACGATACTAATCTGAAGCGCTTCCTCGAGGTCGCGCAGAGGTATCGCTTAACCATGAACGAGGCCAAGTGTCACTACTCCCTACGCAAGATAGATCTTCTGGGGTACACCGTGACCCATGGCTCTGTCGCTCCGGATAAGGAGCGTCTGCGACCTCTGCTCGACATGGCCCCTCCCAGCGATCGGGCGTCCCTGAAGCGCGCTCTCGGGCTATTCGCCCATTACTCTAAGTGGGTCCAAAATTTCTCCGCGAAACTTTGCCCCCTTGTGACCTGCGACACATTCCCTTTGCGTCCGTCCACGTTAGCGGCCTTTGGAGGCCTTAAGGCCGACATCGCCAGTGCCGCTGGGGCAACGATCGACGAGAGCGGATCTTTCGTCCTAGAAAGTGATGCCTCGGATCATGCCATAGCGGCGACCCTCTCCCAAGGAGGGCGCCCGGTGGCTTTCTTTTCACGGACTCTTACCTCCGCTGAGCAGCGACATTCGTCTGTCGAAAAGGAAGCGTACGCGATCGTCGAGTCGATTCGGCGGTGGCGCCCGTACTTACTCGGGCGGTGCTTCCAAATCATCACGGACCAACAAAGTGTTGCGTTCATGTACGACACCTTACACGCCCAGCGCATTAAGAATGAGAAAATCACTCGCTGGCGTATAGAGCTTGCCGCCTTCTGCTACACTATCAAATACCGCCCGGGGAAGGATAACCAGGTTGCCGACGCCTTATCGAGGCCGGTTATGTGCGTGGTATCGTCACTCTGGAGGGCCTACGTGTTTTGCACGCAACTGCCGGGCATCCGGGCGTGACGCATTTCGCTAATTTTGTGCGTAGTGGTAATCTGCCATACTCGATTGACGATATCCGCCGTATCTGTCGCGACTGCGCTATATGCGCAGAAATCAAACCACGTTTCTATAACCCTCCCATGGGGACACTGGTTCGGGCTACGAGGCTGTGGGAAAGATTGGCGATGGATTTCAAGGGCCCGTTGCCGGTGTCGAGTAACTCTCGCTATCTGCTCACTATCGTCGACCAGTACTCGCGATTTTCTTTTGCTTATACGTGCGTGGATATGACGGCTGCCACGGTAATGTGATGCCTGCAAAATTTGTTCTCTATGTTTGGGTACCCGGCCTACGTGCATACAGATTGGGGTGTGGTCTTTTTGTCTCAGGAAGTGCGAGGCTACTTGCTCCAAAATAACGTCGCTTCTAGTTATACCACGCCGTACAGACCCCAAGCGAATGGGCAGATCGAACGCTTCAACAGGATTATATGGAGGGCCGTCATGCTCAATCTCCGGACCCTCGGCCGGGGCCTCGATAAATGGGCTTGGTCGCTACCTGCGGCGCTGAACTCGATTAGGGCTCTCCTATGTACGGCCACCAACCAGACTCCCCACGAGCGACTTTTCCACCACCCGAGGAGCTCGGGGTGTATCCGGTCTTTACCCAGTTGGCTCGCTGAGCCCGGGCCAGCCTATCTCAAACGGGCGGTCCGCACGAGCAAGTACGACCCCTTAGTGGACAAAGTGCAGGTGCTCCAGGCTAATCCCGAGCATGCACGTGTGATGACGGCAGATGGGCGTGAGTCCACTGTCTCCGTACGCCATCTTGCCCCATGCGGGGTCACCGACCCTTATAAGGAATCGGACGAGCCAATCTATGAGACGATGGACTCTTCCGACACTTCCGTCACTGAACGTCTGCCGACCCTCCCTTCGCCACAACCGCCCTTGCCTGATGGCTTGGCGGTACCCCCTTCGTCACCTGACTCCGGCAGCTACTCCGACGCCGGGGTCTCTGGGTTACGTGGTGCCGTACCCGGGGAATTTCGGACACGTGCTGGCAGGGAAATTCGCCGCCCGGACCGGTACGGTTGGGCCGACTGATACCATATTCCGCACCCTGTTACTGCTGACACCTCGCTCGCTTCTAGCCGCATGGCAGTGTAATTCTAACGGTGGGGAGAATGTAGTGAAATCGTATTATGCTGAACCCAGGTGATGCTCGCTGCTCGCTGACACCGCTAGGGGGGTGCAGCTATAAGACCCGAAACGGCCGCTGCTCTAGGCGTCTTCTCCTGTGACATGTTACATTGACTAGTAGACTCGTTAACGGTATGTACCGCATAGAATGTTACGCTTGCTTTCATTGAATGATATTGTGGATTGACCTATGTGAAACCAAACCTTATTTCTATTGCATCCCTGTATTTGCAGAATGATGTCAAAGGTCTTAATGGAATTAAACCAACAGATGGACGAAAGTTGTGGTCTTGAATGATTTCCACAACACCGTTTACATTTTGTGTCCCACTGATAGGTCGGATCTGGATTCAGACCTGAACCAAAATGTAATTGCTTTGTTCCTGTCATCTACCCAACTCGTCCACCAAGTTTTGTCACAATCTGTCCACGACTTTTTGAAATCTCATGGTATATATCGTTTTTGGCCCTATCTCTCAATGGTGAAGAATCACTTCATTTTTTTAACTCGTATCCGGATCCTCACCCTCACCAAAATTGAATAAATTATTCCTTGTCACACACCCAACCTGTCCACCAAGTTTCATCCAAATCCGTCCACGACTTTTTGAGATACCGTGCTATACCGTTTTATGCCCGATCTCACAATGGTGAAGAATCACTTTAAAATCCTCAGCTCCAGATCCAGATCCAGAACTTCACCAAAATCGAATCATTTCATCTGTGTCACACACCCAACCTCTCCAACAAATTTCGCCCGACTCCCTCCACACCCACACCCGCCATTTTTGCTTCAGTAATACAAACTTAAATTGGTACTTCTCTGCAGAGACACATAAGCTGCTGCCATGTTGGATTTGTCACAAAGTCCTTTAGATTCAGCTTGAATAACACCTGCTGTTTCATTGCAATGACTCATTACCTCCGCCACTAAAGGTGTATGGAGTTTATGTTTTCGCCCCTGTCTGTCTGTCTGTGTTTGTTTGTCTGTTTGTTTGTTTGTGAACAGATATCTCAGGACAAAACCGTTTTAGATGCCCAAAGTTCCCACAGCATAAACATTTTAACGTTACCGTGGACGCATATATATACCTGGTACTCGTGATTATCCACACGAAACATAAATACCGCGTTGAGCACCTTGCCCACATTGGATGCAGGAAACACAATTTCCGCTTGCCGCCGGAAGGACATGATGTGTTTAGCCTGCTCATTGCGACACCCCAGAGATAACATCGTGATCCCCGACACCACTGTACCATACCGAGAAAGCTCTTTTCAAATTAAATCTTTTTTCAGGAATAGGGGACAATTTGATATCAAGACTTTCACGGCTGGGGTGTCCAGTGGGGAGACCAGGACAAAATGTCCATTCTCGGTAGACAAACCGGTCGCCACAATTTCATGTACCAGCTGCTCTTCAGCTAAGAATATTACCAGGCGTTTGTTCATCCGTGAAGCAGCACGGATTTTCTCGAGCCCGATTATGTTACCCACCGCAATAACGATGTCTTCAACGGTGACCTCGTTAGGGGGAAGGCAAACCACGCCATGTTTCTGCGTCAAGCCCTCAAAGGCAGCATAGCGGGAACGTGCCGACATTATGACAATTGGAAAATCCTCGGCCTAAGCCGAGATGGATTTGAGGGGTTAGAGCTTTCTGTACAATTAGGGGGGGGGGGGGGGCGGGCGAAAGGGGAAAGCGCTACTCGGCATACACCAGCACGAGCGAAACTATCGTGAGGAAACACACCTCTCAATGAGAAAAAGGGCGAGAAATCACGACAACCCGTCAGACTGCTGATGGACTCACCCCTTGATCTCACCGAAAGGCGTGGGCTCTCTCTCTCGCTCTGTATCTCAGGAGAAGAAATGAAAGTGGGAAAAAAATAAAAATAGAGATAGCAACACAAGCGAGGAATTATTGGAGGTGGGGAGGGGGGTGACGGGAACAAGTGGGGTGAGGGGTGGGGGGAACGGTCAGAGGAAGGAAAAATGGGAAGGGAGGACGAGGATTGTGGTACCGGGTTGGATGAAAATGGAGTGGTGGGGGGAGACAGGATACACAATGTGAAAATAAACAAAACTGGAAAGGAAAGGTGAGAAAACGACCAAAAAAAGGGGAGTGAGAGTAGAAAGATCGAAAGTCGGAGCAGCTTGCACCTCACCACACATGCACATTCGCCGTCTTGCCACGCCCAACACACAAACGGCCAGCAGGGCACGAGAGAGAGACAGAGACAGAGAGAGAGAGAGAGAGAGAGAGAGAGAGAGAGAGAGAGAGAGAGAGAGAGAGAGAGAGAGAGACAGAGAGACAGAGAGAGAGAGAGAGAGGGAGAGAGACAGAGAGAGACAGAGAGAGAGACTGGTCCATGTGGAGCAATTGGCACTGTGGCCATGACCTCGCTGCCCTGACGAATCTGGGCAGAAGGTGAAAATGGGGAAGATTTTGCCCTAGACATGCGTTAGGGGTACAACCACCGCGAAGAGGCGTGCCCGATAGTTATCCATCGATTGGGTTTAGCATAGAGCTGAATCTACCTCCTACCTCCCCATAATCTTCCTTCTATCTGTCCCTCACCGACCCCGCAACAACCACCACCAACTCATACCATGCAGTATAGAGATCACTTAATTGTATTGTAGCGGTTACCGCTGGGTGTAAACAATCGCCTTGCACCTACCAGGATGCGGCCAGGGCGCAATCGCCATGCCGGGCTCGTCCAGACGGGCCCAGACGCGCCTCTCCCGGGCATGCCCGGACTCGCGGTTCCCGGGCTCGCCCGAACCTCCCGGGCACGCCCGGTCTCGTCTTTCCCGGGCATGCCCAGTCTCGCCTTTCCAGGGCTCGCCCAGAACGTCCGGGCATGCCTGCTCTCGCCTTTCCAGGGCTCGCCCAGAACGCCCGGGCATGCCCGCTCTCGCCTTTCCAGGGCTCGCCCAGAACGTCCGGGCATGCCCGCTCTCGCCTTTCCAGGGCTCGCCCAGAACGCCCGGGCACGCCCAGCCTCGCCTTTCCAAGGCTCGCCCAGGATGCCCTGGCAGGACCAGACTCGCCTTTCCAGGACTTGCCCTTGACACCCGGGCATGCCCGGTCTCGCTTTTCCTGGGCAAACGCTCCGGCATAAATGTGTATATATATTGCTGCCCGATAAACAGGCTTTTGAGAGTACCCAAGTTTGATACGTGCAATAAAGCAACTCGGACGAATTTCCGTCTTTGTTCGCGTCAATCCTTTCGACTCGCGTTGGAGCACAGCTCCTTCATTGGTGACCCCGAACATGGACACGGCAGTGGCTCTTAAACTGCCTACCTTCTGGGAGGCTCATGCGGCTGTTTGGTTCGCCCAGGCGGACTCCCAGTTCGCCCTGCGAGGCATCACCGCTGACGACACCCGCTTCCACCATGTAGTGGCAGCGCTCAGCTCCGCCACCGCGGCCCGCGCCCTGAGCCTCCTCGAGCGCCCGCCAGCTGCTGACAAGTATGACGCGATTAAGGCGCTCCTCCTAGATGCTTTCGCCCTCTCACCGGCGGCACGCGCACGACGCCTGCTCGACCTGCCCGAGCTCGGTGACACGCGCCCGTCCGAGCGCATGGACTACATGCTCTAGTTGCTCGGCGAGCACTCTCCGGATTTTCTGTTCCGAGAGCTGTTCCTCCGCCAGCTGCCAAACCAGGTACGCCTCGCCCTGGCAGGCATGTCGATCACGGATCCCCACGCCCTCGCCAGGGAAGCCGACAAGATCTCCTCGGCAGGCCAGCACGTCGGAGCGGCTACCTGGAGCCCGCCGCCGTCCGATGCGACGCCCGAGCACCCTGCGCGATTGGAAGCCGACTTGCCGTTGCAACTAGCGGCCGCCACGCCGTGCCGACCGCTTCCAACACGTCGGCCGGGGCCTCCACCTGACCAGGCGTGGTGTTATTACCACGCCAGGTTCGGACACAAGGCTCGGACATGCCGACCCCCGTGCACTTTCGGCAAGTCGGGAAACGGCCGGGCCGGCGTTCATTACCAGCCATGAGCGCCGGCCACTCGGGCAACTTGCTTTTTATTAAGGACAAAGCATCGGGGCGGTGTTTCCTTTGTGACACCGGCGCCCAACTGAGCGTCATACCCGCCTCCGAGCAGGACAGGCGGACCGCTGTTTGCGGCCCCTCTTTGGTTGCTGCTAATGGATCGGCCATACGCCCGTGCAACGTCACCCTCTGCTTCGGCAGCCAGCGCTTTCAGTGGACCTTTGTGACCGCCAGCGTCCCCATGGCTTTGCTGGGCGCCGACTTCCTCTGCGCGCACGGGCTGCTGGTCGACGTCAAACGACGTCGCCTTGTCAACGCCGAGACCTTCAGCTCCCTGGCGTGTACGATGAGCAGCTCCGCGCCGACCGAACTGGCATGTGCCCTCCCGACGGCGAATGAGTTCGCTCGCCTGCTCGCGGAATTCCCGGCCCTCACGCGGCCGACGTTTTCGGCCGTCGCAGTGCGACATGGGATCGAGCACCACATACCCACTATGGGCCCGCCGGTCTACGCCAGGGCCCGCCGCCTCGACCCGGCCAAGCTCGCCGTGGCTAAGGCCGAGTTCGACGCGTTGGAGTGCCTCGGCATCGTGCGGCGCTCCGATAGCGCGTGGGCCTCACCACTGCACATCGTGCCAAAGCCGGGGGGCGGATGGCGCCTGTGTGGCGACTACCGCCGCCTCAACGACGCTACCACCCCCGACAGGTACCCGATCCTGCACATCCAGGACTTTTCCGCCCGTTTGGCAGGACGGGTCATATTTTCAAAAATTGACCTGATACGGGGATACCACCAGGTACCTGTCCGGCCGGCTGACGTCCCGAAGACGGCCGTCATCACGCCGTTCGGCCTGTTCGAATTTTTGAGGATGCCGTTTGGCCTCAAGAACGCGGCCCAGGCGTGCCAACGCTTGATGGACGGCGTGCTGCGCGACCTGCCATTTCTTTTTGTCTATCTGGACGACATCCTCGTCGCCAGCGCGTCCCGCGCCGAGCACCTCCTCCACCTCCGAACACTGTTCGGTCGCCTTAGCGAGCACGGCTTAATTGTCAACCCGGCCAAATGCCACTTCGGCACGACGACCGTTGACTTTTTGGGCCACCGCATCACCAAGACCGGGGCCGTGCCGCTGCCGAACAAGGTCGAGGCCATCACCACGTTCCCGCGTCCCCGCTCCATCAAGGCCCTACAAGAGTTCCTCGGCATGGTGAATTTTTATCACCGATTCGTGCCCCGCGCTGCTCATCTCATGCGGCCCCTTTACGAGGCCCTCCGGGGCAAGCCGGCCAAGCATGACATCGTCTGGTCCGCGGCCATGGACGCGGCATTCACGAGCGCAAAGCGGGCCCTCGCCGACGCAACGCTGCTGGCTCACCCGGTGCTCAACGCGCCCATCGCCCTCACTACGGACGCCTCCAACTACGCGGTGGGCGCCGTCCATGAACAATGGGTGGACAGGGTTTGGCAGCCACTCGCTTTTTTCAGCCGGCAACTCTGGCTGAACGAGTTAAAATACAGCACGTTCGACCGCGAGCTCCTCGGTCTATTCCTGGCCGTTCGCCATTTCCGCCACCTCCTGGAGGGCCGCCCGTTCACGGCTTTCGTCGACCACAAGCCGTTGTTTTACGCAATGGCCAAAGTCACGGAGCCGTGGTCGGCCCGCCAGCAGCGCCACTTCTCCGCCATGTCGGAATTTACCATGGACATCCGGCATGTCGCCGGCAAAGACAACGCCGTGGCCGACTGTCTTTCTCGGGCCAGCGCGAACGCGGTCCACCTCGGCGTGGACTTCGCGCTCATGGCGGCCGACCAGACCACCGACACCACGGTGCAGGCCCTCCGGGCGGCGGACACGGGCCTCCGCCTGGCCGACATCCCCTTCGCGGACACTGTCCTGCTCTGCGACGTCTCCCAGGGCCAGCCTCGCCCCATCGTGCCCGTTACCTGGCAGCGCCGCATCTTCGCCTCCATCAACGGCCTTTCTCACCCGGGCCGGAAAGCTTCTCAGAAGCTGGTGTCAGCGCGTTTCGTCTGGCACGGCCTTCGACGGGACGTCCACGACTGGGCCAACGCCTGCACGGCCTGCCAGCGGGCCAAGGTCCACCGCCACACCCAGGCCCCGCTGGCACCTTTCACCGTGCCTGAACGGCGTTTCGACCACGTCCACGTGGACCTGGTGGGTCCCCTGCCCCCATCGCGGTGGTTCGCCCACCTGCTCACCATGGTGGACAGGACCACCAGGTGCCCGGAGGCCGTGCCCCTCACCTCCACCACCACCGCCGACGTGGCGCAGGCGTTCATCGCCACCTGGGTCACGCGCTTTGGCGCACCGGCGGACATCTCGTCCGACCATGGCCCACAGTTCACGTCCGAACTTTGGGGCGCGGTCGCCCGCTCGTTGGGAGTCACTCTGCACCGCACCACGGCCTACCACCCCCAAGCCAACGGGTTGTGCGAGCGGTTTCACCGCTCCATGAAGGCCGCACTCATGGCCGGCCTTCAGGACGACGGTTGGGCCGACCGGCTGCCGTGGGTCCTTTTGGGCCTCCGCACGGCCCCCAAGGAGGACCTCCGGGCGTCCGCTGCCGAGCTCGTCTATGGCCAGCCGCTCCGTGTCCCGGGCGAGTTCGTGCCCGACGCTACCAGTCCCTGGTCCGCCGCTCGCCAGTGCTCGGACCTCCAGGAGGCCGCCCGACGATTTGCCCCCGTGCCAACCTCCCGCCACGGTGGCCCTCAGTCCTACGTCCCCCCGGCGCTTCGCACAGCGGAGTACGTCTTTGTGCATCATGACGCACACCGGCGGCCATTCCAGCCGCCGTACGACGGGCCCTTCCGGGTCCTGCGACGGGGCAACAAGTCATTCGTCGTTGACTTCGGTGGCCGGTCGGACCGGATTTCTGTGGACCGCCTCAAAGCGGCGCACGTGGACGTCGACCGACCACCACGGTTGGCCCTTCCTCCACGGCGAGGCCGCCCCCCGTCCACAGTTCCCCCTGCTCGACCACCCACCACCACATCGGACCCCCCCCCCCCACGACCCTCCAGGGGTCGCTTCGGCCGGGTCATCCGGACCCCCCTTAAATTGACCCTGCCGGTGCAGGTCGATTCTGGAGGGGCGTGTGTAGCGGTTACCGCTGGGTGTACACAATCGCCTTGCACCTACCAGGACGCGGCCAGGGCGCAATCGCCATGCCGGGCTCGTCCAGACGGGCCCAGACGTGCCTCTCCCGGGCATGCCCGGACTCGCGGTTCCCGGGCTCGCCCGAACCTCCCGGGCACGCCCGGTCTCGTCTTTCCCGGGCATGCCCAGTCTCGCCTTTCCAGGGCTCGCCCAGAACGTCCGGGCATGCCCGCTCTCGCCTTTCCAGGGCTCGCCCAGAACGCCCGGGCATGCCCGCTCTCGCCTTTCCAGGGCTCGCCCAGAACGCCCGGGCACGCCCAGCCTCGCCTTTCCAAGGCTCGCCCAGGATGGCTGGGCAGGTCCAGACTCGCCTTTCCAGGACTCGCCCTTGACACCCGGGCATGCCCGGTCTCGCTTTTCCCGGGCAAACGCTCCGGCATAAATGTGTATATATATTGCTGCCCGATAAACGGGCTTTTGAGAGTACCCGAGTTTGATACGTGCAATAAAGCAACTCAGACGAATTTCCGTCTTTGGTCGCGTCAATCCTTTCGACTCGCGTTGGAGCACAGCTCCTTCAGTATCAAGAACAGACCTAACACAGGCAAGATGGGTTGATTGGTCTTTGTGCTTTGTAACTGTGTACCTGTGTGCATTAACCCTCCAAGGGACAAAAATGATTTTTTTTAAAGTACAGCAAAAAAGAACGAGGGACAAAAATCATTTAAAAAAAGTACAGCAATAAAAACAAACAACCGGATTCCCAATGACACACAGCTAGCAGGATTTTTCTGTTTCAATCCTCGTATATTTTTGCAAATTCTCACTCTTTCCCATATCTTTTTTATAGGTGTCCAATAACAGCAGTCCAATTTCCCCCCTCTACCTTTCCTGCAACCCTCCTCACGACATTTTTTCCTTCTTGCTCTGCATTCTTCATTACGACACTTCTTCCTCCATCGGTGTCTCCTTACACAACGACAATTTCGGTGATCAAATACTGTGTGGGAAACAACACACGAAAAAACAATTTGGTCACAATCATGTAAATGAAAAATCATGGTATGCTCTGATACAACGTAAGGGTAAATAGCCTCGTCACAAAGGAATATTGCTCAATAGTATGGAGTAATACTTTTTCAGTAAAAGAGGAATCACACCGACTTTAAAAATAGTTTTAAAAGGTATTTATGGGACTTATGGCAAGATCTCGATATCTCTTCCCATCTGAGAATCTCTTTATGTCGAATATGCATATGAGGGATCAACAGCTTGTGATGTTGATGAAGTTAGAATCAGAAGCACTGTGGGTTGTGTGTCCACTAGTCTGAGGTTGGGGGTTCAATTCCAACGCTGGCCGATTAATCATACCAAAGGCTTTAAAAATAGTATGTGCTGCTTCCTTGCCGGATGCTTAACATTTAGAGGATAGAGCACAGATGAACCACGTGGGTTGGCATCTCTTTTGGAATGGGTGAGAGGGAGTTCCTTATTTGCCTCGCTGACTGCGGAGAGAAAAGCGATGTCACACGATGGCATCTCTAGTATGTACAATGCACCGGGAAGTTGCATCCCTTCCCCCAAGTTCACCTGTTGTGGTTGTCTGAAGTAAAATTGTCTGATGTTGTCTGATGTCTCTGTCTGCATGTAAAAAGCTCCTCCATGTGTGCCTTTAATTTATAAAATGTATAGTACAATAAAAAGTGCAGATTGTCTGAATAGTTTATATTTTTTAGTAAGCATTAAATCCCACTGCAGGTTGAACTCCAATTTCTTCTAATGACTGATCTAATGTGTCACACTGTTACTTGCGCCACAAAAGTTACCTAACAGTGTTACCACCGAAGGTGGGTGGAGATTATGTTTTCTCCTGTCTGTTTGTCTGTCTATTTGTCTGTCTGTGAGTAGGATATCTCAAAAATTTGTGGATGGATTCGGACGAAACTTGTTGGACAGGTTGGGTATATGACGACGAATTGATAAAATTTTGGTGAAGTTCGGGATCTGGATAATGGAATTTTAAAAGTGATTCTACACCATTGAGTGAGTTGGCCCAAAATTACATATATATATCTATATATATATTTCCCCCTCCCCCCCCCCCCCAATGTTCCCCTATTGTGTATATATCTGGATAATATTTTCCCAATGTTCCCCGAGTGTGTGTGTGTGTATGTATATATATATATATATATATATATATATATATATATATATTATATATATATATATATATTTGTTGTGGATGTGAGAATTGTGTTTTTTTATTGTGTAATGTATTGTAAAGACCACCCTCCTGCCTCCATTCTGTGTATAAAGGTCAAAGGGCGTCCCTTAGTTAGGTCATATATCATCACGTAGCCAAATCATCGATTTCCTCCTTGTTGGTAGTTATTTCCTTATTGTGTGTATTAGGTTAAGGCTATGTCGTCCATTAACTAATACTGCATTGCACCGAAGTGAAACAAGGTAGTATCCCCTTTCAATTTCCCCAGAACCTCCATGGGAACCCCTTTTGTCAGCCGCATTACAAATTCCTCTGCGCGGTTTGCTGCATTCCGCTGTTTCTTTGGGCTTGTCGTTTTCGCCGCAGCTGCTTGGCGGTTTTTCACCGCGACTCCATTAGCCACGAGGTGGGCTCGGAGAAGAAGGGGAGGAGCCGCCGAATCCAGGGCGTTGGCCGCCCCTCGTCATCAAGGGCGGAGCCAAAAGAGGCCGTGCGAGCGAACCGGCACTGCAGTAAGCGACCCGGTAGGCGTGCCCAGAGAGCTCGCGGGGAGAGGTCGAGGCAGCTATAAAAAACGCGTGCGCATGCGTCAGGACAGTGGTTGGTGGTTGGTGGATGAAAGTACAGTTGTTGCTGAAGGAGGAAGGGTTGATGAAGAAAGAGAGTGGCGTTGGAGGAGGACGAGTTGAGTGTGGTGTTAAGTGGCATTAAAGTGGAGCTGAAGAGCCCGGAGTCCAGCACGAAGCGCCCATCCGCTCGCGGTGAACAATACGCGCCGCTGCACACCAAGGCTTTCCCGCCAAGAACGCGAGTCGACTCCTGGAGCGGGACCTCGACGCCTGCAGTGGCCTGGGCCTTCCCATTCCTCCTTCCAGCCAATCCACTCTGCAATTCCCCGTGTGAGTCTGTCATTGTTTGTTCTGTC
>NC_136261.1:116374843-116427343 GCF_964187855.1 Myxine glutinosa | reverse complement strand
AAATGGAGGGGGAGGGGGAAAAGGGAGGGGGAGGGGGAAAAGGGAGGGGGAGGGGGAGGGGGAGGGAATGGGAGGGCCAGTCAACAATGACGTTGTGGTTCTCATGGTCGGAGAGCAGCACAACAATCGCGACATCGTCCTGAATCTTCGCAACAGCACGAAGCGGCTTTTGGAGACCCACCGATCCTGTGGCGCCCTCCAGTACCGGCGTTGCCGGGTGGGGGAAGGGAGACCCGTACATTCCCAACCTGTACATTCGCCCTCTCGACTCAAGCTCACTCGGACAAAAGCCTCGCACAAATTACACCGTGAAGGCCCAATGGCCATGTCTATGCCACAAATCAAGTACGTGAGCGAGTCGGGCGCACTGAATTGAAAATATATAGAACGCTCATACTCCGTGAAAAGTGAAGCCAACTGGCGGCGGAGATGGACCATCACGTGATCGCTCTGAGCGAATCAGCGCGCTGCTCTGCCACCGGTCAGAATCCGTGTATAATATTCCTCGCTGAAAAAAAATCTATGTGAAACATGCTACTATCTATGCTAAATCATGCTAAATCATACTATATGCTAATCATGCTAAAATCTATGCTACTTGCTGTGAGTTTATGGCGGCAAGGAACATCATGTGATCACGTCACGAACATCATTCGTCATCACGTGATCGTGATCGTCATCAATGAGCGTGAATGAGTGCGCTGGAAATTTTCCTTCCTTACTCATGGCGTAAATAAATATACTGCCGTAAATATGGTACATTATTAAAAAATAAATGTACTTCGTAACAATATTTTTGTCCGTAAAAACGGCCCGTAAAAACGGCAATATCGGCCCGTAAAAACAATATTTTTGAAAAATTTCATTGGTTGCTAGGAGAGGGCAGCATGTAAAAACCGTTTGAATATTTGAAATACAGTTTGATCCAGAGGTAAGTGGTATGGTCTTGCTGGTTGGTGGACACTATATGTGTAAGGGAAATTATTTTGGTGTCCTGTATCTGGTCGTGCTAGTTGGTGAACACGGTAAATTTAAGGGAAATGATTTTCTGTCATTCTTCTGAGTGGTTGCTTCTCCTTCCCCGTATTTTTGTTCATTTTATTGTTTTTTTCCACTCTTGAGTTGTGGGCCTTCCTTGAGTGGTATTGTGGCGGACACAAAAGCCCACTGGCGTGGTGACATCATTCCACGCACCAAGTGGGCGGTGGCCACGCCCGAGGGGTAGGCGTGGCCTCATGATATACACCGGGCGACCAGCCCGGAGCAGTTCAGTGTTACAGTGTAGTCTTACAATAAAGACGTTTATATGTTACCGCTTGTCCGCTTCCTCCTTGCTCACAAGCAGCGCGCGTAACGCCGCGCTTTACTGGTGACCCTCGACGTTGGATCTGCCGGAGCGATCCTTCCACACGCGACGCCATCGCCATGGCCGACTTCGTCAAACATCCGGAATTTTGGGAGGCTCAGGCCGAAGTCTGGTTCGTCCAGGCCGAAGCCCAATTTCAGCTTCGGCACCTCACCGGCGATGACACGCGCTATTGCCACATCGTCGCCTCCCTCGGGCCCGGCACGGCCGCTCGAGTTGTGTCCGTCCTTCGCCACCCACCGAAAGGCCACAAGTACGAGGCACTCAAGCGGCTACTCCTAGCCACGTTCAGCCTCACGGACGACGCACGGGCCGACCGCCTCCTGGATCTCCCCGAGCTCGGTGAGACGCGCCCGTCGGTCCGAATGGACCATATGCTGTCACTGTTGGGCGACGAAGCCCCCGGTTCGCTATTCCGGGCGCTTTTCCGTCGCCAACTTCCAGCGCAGGTTCGCCTCGCGTTGGCCGGGACCGGGCTAACGGAACCCCGAGCATTGGCGGCCGAGGCGGACAAGTACTTCGCCGCTTCGGACACGCGGGCGAGCGTCGGCGTGGCCGTCACGGCCTTCGACGCTGATGTTCAGCAGCATGTTCCACAGCATCAGCTTCTACAGCACGCTGATGTTCAGCAGCACGCTGATGTTCAGCAGCATGCTGATACGCACCTCGTGAACGCCGCCACGCCCCGCCCACCGCCGTGGCGAAAACCGCCACCGCGGGGAAACCCGTCGACTCCACCGGCCTGGCGGAGCCAGCCGCGCTCCTCCAGCTCCACCACCTGGTGCTGGTTCCACGCCAAGTTCGGCCACGAAGCTTGGCGGTGTCATCCGCCGTGCTCCTTCAACGGGTCGGGAAACGCCCGGGCCGGCGCTCAATAGTGGCGATGAGCGCCGGCCGTTCGAGCAGCCTGCTGTTCATAACGGACACCTTCTCCGGGCGCCGTTACCTGTGCGACACGGGAGCGCAGGTGAGTGTCATTCCCGCCGGCACGTCAGACAAGCACGCCGCGGGTGGGGGCCCCGCGCTGCTTGCCGCGAACGGGACGCCCATCCGTACGTACGGAAAACGCTGCCTCTCTCTGCGGTTTGGAGGGCAGGTTTTCCGATGGACGTTCGTCACCGCCGACGTGCCCATGGCACTGCTTGGCACGGACTTCCTGTGCGCTAATGGGCTCCTGGTCGACGTCAAGCGCAGACGGCTTGTCCAGGCCGAGACGTTCAGCTCGCTCGCTTGTGCGTTGCCCAGCTCAACGAGCGGCTTGCCAAGCGGCTTGCCGAACGATTCGGTTCCGGCCACGTTGGTCTGTACGCTTCCGGCAGCGGACGCATTCACCCGCCTCCTCGCCGGCTTCCCGGCCCTCACGCGGCCCACCTTCTCGGCGGGGGCCGTCAAGCACGGGGTGGCCCATCACATCCCCACTGTCGGGCCACCGGTCTATGCCCGGGCACGCCGCCTCGAGCCGACGAAGCTGGTGGTGGCAAAAGCGGCGTTCGCTACCCTGGAGCGACTCGGCATCGTTCCGCGCTCAGAGAGCGCTTGGGCGTCGCCGCTGCACATCGTGCCGAAGCCCGGCGGGGGATGGCGACCGTGCGGGGACTATCGCCGTCTCAATGACGCCACGACTCCCGACCGCTACCCCGTCCCCCACATTCAGGACTTTTCCGCCCGTTTGGCGGGCAGGTCCTTCTTCTCGAAGGTGGACCTCATACACGGCTACCATCAGGTCCCCGTCAGGCCGGAGGACGTCCCGAAGACGGCGGTCATCACGCCATTCGGACTCTTCGAGTTCCTGCGCATGCCCTTCGGTCTGAAGAATGCGGCTCAGGCGTTCCAGCGACTGATGGACAGCGTCCTGCGCGACTTGGATTTTGTCTACGTCTACCTGGACGATATCCTCGTCGCCAGCGCGTCCCGCGAAGAGCACCTACGCCACCTCCGCGCGCTCTTCGAACGCCTGGGCCTGCATGGCCTGATTGTGAACCCCGCAAAGTGCCGGTTCGGCGCCGCCACAATCGATTTTCTGGGGCACCGTGTCACCAGGCACGGAGCCGTCCCCCTGCCGGCCAAGGTGGAGGCGGTGAAGGGGTTTCCATGCCCCCGCACGATCAGAGGGCTGCAGGAGTTCCTGGGCATGGTGAACTTTTACCATCGGTTCCTGCCCCGTATCGCCCAGCTCCTGCGCCCCCTGCACGAAGCTCTCCGAGGTAAGCCGGGCAAAGGCGACGTTACCTGGACCGAGCAGATGGACACGGCGTTCACGGGCGCGAAGCTCGCCTTGGCTAACGCCACCATGCTCGCGCACCCGGCGCCCGATGCACCGATCGCCCTCACCACCGATGCCTCGGACTACGCGGTGGGCGCGGTGCACGAGCAATGGGTGCGTGGAGCTTGGCAACCGCTGGCGTTCTTTAGCTGGCAGCTTCGCCCGCCCGAACGCCGTTACAGTACCTTCGACCGCGAGTTGCTCGGACTTCACTTGGCGGTCAGGCACTTCCGCCATCTGCTCGAGGGCCGGGCGTTCACTGCCTTCGTCGACCACAAGCCGCTGATCTTCGCGATGGGCAAGGTCACCGAGCCGTGGTCGGCCCGGCAGCAGCGTCACCTCTCGGCCGTGTCCGAGTACACGACGGACATCCAGCACGTCGCGGGGAAGGACAACCCGGTGGCGGATTGCCTTTCCCGGGCCGTCGCCCATGCAGTCCACCTCGGCATCGACTATGCCCGGATGGCAGCGGACCAGGCCGCTGACCCCGACGTCCAGGCCTTGCGGACCGCCGTCACGGGCCTCCGCGTCACCGAGGTGCCGTTCGACGGCGCGGGCGCGGCCCTCTTGTGCGACGTCTCCCTCGGGCGTCCTCGCCCCATTGTGCCCGCAGGCTGGCAGCGCCAGGTGTTTGACGCCATCCACGGCCTGTCCCACCCGGGCGCGAGGGCCTCCCAAAGGCTGATCGCCGACAAGTTCATCTGGCATGGCCTCCGGAAGGCCGTCCGTGGCTGGGCCAGGACGTGCCTCGCGTGCCAGCGCGCCAAGGTGCACCGGCACACCCAGGCCCCGTTGGCCCCGTTCACGGTGCCGGAACGCCGGTTTGACCACGTCCACGTGGACCTGGTGGGACCTCTGCCCCCCTCGCGGGGTTTCACCTACGTCCTCACCATGGTGGACCGCACCACCCGGTGGCCGGAGGCCGTGCCCTTGGCGTCGACAATGGCGGCCGATGTCGCGCAGGCTTTCATCGCCACCTGGGTCGCCCGGTTCGGCGCCCCCTCAGACATCTCATCCGACCGCGGCCCCCAGTTCACCTCGGAGCTCTGGGGGGCGGTTGCGCAGGGGCTCGGGGTCCGGCTGCACCGAACCACGGCCTACCACCCCCAGGCTAACGGCCTGTGTGAGCGATTTCACCGCTCATTGAAGGCCGCGCTCCGGGCCACCCTCCGCGACGGCGGCTGGGTCGACAGGCTCCCCTGGGTCCTGCTGGGCCTCCGGACGGCGCCCAAGGAGGACCTGCGCGCATCCATGGCGGAGTTGGTCTTCGGGCAACCGCTGCGGGTGCCGGGCGAGTTCCTCCCCGACTCCACGGCACCATGGTCCGCGGCACAGCAGCGCTCCGCTCTGCAAGAGACCGCCCAGAGGTTCGCCCCGGTGCCAACGGCATGCCACGGGCACCCACCGACGCACGTCGCCCCGGAGCTTCGCACGGCGGAGTACGTCTTCGTCCGCCACGATGCCCATCGGACACCACTGCGGCCCCCGTACGACGGGCCTTTCCGCGTGCTGGAGACCGGGGCGAAGCACTTCACCCTGGACATCGGCGGTACTCCTGACCGCGTTTCGGTAGACCGCCTCAAGCCGGCCCACCTTGATGTGGACCATCCACCACCAGTGGCCCGACCCCCACGTCGGGGCCGCCCTCCTGCGGGCGGACCCCCGGCACCGCCCAGCCCCGCCGCCACGCCGCCCCCGGGTCCTGCACCCATCCCAGGGGCATCCCACCTGGCATCCCTGCACCCCGGACGCCGCCGATCGCCAGGGGGCACTTCGGCCGGGTCATTCGTCTGCCCCGCAAACTGGCCCTCCAGGTGCGCGGGAATTCTGGGGGGGCGCGTGTGGTGGACACAAAAGCCCACTGGCGTGGTGACATCATTCCACGCACCAACTGGGCGGTGGCCACGCCCGAGGGGTAGGCGTGGCATCATGATATACACCGGGCGACCAGCCCGGAGCAGTTCAGTGTTACAGTGTAGTCTTACAATAAAGACGTTTATATGTTACCGCTTGTCCGCTTCCTCCTTGCTCACAAGCAGCGCGCGTAACGCCGCGCTTTAGTATTACATTTATAATCATCATCATTGGAATGTCTATTGTAAAGATACGGACATCAAGTCCGTATCTTGACGCAGAGCATCAAGCACCATCTTTTTATACCAGGCAACGGCAACGCACTAACGCAGACCTCGCTCGGCCCCGCCCACAGCGACCTCTCTCGGCCCCGCCCATAGCTGCCTCGCTCGGCCCCGCCCACAGCGACCTCGCCCGGCCCCGCCCACAGCGACCTCGCCCGGCCCCGCCCACAGCGACCTCGCTCGGTCCCTCCCACAGCGGCATCAATCCGCCCTACATGGCACTATCTATATATTATTCGTACAATGCCGCGTATTTCTGCTCGCTGAAAAAAAATCTATGTGAAACATGCTACTATCTGTGCTAAATCATGCTAAATCATGCTAAATGCTAATCATGCAGAAGTACCCGGCAAAAACGCAATTGCTTTTCGCTCTGAAATACGTGCGAACGCGTAACTGAGTTAATGGCGGCAACGAACATCACGTGATCGCTCTGAGCGAATCAGCGCGCTGCTCTGCTTCCGGTCAGATTCCGGTCATAATATTCCGCGCTGAGGTAAAAATATGGTAAAAAAATATTCTGAAATAAATTTTTAGGTCGGCCATGTTCTTACCAGGCTCAATGGCCATGTCTGTGCCAAATATCAAGTACGTGAGCCTCTCCGTTTAGGAGTCTATCGGTAACATTACACACACACACACACACACACACAAACTGTGTTTTATATATACTAGGGCATGCCCGTACTATATATATATGCCCGTACTATATATATATCTAAAATTATATCCCCCCCCTCTATTTACATGAAATGGTTTGGTCCATTCGCAACGCCAAAGCGAACGGCGAACGGCTTGCGAGTACGGTGACAATCCCCCCCCCCTCTATTTACATGAAATGGTTTGGTCCATTCGCAACGACCACAGAACCCCCCCCCCCCCTCTATTTACATGAAATGGTTTGGTCCATTCGCAACGCCAAAGCGAACGGCGAACGGCTAAATCGCCATAGCTCGGTAACTACTTGTCCGATTAATTTCAAACCTTGAAAAGGCACATCCTCGGGTCCCCAGCAATATACCTGGCAAGTTTAAAGTATATCGGACCGGTAGTTGTCGAGAAACAGCGGTCACAGACAAACATACATACATACATACATACAAACATACAAACATACAAACATACAAACATACACACAGAGATTACTGGAATTATAGATAGATATATATATATATATATATATATATATATATATATATATATATATATATATATATATATATATATATATATTGTTGCGATTTTGAGAACCCTTCCCCAGTAAATTTTTGTAAATGTTCCCTTATAAATAATCCCCTGTAAATACTCCCATTTTTGGTGTGAAGGTTAAAGGTCGCACCCGAGTTAGGCCATATTGCAACACGTAGCAAACCATAGGCTTCTTCTTTAGTTATTTCATTAGTATGTGTCTCAGGTAAGGATCTGTTTCCAATAGTTGAATCTGCGTTGTATTAATCAAATAACCTAGGCCCCTTCAATTATCCCCAATCTCTCTCTCTCTCCAAAGTGCCAGTAGCCGTATTGCCGTCGTCGCTGCCTTTTGGTTTGTTCCTGCCCGCCGCCATTACGCACGTGGTCAAGTTGGAGAAAAAGGGAGGAGCGGCCAGGAACATATGCATGGCCCCATCAACGCGTCACGAGGGGATGTACCAACGAACCCTCATGAAAAATCCGGGCCGAGACGTGTTCACCGGTAGGTGGAGCGAAGCGGATGCAGCTTGATACGCGAGGCTTGTGATAAAAGCGCGAGCGCGAAGCCCTTTCACGTGGATGTGGGGGAGAGAGCAGATGATCAAGAGAGGAGAAAAGATTGGCAGGTGATCGGCAAGCTTGAGCGAACCCACGCAGAGGCGGCGAGTGATAAGAAACCTTGCATGGAGGATCGCTTGGGACGATCGTGTGATACGAACTGCCGTGGTTTTGAGAGCGTTCGGCACGCTATACGTACGGAGATCCCCTGCCCCTCGCATTTGTAAGGTCCGGTCGCGCACCAACGACACCAGCTGCCTGCCATTCTTCGCGGTGGACCCGGAGCCTGGAACCATCTGCTTGGACCCTTCTCTTCCTTCCCACCACCACCACCCCATTCATGTAAGTGTGTTTGTATTGTCATGGGCGTGTTATATAAGAGTATATAAGGTTGCCCTATGTCCTTTTATTTCCCTCTTCTTGTATATTCCCTTCTTTCGTTTCCTCTTTTAGGTAGTAAATAAACCATATTTGTTCTTCCTTCACCCTTCTTATTGTTTGCTTACTCTCATCCGGTCGCTTTAGTCTTTTCCCAATTGAATACCTGTGGCACGATTAGAACCGCTCAGAATCGGGTTAGTTTTATTGCTAACAGCTCGAGCCTCGGATTGCTAAACCGCTTGGCAATCTTCCATCTTGTCCGTGGCTCGAGCAGAAGTATCGTCCTGCTTTGCGGAGAGGTTGGCGAAGGTGTCTGGGACTCCATTGACCAGTCACCCCGGTCAACCTCAACCCCACAAAGGAGCGCGATATCTTCTAGGACTCGGACGGCCAGTGTAATAGACGAGGGGATTAAACCCCCCTCGGTAAGGGGAGCGCCGTAATCTGAGATCCGCAACAATATACATATATATATATATATATATATATATATATATATATATATATATATATATATATATATATATATATACATATATACATATATACATACATATATACATATATACATATATACATATACATACATATATATACATATATATACATATAGATACATATACATACATATACATATATATACATATATATACATATTTATACATATATATACATATTTATACATATATATATATATATATATATATATATATAAATATATATACTGAAACGCAAAAGAAACTTACCACCTTTGAAACCTTTAAATATCAACAATAACACTGCGTGTAGTAAATGTGTGAACTTATTTGTGGACAATAGTGTCCTCACTGTCAGACAAAACGGTCACAGATGGTCACTTGAACCTTGAATGGTCACTTCATAGCACAGCTGTTGAACAGCCGTTTTGACTGTCAGTGATTAGCCAAGAGGTACGGGATGATTTTAATGAGCTGCACGCGATGTCTTGATATTGGCTTTAAAAAGGCCAGTGCAAAATGGGCATTTCAATCAACATGCCACGATTGTCAAGGGATCAACGGCAGCGTGCCCTGGGCATGCTGCAAGGTGGACTGAGCTACCGTGAGGTGGCACGTCGCCTTGGCTGTTCACACCAGACGATATCGGCCCTGGTGGACAGAGACACCCTCCACAACTCTGCAGATGACAGACCTCGATCAGGGAGGCCAAGAGTCACCACTGCAAGGCAGGACAGGCAGATGGTCCGAAGTCACCTGCGGGATCGATTCCGTCCAGCATCCCGCACTGCGGCAGAAACTCCGGGGCATGCAACCCCACGGATCTCCAATGATACTGCACGAAGACGACTGCATGACTATGGTCTGACTGCCAGAAGACCATACAGAGGCCCCGTGATGACGGTTGCTCATCGCCGCAACCATCAGAGATGGTGCCAGCAGCATCAGCGGTGGACCTTGGCGCAGTGGAACGAGGTCGCTTTCAGCGATGAGTCAAGGTTCTGTGTGGACAGTCCTGATGGGCGTGAGTGTGTCTGGAGAAGAACTGGCGAGCGATATGCCGATTGTTGCGTGCGTCAAGCCAACAGGTGGGGTGGCCCAAGTGTGATGGTGTGGGCAGCCATATCAGGCCGGTACAGAACGCCACTGGTGGTTGTGGATGGGAATCTTAACGCCCAGCGGTATGTGGATAACGTCCTGCGACCTCATCTGCTGCCATTCCTGCTAGACCACCCAGAACTGAGAACCTTTCAGCATGACAACGCTCGTCCCCATGCTGCTCGCTTTACCACTGCATTTCTCCAAGGCGAGAACATCAACACCATGCAGTGGCCTGCGCTCTCCCCTGACCTGAATCCCATAGAGCACCTGTGGGATGAGCTTGGGAGACGCATAGTTGGCAGGGCCAGGACACGGGCAGAGCTGCTTCAGACATTGAGGACTGAGTGGGACAGAATCCAGCATCCAAAGACTGGTAGGCAGTATACGCCGACGATGCACTGCCTGTATCCAAACAATGGTGGCCATACACGCTATTGAAAGGGGACTGACATTGCACCCTGTGCAACCCTGTACTGTAGAACAAACTGATGAGATGGTGTATCTTGGTCAAAAACTTGACATGTCATCAATAAAATGCCAATGTTTCAATTAGCAATTGTTGGTTTGTTTTATTTTGAACTGTTACAATTTTATTACATTTCAAACAAGTGGTAAATTTCTTTTGCGTTTTCGGTCGTTTTGAAGTTGGTCAAAATGGTCAAAATGGTCAAATTTTTCGGTCAAAATGGCCATTTTGCACTGGCCTTTTTAAAGCCAATATCAAGACATCACGTGCAGCTCATTAAAATCATCCCGTACCCCTTGGCTAATCACTGACAGTCAAAACGGCTGTTCAACAGCTGTGCTATGAAGTGACCATTGAAGGTTCAAGTGACCATCCGTGACCGTTTTGTCTGACAGCGAGGACACTATTGTCCACAAATAAGTTCACACATTTACTACACGCAGTGTTATTGTTGATATTTAAAGGTTTCAAAGGTGGTAAGTTTCTTTTGCGTTTCAGTATATATATATATATATATATATATATATATATATATATATATATATATATATATATATATATATATATATATATATACATATATATATATACATATATATATATATATATATATATATATATATATATATATATATATATATACGTAGTGTGTTCAAAAAGTATCCGACCTTTATTTTTTGTGCGTAAAAAAAAAGACGAAGCTAGGGAGGCGTTGATTGGTGCACGTATGTAGGCGATCCTAATGCACACGCGTGAATTTTTTCCCACCTGCAGAAGCTGTCATTCGACGGCAGACCGCCGATGAGTGAGGACATGTAAGTGAGCGCCGTCGGATTTTCGTTTTTGACAAAATGACGGAAAAACTTGAACAACGCTACTGCATCAAATTTTGTGTTTTTTGGCCTCGGGGATGTTGGATGCTTCCATTGTGATGACTGCAACTTCGTTTCTGGGTCGTACCCATAAACCCAGGACTCATCGCCAGTGATCACTGTGTTGAGGAAGCTGGGATCGCTGTTCACAGTCTCCAGCATGTCCTGTGCGATCTCCAAACGGAGTTGCTTCTGCTCAATCGTTAGCAGCTTTGGTACGAACTTCGCTGAGATTCTCCTGAAGCCCAAATCCTCCTTCATAATGGAATGAACGGTGTTGAATCTTGCGGATCGTTTCCACTTGGGAATCGCCAAGCTTTACACAAAATTTGATGCAGTAGCGTTGTTCAAGTTTTTCCGTCATTTTGTCAAAAACGAAAATCCGACGGCGCTCACTTACATGTCCTCACTCATCGGCGGTCTGCCGTCGAATGACAGCTTCTGCAGGTGGGAAAAAATTCACGCGTGCGCATTAGGATCGCCTACATACGTGCACCAATCAACGCCTCCCTAGCTTCTTTTTTTTACGCACGAAAAATAAAGGTCGGATACTTTTTGAACACAGTAATATATATCGCAATATCTCTAAAAGTTGTGGACGGATTTGTTCAAAACTGGTAGACGGCTTGGGGGTCTGACAAGGAGGAATGGATTCAATTTTAGTGAAGATCCACATCCGATTAATTTTAAGTGCTTCTTCACCATTGAGAGATAGGGTCAAAAAACTATATATATATAGCATGATATTTCATAAAGTTGTAGACGAATCATGACAAAACTTGTTGGATGAGTTTGGTAGTTGACAAGAACATGCAGATTAGATTTGGTTAATGTCCAAATCCAGATCTGGCCTACAGTGGGATACAAAACGTATAAACTGTTCAGCCTGGTGGAGGTATGCTCTCTTCCGAGTGCTGTTCTAGTCTTCTATGCAACACCCCTGCAACTTCCACTAGCTTTATGTAATAATTTTTCAAGAGACAGTTCGTGTACTTTTGCCTCCACTGGGCACACGATTCCAGATTTCTATGTTTATATGAGGCATCTATTGAAATTTGGCATCTGGATACTTCAAAATCCCTCATGATATCTTCTGAAATTATCATCAGAATTATATTAGATCTTATGAGAAGCCATAAGAAGTTTTTCTAATGGAAGTTTTAATTTCATAAAGGCATTCTGAAATTCTCTTGGCTATTGGTTCGTAAATGAATTATTTTATTTGCTTAAATGGATTAACATTTTAAGCATTGTAACATAAGCTGGTGATTGAACATTCATATGGAAAGGGGCAGCTGATATTGAAAAGGACATCACTTAGCTTTTTGATAGCCTGAACAGCACAATACCAATGTGTTGAATTTGTATTTTCCAAAACAATTAAATGTAGGTTAAAATGCACAATCAAATGCACTTAAAGAGACCATGTCCCCTGATTGTTTTCTCCAATGCATGCCAACCGTGAATGAAGAAATGAAGAAGATAGGTTATCCTTTCTACCCTTTCATGAAGAAATAGTACTGGAGAACAGTGGAGAGTAAATTGTTTTACACTGTCTCGCAACGAGTGACTATTAACTGCAGTATGATCAATTCTCACAAGGAAACGTTTTTCCATATTTGGGGAAGAGTGGCTGTCACAAAAAGAAATTCTGAAAAAGAAACCGTAGAAACTCAGGTTGATATTTAATCAGATTCATATCTTTTTTAATTTATTATTTGTGGTCGAAAAGGTTTTTTTCCCCCCCCTTCCAACCATGAAGGAACTGTCTGCTGGAGAAACGCCGCACAGGTGTTGGTCCTTTGCTATGCAGTTCCGAGCATGTGTCATGCATTCCACCCACCAGTGGGTGGGTTTCCTGATGGCAGTGGGATAGAAGTCATATTTTTCACTTTTTGCTTCTTACTCAGATAAAAAATTTTAAGTCTTGTGCATGTAAACTTAAATGCTTGGTAAACGCAATCTCAAAATAGTCCTACCGAGCTGTGGTCTGAAGGAAGCAGTTCAATTTAACATTTTTAATATGAAAAAGGCAATGCCGAGAAATGAACGAAACCCATTATAATTACCCATTAGAACTACTTTAAGAATTACCCTTTAGAATCACTCTTTAGAATTACCCTTTAGAATTACCCTTTAGAATTACCCTTCGGAATTACGCTTTGGAATTACTATTTAGAATTACCCTTTAGAATTACCCTTTGGAATTACGGTTTGGAATTACTATTTAGAATTAACCTTTGGAATTATGCTTTGGAATTACTATTTAGAATTACCCTTTAGAATTACCCTTTGGAATTACTATTTAGAATTACCCTTTAGAATTACCCTTTGGAATTACTATTTAGAATTACCCTTTAGAATTACCCTTTGGAATTACGGTTTGGAATTACTATTTAGAATTACCCTTTAGAATTACCCTTTGGAATTACCCTTTGGAATTACTCTTTGGAATTACTATTTAGAATTACCCTTTAGAATTACCCTTTGGAATTACTATTTAGAATTACCCTTTAGAATTACCCTTTGGAATTACGCTTTGGAATTACTATTTGGAATTACCCTTTAGAATTATCCTTTGGAATTACCCTTTAGAATCACCCTTTAGAATTACCCTTTAGAATTACCCTTTGGAATTACCCTTTGGAATTACGCTTTGGAATTACTATTTAGAATTACCCTTTAGAATGACCCTTTCAGAATTACCCTTTGGAATTACCCTTTGGAATTACGCTTTGGAATTACTATTTAGAATTACCCTTTAGAATTGCCCTTTGGAATTACGCTTTGGAATTACTATTTAGAATTACCCTTTAGAATTACCCTTTGGAATTACTTTTTAGAATTACCCTTTAGAATTACCCTTTGGAATTACCCTTTGGAATTACCCTTTGGAATTACCCTTTGGAATTACTCTTTGGAATTACTATTTAGAATTACCCTTTAGAATTACCCTTTGGAATTACGCTTTGGAATTACTATTTAGAATTACCCTTTAGAATCACCCTTTGGAATTACGCTTTGGAATTACTATTTAGAATTACCCTTTAGAATTACCCTTTAGAATTACCCTTTAGAATTACCCTTTAGAATTACCCTTTGGAATTACCCTTTACAATTACACTTTAGAATTACCCTTTAGAATCACTCTTTAGAATTACCCTTTAGAATTACCCTTTGGAATTACCCTTTAGAATCACCCTTTAGAATCACCCTTTGGAATTGCCCTTCAGAATCATCCTTTGGAATTACCCTTTGGATTTACCCTTTGGAATTACGCTTTGGAATTACGATTTAGAATTACCCTTTAGAATTAACCTTTGGAATTACCCTTTAGAATCACTCTGGAGAATTACCCTTTAGAATTATCCTTTAGAATTACCCTTTGGAATTACCCTTTAGAATTACACTTTAGAATTACCCTTTAGAATCACTCTTTAGAATTACCCTTTAGAATTACCCTTTGGAATTACCCTTTAGAATCACCCTTTAGAATCACCCTTTGGAATTGCCCTTCAGAATCATCCTTTGGAATTACCCTTTGGATTTACCCTTTAGAATTACACTTTAGAATTACCCTTTCGAATTACCCTTTGTAATTACGCTTTAGAATCACTCTTTAGAATTACCAAACAACAACAAAAACAATCACTCTTTAGAATTGCCCTTTAAAATCGCCCTTTAGAATCGCCCTTTATAATTACCCTTTAGAATCACTCTTTAGAATTACCCTTTGGAATTACCCTTTAGAATCACTCTTTAGAATTACCCTTCAGAATCACCCTTTTGAATTACCCTTTAGAATTATCCTTTCGAATTACCCATTAGAATTACCTTCAGAATTACCCTTTAGAATCACCCTTTCGAATCACCCTTTCGAATTACCCTTTAGAATCACCTTTTAGAATCACCCTTTAGAATTACCCATGAGAATCACCCTTTGGAATTGCCCTTCAGAATCACCCTTTTGAATTACCCATTAGAATTACCTTCAGAATTACCCTTTAGAATCACCCTTTAGAATCACCCTTTGGAATCACCCTTTCGAATTACCCTTTAGAATCACCTTTTAGAATCACCCTTTAGAATTACCCATGAGAATTACCCTTTCGAATTACCCTTTAGAATCACCCTTTAGAATTACCCTTTAGAATTACCCTTTAGAATCACCCTTTAGAATCACCATTTAGAATAACCCTTTAGAATTACCCTTTAGAATTACCCTTTCGAATTACCCATTAGAATTACCTTCAGAATTACCCTTTAGAATCACCCTTTAGAATTACCCATTAGAATTACCCTTTAGAATCGCCCTTTAGAGTCACCCTTTATAATTACCCTTTAGAATCACCCTTTATAATTACCCTTTAGAATCACCCTTTAGAATCACCCTTTAGAATTACCTTTAGAATTACCCTTTCAAATTACCCTTTAGAATCGCCCTTTAGAATTACCTTTAGAATTACCCTTTCAAATTACCCTTTAGAATCACACTTTAGAATTACCCTTTAGAATTAGGCTTTGGAAGTACCCTTCAGAATTAATGTTTTGAATTACCTTTAGAATTACCTTTAGAATTACCCTTTAGAATTACCTTTTAGAATTACCCTTTCGAATTACCCTTTCGAATTACCTTTAGAATTACCCTTTCAAATTACCCTTTAGAATTACCCTTTAGAATTACCCTTTAGAATTACCCTTTAGAATTACCCTTTAGAATTACCCTTTAGAATCACCCTTTAGAATCACCCTTTAGAATCACCCTTTAGAATTACCCTTTAGAATTACCCTTTAGAATTACCCTTTAGAATTACCCTTTCGAATTACCTTTAGAATTACCCTTTCAAATTACCCATTAGAATTACCTTCCGAATTACCCTTTAGTATCGCCCTTTAGAATCACCCTTTAGAATCGCCCTTTAGAATCACACTTTTGAATTACCCCTTAGAATTATGATTTGGAAGTACCCTTCAGAATTAACCTTTAGAATTACCCTTTCTAATTACCCTCTAGAATACCCTTTAGAATTATCTTTAGAATTACCCTTTAGAACCCTTTAGAATTATTCTTTAGAACCTATGAGAATTACCCATTAGGTTAACCCTTTAGAACGCATAATTACCCATAAAAATTACCATTTATAGATAGCTTTGTAAGCGAACCTCTATGGCAATTGCATGTATCTGTAAATCCATTCAAAATTTTATGTTAGAGAGCTTCGGAAGCAAACCTCTATGGCAATTGCATGTATATGTAAATCCATTCAAAATTTTATATAAATCCTTTCAAAAGTTCACTTTCATTTCAAATTTCACAAAAAAACAAATTTAAATTTTTCCCCATTCCCTTGGGAACAAAATTTCATGTCGTCATTTGAAATGTCCCTTCCATGATCCGCCATCTTGTCCCTTCCATGATCCGCCATCTTGTCCCTTCCATGATCCGCCATCTTGCTCACGTGATTTTGCTTTGGTCTGGCGCGTCCGATATATTATTTTCACCTGGTGATTAAAATCAATATATACATATATAAATGAATTCATTTATTCATTTATTGTTCATTGTTCGCTTTTTCATAAAAGCATCTTGCTCACGTGATCTTGCTTTGGTCTGGTGCGACCGATAAATTATTTTCACCTGTTGATTAAAATTATTTTCACCTGGTGATTAAAATCAATAAATTACAATACAGTACTGTACAGAACGGATTTTGAATTTGAAACCGCTCCTCATTTATGCCAGCTACACCGACTTCTTTTTTCCACCAGCTACACCGGCTTCAGTTTTCCGCCAGCTACACCGACTTCATTTAAGCCATGCACACCGATTTCAGTACGTACCTGCCAGTCGGACATACGTACCTGGTCCAGTCGACTAGAAGTCTAGACTATATAGCCTACAGTAGGTAAGTCCTGCATTCTATCCCAATCTATTCATTCAATAAAATTGATTTGAATTTTAATTCTAAGCCCAAGATCAAAAAACCTAGCCTAGCTAGGCCTAGGCCTACAGATGTTTGCGAGGGCTGCCTACTTGATCGACTGACTATTGTCGACGAAGCTCTCACTCTACGCAATGCGTATTCATATTAACCCTTTAAAACTCTTTAGAATTGCCCTTTAGAACCCGTTAGAATTACTCTTTAGAATTAAATAGTGGCTTAGTACATGGTTCCTCTTCTTCATTTTTACCGGACAGTCATAGGCAAATGTTGAAGCGGCTATGCCGCTTCAGAATAGCACGGATGTGTCGGAAAGAGTTGTGTACTCTTGTTATTTTACTGCATGGGGAACACGTGATTTTAAATGACGCTTGTTATATGTTGCATGGGGAACACGTGATTTATGATGCTTCTTAAATTGCTACATACATGCTTGTTATATGTTGGTGAGAAAACGAATTTAAAAGCGAATAAAAGTGAAAAAGTTAGTGGGGGGGAAAAAAAATCCGTACAAAAACAAAAGGAGACCCTTTGTTTCCATATTTAAAGTAATTGCACCAAAGATGGTGTCACTGTCTCTGAAAAAAAAAAAAATCTACATCTACTCATAGGGAACACATTTATGAAACACGAACAGAAACACAATAATGAGAAGAACATCGTGTATTAAAGTACAACACATGGGCCACAATCCAATGAAACATTGCAGGAATGGTTACCGTGACGTTTTGGGCAGGCCAATCGGAATGCGCACTGACAGCTGCACTGCATGTGCTCCTCCATTGTTACCGTAACCTGTCGCTTTCGCAGAATTCCCCTGTATTCCAACTTTGTTACCTGAACAGAACACCAAAAAAGCACCAACATAGTTGCATTAATTTCAGGGTTAAAGTAGATAAAATTATTTTTAAAATAAATTCCAAGGAAAAGCTGAATAATTAAATGTTCCACAAACTATGATGAACAGACAAGTGCAAACACTTTGTATTTCTGAGAAATCTTGTTAAAATGGATTATCGATAAAACAAAAAAATGTATCATTATGAAACAAATATATTGTTGCGGTTTTGAGTTTGTACAATAAAGGTTAATTTTCCCCCTCATAGTTTAGTCACATTAAAACATGTAGCCTCGCGATAGTTCAGTTATTTCATAGTATGTGTAAGCATAGTCCTTTTCCTGTGTTAGTTTTGCGTTGAGTAGAAAAATGAGTTAGGTCCTTTCTTGCCTTATGCCGCTTTCATTGCCTTATGCCGCCTTATGCCTCCTTATGCCGCCTTTGGCTTTTTGGCGCAAATTAACACGAGGCAGGCCTGGCAAATCAAGGCAAGACCGAAGGAGGGCGGAGGGGAAGCTGATGGTAAGCGCGAGCCGCCAATCAGGGCTCGAAGGGAGTGGCTGCGGCACTGCGTCACAGGGCGTGGTTGGAACATTTGAGAGGGCTAAGGGGGTTGGCCATATAACCCGTTGCGCGAAGCCCCCGACCTCAGTTATGAGAAGGGAGAGGCGCTCGAGAGTTATGAGATGGGTGATGAGCTTGATAAGTGTTACAAGTTGTGAGAAGGGCATGCGCTGGGTGTTGAGCTTGAGTAGTTATGGGCAGAGGCGCTCGTGAGCAAGTTACGAGTTCTGAGAGAAGACGCCCATGAACTAAGCTCTAAGCGCTCTCTCTTACGAATTAAGGGCTCGGTTGAGCTTGAGGCTGAGCCTCTATTGGGTTACGCGAGTGATAGCGCGCCGGCAACTAAAAGCGCTGTGGAAAACCGCCAGCCGCGCTGAGAGACGCGTACATTTCCCTTCCGCCTGCCTCATCTGCCCTTTGTTCGAGAGACGCGCTACATGGATCCCTTCCACCGCCTGCTTGCCTTCATCGCGGGACGTGCCGTGACCGGGGAGAGCCACGCCGGGCGGGGCTGTTCCTGGACGACCGTCCAGCGAGGAACATCATCCTACCTTCATTTCCCCTTTGTGAGTGTGATCGGGCTCGTGTCTGGGGTTAACGTAAGACTGATTAAGACTGCTCTGGGTCTCTGTACTTCTACCGAATCATTGTACATTGTGTAAGTAATAATTAAATCGTGTTCTTCCTTTATTCGACCGTCTCGTCCCTTCCATCATTGACTAAGCGTGGTACGAATAGAACCGCTCAAATCGGGTTCCAATACTAGAAAACTGCACGGACCACGTGGTACACAATCCGCTCGGTGTACTTAAATTACACGTGGCTCGTGCGAGGCTTGATTCCCCGCTTCCGCGGCGGCGCAGGTATTCAGGTACGTGCGAGAATTGTCCCGAAACCCTACCTTGCGTTTGCCCGGGAAGGGCGTTTCAAGTCTCTCGGTTGCGCCGACCCAGAAAGAACAAGGGGCTTAATCTCCCCTTGGTAAGGGCAGGAAGGGTGGCGAAAACCGTAACAATATTATACCTTATACCAAAAGCATTACTTTCAGGGCTGGTAATATAAAGCAAAGTTTTGCGCAGTCACCTCTGAGATTTCTTGACTGGGATGTGTTCTATTAAAACTATAAATGGCACTGGTAGAGCACATACCTCTGCCAGGCTAAAAAGTTTACGTTTTGTGTCCCACTGTTTGGCCGGATCTGGATTTGGACCGGAACCAATATGTAATCGGCTTGTTCTTGTCGCCTAACCAACTCATCCCCCAAGTTTTGTCATAACTCAACAACTTTTTGAGATATCACGCTATACTGTATATCGTTTTTGGCCCCATCTCCCAATGGTAAAGAATCACTGAAAAATTATAGCATCCAGATATGGATACAGAACCTGACCAAAATAGAATCAATTCTTAGGGTCACACATCCAACCTGTCCACCATGTTTTGTCCCAATCTGTCCATAACTGTTTGAGATATCCTGCTCTCAACCAAACAGACACACAGAGGTGAAAACATATCACCTCGACCCACATTCGTAGACATAAGTAAACTAGAGAATTTATAGATAATGGTTTCCCACGCAGTGTTCAAGTATATACTGCAATTTTAATGAAATAATAATTTTAAAGAATGAGGTACAGTTTAGGATATAGAGGCTTTTTTGATCACCATAGAACAGAGTCAATCGGCATCATACATAGCCATACTAGCGGCATCTTCTTCACCCCAATACTGTACCCTCTCACATGCCACACCCATTTCCCAAGGGCTGTGCTTGCAGCTCATATATTACATACACCATTCTATAGAATATATCCAAGTACTGCAAAACTGGAGGTTCTTGGAAGTATAATGAAGGCGATTTGTGTTCCACTGCGTTCAAGTATATAATTCAATTTTAAAAAGGTTTGAAGAGGTTTAAAGACATATACAGTCACGTGAAAAAGTAAGTACACCACATGTAAAGTTTTGACTTTTTCAACATGTTTCAACATACAGCTATTTGATCTTCATTTCAACAATAATGATAGATAAAGGTGATATAATATAACAAATGTCATGAAACATTTACATTTTGTAGTCCATTGTATAATTTAAATAAACATGAATGCAAATTTCGCATGTCAAAAAAGTAAGTAGACCCTTGGCTGTAATAGGTGGTATTGCCCCATTTGGCAGAAACAACCTCAAGTAGGCATTTCTTATAACTGTCTACCAGTATCTGACATCGAATGGGAGAAATTTTTGCCGACTCCTCCATGCAGAATTATTTCAGCTGTGCGATGTTTGAGGGGTTTCTTGCATGCACAGCTCGTTTCAAATCCCCCCACAACATCTCGATGGGATTTGATCCGGACTTTGACATGGCCATTCCAGAACCCTCTATTTCTTTCTTCACAGCCATTCCTTGGTGGATTTACTGGTATGTTTAGGGTCATTGTCATGTTGCAAGGTCCACCTTCGGTTGAGCTTCAACTTTCCGACAGATGGCCTCACATTATCCTCAAGCACCCTCTGGTACAATGAAGGATTCATAGTGGATTATATGATGGTGAGCTGCCCAGGCCCTGATGCAGCAAAGCTGCCCCAAACCATAATATTTCTACCACCATGCTTTACAGTTGGTATCAGGTTCTTGTGGTCAAATGCTGTCTTTGGTTTTCGCCAAACATGTCTTCTGGTACTGTGGTCAAATAGCTCTACCTTTGACTCATCTGTCCAGAGCACATTGTTCCAGAGGTGCTGGTCTTTGCCTCGGTGTTCATTGGCAAACTTTAGTCTTGCCCTGATGTTTTTTTTCTGCACAGCAAAGGTTTCCTCCTGGCACAAATCCCACGTAGATCAAATTTGTGCAACCTCTTTCTAATGGTAGACTCGTGCACTTTGACATCAACAGTGGCAAGAGCTACCTGTTGGTCCCGTGATGACATTCTGGGGTTCTTAGAGACTTCTTTCAGCATCTTGCGGTCTGCTCTCTGGCTGAACTTGCTGGGGCAGCCTCGCCTGAACAAGTTGGCAGTTGTTTGGAATCTTCTCCACTTGTAGATGATCTTCCGGACAGTCAAATGATTGATTTCAAATTGTTTGGAGATCTTTTTAAATCCCTTCCCAGACTCGTAGGCATCTATAACCTTCTTTCTGAAGGCATCAGAGAGCTCTTTTGATCTCGGCATGGTGATGCTGCACACTTCAACAACAAAGAGCAAACCAAACGATATGTCTGAGGTTTAAATAACACAGGTTCCTCCAAGGTCCTCTCCAACGATGTCCGAATCATTTGCAACTGAGCTGGTGCACCTGATTCTAATTTTAGGTATTTGAAGTAGTGATAAATGTAGGGGTGTACTTACTTTTTCCACATGCGAAATTTGCATTTATGTTTATTTAAATTATACAATGGACTACAAAATGTAAATGTTTCATGATATTTGTTATATTATATCACCTTTATCTATCAATATTGTTGAAATGAAGATCAAATATCTGTGTGTTGAAATATGTTGAAAAAGTCAAAACTTTACATGGGGTGTACTTACTTTTTTACGTGACTGTATGGAAATTAATTGAGGGTGTTACCCTATTTTTGCTTTAGCCATGGCCACTTCCCTTCCTCCTCCTACAAGATAGACAATATAGTTCCAGTGTGTGCAAGAAGAACTCGTGCTCTGTTCCAGACAACTACCGGCCCATCAGTCTCCTAAGCTGGATCAGAAAAGTTGTGGAGAGAGCCATCAATACTGCACTGTGGAAACATCTCATTTGGAATTACCTCATCAGTGATAATCAGTTTGTCTTCCATCCTTTTCATTCGGCCCCTGACTTACTCACATACCTCAGTCATTCGTGGATGTCTCGTCTCAACAGATGTTAGGAGGGTACAAGTGTGGCATTTGACATCACAGCTGTATTTGATGGAGTACGGCACTATGGATTGCGCATGGTCAAGCTGGATGCTAATGGAGTCAGAGGACAGCTGTTTAAGTGGTTATCAATCTAATTGATGGGCAGATATATCCAGCTAATTGTCGATGGCCAAACATCAAATTAAACTGCAATTATTACATCAGGACCTCAAGGATCAATTATTGGGCCCATCATTTTCAAGTCCATATTAGCGATTTGTGTGAAAACCTGCATGGCTGGCTCTGCAACCTGCAAACCTGCAAAACCTGCAATCCTACCTGGCTCTATTATGATGATAGTACTACCTGTTGGATGAAGATAATGCCACCATTTCTCTGAGGGAGTACTTGCAGAAGATCTACGAGTGGGGGCAGAAATGTAATGTCGTGTTTGCTACTGAGAAATGGCAGGTGTGGAAGTCTGAACGGACTTCCAACTGTTCATGAGATGTCTTTCTCTTGAGAGTAGACGAGTCATCAATACTTCAGTTATACAGTGCATTCAGAAAGTATTCAGACCCCTTCAATTTTTCACATTTTGTTATGTTGCTGCCTTACGCTGAAATCATTTAAATTCATTTTTTCCCTCATCAATCTGCACTCAATACCCCATAATGACAAAGAGAAAACAGGATTTTAGAAAGTTTTGCAAATTTATTAAAAAGAAAAAACTGAAATATCACATTTACCGACAGATGGCCATAACTTCTGGCTCTTCTGGAAAAGTAATTCATACCCTTTGCTATGACACTTGAAATTTAGCTCAGGTGTCTCCCATTTCTCTTGATCATCTTTGAGATGTTTCTCCACCTTGATTGGAGTCCACCTGTGGTAAATTCAATTGATTGGACATGATTTGGAAAGGCACACACCTGTCTATATAAGGTCTCACAGCTGACAATGCACATCAGAGCAAAAACCAAGCCATGAGGTCGAAGGAACTGCCTGCAGAGCTCAGAGACAGGATTGTGTCGAGGCACAGATGTGGGGAAGCCTCCAAAAAATTTCTGCTGCATTGAAGGTTCCCAAGAGCACAGTGGCCTCCATAATTCTTAAATGGAAGAAGTTTGGAACAACCAGGACTCTTCCTAGAGCTGGCCCTCCGGCCAAACTGAGCAATCGAGGGAGAAGGGCCTTGGCAATAGAGGTGACCAAGAACCCGATGGTTACTGTGGCTGAGCTCCAGAGATCCTGTGTGGAGATGGGAGAAACTTCCAGAAGGACAACCATCACCGATCTGGGCTTTATGGCAGAGTGGCCAGATGGAAGCCTCTCCTCAGTGAAAGACACATGAAAGCCCACAGAATCCTGTTTCTCACAGTCTGAGAGTCCTTCAGGTGCTTTTTTGCAAACTCCAAGTGGAGTTTCCTTGCCGACAGATGGGAGGGAGAGGTGTACAATAATTCATTGATTAATTGTATAATTCAAATCAATAAAAGACTATCACAAAATATTTTCTTAATCAATTGGCTAATAGCATAATTAAACTACAAGTGCTTCATCCGAAGATGTATCTTTTAGAAAGTTAATTAAATAAGTCGTTAATAAAAATTAAATAATTAATTGATTAATCAATAAATAATTAATCGATTGAATGATTAATCAATAAATCAAAAATATCCTTGATGGCCACATCACTTGGTCACTGTCATGTCCAAATATTAGCTTCCTAGCTCAAAAGGTGCCTGAGATATTGGCCAAATGAGAAAGAAAATAAATGATGATCATTAAAAAATTAAATTATTAATCAATTCGGTCAAAGAACACATAAACCACCACCATTTCATCAAAAACTGTAACTAAAAAAAAATACATTTTTAGTCATTAATCGAATAATTAAATAATTCATCGATTAATTGATTAATCAATAAAACAAAAATAGCCTTTGCAGCCAAATAACTTGGTCATTGGCATGTCCAAATATCAGCTTCCGAACTCAAAAGGTGCCTTAGATAATGCCTCGAAGAGAAAGGAAATGTATAAGTACTTAATTAATCGCTAATAATTAAATAAGTAATCAATTAATTGATTAATCAATAAATTAAATATATATTTTACAGCCAAATCACTTGGTCATTGGCATGTCCAAATATCAGCTTCCTAACTCAAAAGGTGCCTGAGATAATGGCCAGAAGAGAAACGAAATGTATCAGTACTTAATTAATCGCTAATAATTAAATAAGTCATCAATTAATTGATTAATCAAAAAACAAAAAATACCGTTTTTGGCAAAGTACGTGCTCACTATTGTGCCAAAATTTCAGCTTCCTAGCTCAAAGGATGGCTGAGATAGAGCCCGGACAAACAAGAAAGCAAGAAAACAAACAAACAAACAAACAAGAAGACGTCATGCGTAGCACGATACTTGCAAAATCAGCCCCCGCTCCCCCCAAAAGTTTTCCATTGATACAGCAAATTGTCCATTTCATGAAGATTAAAATTTACAATCTTGATCAAAGCTCGGGACAACAGGATGAAAAGTGATGATTTTTCAGATGAAAAATGATGATTTTGGAAGGTTGACCTTGAGTTGACCTTTGACCTTTTGAACTCATAAATAGTAAATTTCCCTATTTAGTGACTCAATGTGCAAATGCTGTTCAATTTTCAAGTCAATCGGATGAAAATTGAGGATATTAAAAATTTGGCCTATGTTGACCTCAAAAATAGATCGTGGTTGAATTCAGTGACCACATATATAAATCCTCTTAGAAGTTCAAGTCAATCAAATGAAAATTGGTGATTTTAGAAATTCGGCCTATGTTGACCTTTTGGCCTGTGTTTACCTAACATATAACAAGTGTTTGAATTCAGTGACCAGATATGCAAGTCCTCTTCAAATTTCAAGTGAATTGGATGAAAATTGAGGATTTTAGAAATTTGGCCTATGTTGACCTTTTGGCCTATGTTGACCTCAAAAATACATGGTGGTTGAATTCAGTGACCAGATATGCAAGTCCTCTTCAAATTTCAAGTCAACTGGATGAAAATTGAGGATATTAGAAATTTGGCCTATGTTGACCTTTTGGCCTATGTGGACCTCAAAAATACTAGGTGGTTGAATTCAGTGACCAGATATGCAAGTCCTCTTCAAATTTCAAGTCAACTGGATGAAAATTGAGGATTTTAGAAATTTGGCAAAGTTGGTGACCTTTGGCCTATGTTGACCTTTTTACCTATTGCCCCAAAAACAACAGGCTTCTTGCTTTTGACCAACTCTACCGTTTGGTGAAGTTTCGTGAAGATCGGTTGAAAATTGTGACCTGCAGGCCGGTGACAAACAAACAGACAGACAGACAGATGAAAAATCGGTCACAGATCGAGGACTTGCCGGAATGTACTGTTTTATCCGCCATTTAGAACAAATATGGCGGCCGAACCACGTGACCAATGACGTCATCATTAAGATATTTTAATCCCCATGGAGAGTTCTTTACAATGAGCCATGTCTCAATTTTTCTGTTCAGCACTTTTGGAGATATGGAGGTGCTAAGTTTTGCCGTTTTTCCAAGATGGCGGCCGACCACGTGACATATGACGTCATCATTAACATATTTTATTCCCCATGGAGAGTTCTTTCCAATGAGCCATGTCTCAATTTTTTCTGTTCAGCACTTTTGGAGATATAGTGGTGCAAAGTTTTGCCGTTTTTCCAAGATGGCGGCCGACCACGTGACTGATGACATCATCATTTGGGCACAGTGTATAAGAGGGCAAGACCAATATGTGTGCAATGTTTGGCGATTCTACGTGTGGAAAGATTCAACGTATCGAAAGTATACCGGTTTTTCCAAGATGGCGGCCGAACAACGTGACTGATGACATCATCATTAACATATTTTATTCCCCATGGAGAGTTCTTCACAATGAGCCATGTCTCAATTTTTTCTGTTCAGCAGTTTCGGAGATATGGAGGTGCAAAGTTGTTCGGTTTTTCCAAGATGGCGGCCGAACCACGTGACCTATGACGTCCTCATTAACATATTTTATTCCCCATGGAGAGTTCTTCACAATGAGCCATGTCTAAATTTTCTCTGTTCAGCACTTTTGGAGATGTGGAGGTGCAAAGTTTTCCCGTTTTTCCAAGATGGCGACCGAACCACGTGACCAATGGCATCATCGTAAATATATTTTATTCCCCATGGAGAGTTCTTTACAATGAGTCATGTCTCAATTTTTTCTATTCAGCACTTTTGGAGATATAGTGGTGCAAAATTTTTCGGGTTTTCCAAGATGGCGACCGAACCACGTGACTGATGACGGCATCATTAACATATTTTATTCCCCATGGAGAGTTCTTTACAATGAGCCATGTCTCAATTTTTTCTATTCAGCACTTTCGGAGATATAGAGGTGCAAAGTTTTTCGGTTTTTCCAAGATGGCGGCCGATCCACGTCACCGATGACGTCATCAATTGGGCACAGTCTATTCCAGGGCAAGACCAATATGTGTGCAAAGTTTGGCGATTCTACGTGCAACGGTGTAGACGCAGTGCTGCAAACAGACAGACAGACAAACAGATGAAAAATCGGTCAGAGACCGAGGACTTGCCGGAATGTACTTTTTTATCGACCATTTAGGATAAATATGGCGGCCGAACCATGTGACCGATGAGGTCATCATTAACATATTTTATTCCCCATGGAGAGTTCTTTACAATGAGCCATGTCTCAATTTTTTCTATTCAGGACTTTTGGAGATGTGGAGGTGCAAAGTTTTTCGGTTTTTCCAAGACGGCGACCGAACCACGTGACCGATGACGTCATCATTAACATATTTTATTCCCCATGGAGAGTTCTTTACAATGAGCCATGTCTCAATTTTTTCTATTCAGCACTTTCGGAGATATGGAGGTGCTAGTTTATTCGGTTTTTCCAAGATGGCGGCCGAATCACGTGACCGATGACGTCATCATTAACATATTTTATTCCCCATGGAGAGTTCTTTACAATGAGCCATGTCTCAATTTTTTCTATTCAGCACTTTTGGAGATATCGAGGTGCAAGGTTTTTTGTTTTTTCCAAGATGGCGGCTGAACCATGTGACCGATGACGTCATCATTAACATATTTTATTCCCCATGGAGCATCTATCTATAATTCCAGTAATCTCTGTACGTCTGTACGTCTGTTTGTCTGTGACCGCTGTTTCTCGACAACCACGGGTCCGATATACTTTTAACTTGCCAGGTATATTGCTGGGGACCCGAGGATGTGCCTTTTCAAGGTTTCATATTAATCGGACAATTACTTACCGAGCTATGTCCAAAAAACGATTCAACCAATCAGAGAGCAGCGAACGATCGCGTGTGCCGAACGTGGAGGACACACTCTGCCTCGGATGGCACATTTGAGAGCGTATTCATTTATTTCACGTTTGCAAACTATGTTGGCGTTAAACTATGTTTTAAAACTAATAAAACCGAATTTGCGATTCATTCGCTTTCCTGCGCGTTTGTGCACGCGATGGCGATTTCTTTACCAAACTCCGGAAGCCGTTCGCTTTGGACCAAACCATTGCATGTAAATAGAGGGGGGGGATTGTCACCGTACTCGCAAGCCGTTCGCTTTGGACCAAACCATTTCATGTAAATAGAGGGGGGGGGGGATATAATTTTAGATATAGATATAGTACGGGCAATGCCCTAGTTCTTTACAATGAGCCATGTCTCAATTTTTTCTATTCAGCACTTTTGGACACATAGAGGTGCTAGGTTTTTCGGTTTTTCCAAGATGGCGGCCGACCACGTCACATATGACATGCTCATTAACATATTTGATTCCCCATGGAGAGTTCTTTACAATGAGCCATGTCTCAATTTTTTCTGTTCAGCACTTTTGGAGATTTTGTGGTGCAAAGTTTTGCCGTTTTTCCAAGATGGCGGCCGACCACGTGACTGATGACGTCATCATTAATATATTTGATTCCCCATGGAGAGTTCTTTACAATGAGCCATGTCTCAATTTTTTCTGTTCAGCACTTTTGGAGATATCGAGGTGCAAAGTTTTTCGGTTTTTCCAAGATGGCGGCCGAACCACGTGACTGATGACGTCATCATTAATATATTTGATTCTCCATGGAGAGTTATTTACAATGAGCCATGTCTCAATTTTTTCTGTTCAGCACTTTCGGAGATATGGAGGTGTAAAGTTTTTCGGTTTTTCCAAGATGGCGGCCGAACCACGTGACTGATGACGTCATCATTAATATATTTTATTCCCCATGGAGAGTTCTTTACAATGATCCATGTCTCTATTTTTTCTGTTCAGCACTTTCGGAGATATGGAGGTGCAAAGTTTTTCGGTTTTTCCAAGATGGCGGCCGAACCACGTGACAGATGACGTCATCAACATGTTTTATTCCCCATGGAGAGTTCTTTACAATGAGCCATGTCTCCATTTTTTCTATTCAGTACTTTCAGAGATATGGAGGTGCAAAGTTTTGCCGTTTTTCCAAGATGGCGGCCGAACCACGTGACCTATGACGTCATCATTAACATATTTTATTCCCCATGGAGAGTTCTTTACAATGAGCCATGTCTCAATTTTTTCTGTTCAGCACTTTTGGAGATTTTGTGGTGCAAAGTTTTGCCGTTTTTCCAAGATGGCGGCCGACCACGTGACTGATGACGTCATCATTAACATGTTTTATTCCCCATGGAGAGTTCTTTACAATGAGCCATGTCTCAATTTTTTCTGTTCAGCACTTTTGGAGATTTTGTGGTGCAAAGTTTTGCCGTTTTTCCAAGATGGCGGCCGACCACGTGACATATGACGTCATCATTAACATATTTTATTCCCCATGGATAGTTCTTTACAGAGCCATGTCTCAATTTTTTCTGTTCAGCACTTTTGGAGATATAGAGGTGCAAAGTTTTTCGGTTTTTCCAAGATGGCGGCCGATCCACGTCACCGATGACGTCATCAATTGGGCACAGTCTATTCCAGGGCAAGACCAATATGTGTGCAAAGTTTGGCGATTCTACGTGCAACGGTGTAGACGCAGTGCTGCAAACAGACAGACAGACAAACAGATGAAAAATCGGTCAGAGACCGAGGACTTGCCGGAATGTACTTTTTTATCGACCATTTAGGATAAATATGGCGGCCGAACCATGTGACCGATGAGGTCATCATTAACATATTTTATTCCCCATGGAGAGTTCTTTACAATGAGCCATGTCTCAATTTTTTCTATTCAGGACTTTTGGAGATGTGGAGGTGCAAAGTTTTTCGGTTTTTCCAAGACGGCGACCGAACCACGTGACCGATGACGTCATCATTAACATATTTTATTCCCCATGGAGAGTTCTTTACAATGAGCCATGTCTCAATTTTTTCTATTCAGCACTTTCGGAGATATGGAGGTGCTAGTTTATTCGGTTTTTCCAAGATGGCGGCCGAATCACGTGACCGATGACGTCATCATTAACATATTTTATTCCCCATGGAGAGTTCTTTACAATGAGCCATGTCTCAATTTTTTCTATTCAGCACTTTTGGAGATATCGAGGTGCAAGGTTTTTTGTTTTTTCCAAGATGGCGGCTGAACCATGTGACCGATGACGTCATCATTAACATATTTTATTCCCCATGGAGCATCTATCTATAATTCCAGTAATCTCTGTACGTCTGTACGTCTGTTTGTCTGTGACCGCTGTTTCTCGACAACCACGGGTCCGATATACTTGAAACTTGCCAGGTATATTGCTGGGGACCCGAGGATGTGCCTTTTCAAGGTTTCATATTAATCGGACAATTACTTACCGAGCTATGTCCAAAAAACGATTCAACCAATCAGAGAGCAGCGAACGATCGCGTGTGCCGAACGTGGAGGACACACTCTGCCTCGGATGGCACATTTGAGAGCGTATTCATTTATTTCACGTTTGCAAACTATGTTGGCGTTAAACTATGTTTTAAAACTAATAAAACCGAATTTGCGATTCATTCGCTTTCCTGCGCGTTTGTGCACGCGATGGCGATTTCTTTACCAAACTCCGGAAGCCGTTCGCTTTGGACCAAACCATTGCATGTAAATAGAGGGGGGGGATTGTCACCGTACTCGCAAGCCGTTCGCTTTGGACCAAACCATTTCATGTAAATAGAGGGGGGGGATATAATTTTAGATATAGATATAGTACGGGCAATGCCCTAGTTCTTTACAATGAGCCATGTCTCAATTTTTTCTATTCAGCACTTTTGGACACATAGAGGTGCTAGGTTTTTCGGTTTTTCCAAGATGGCGGCCGACCACGTCACATATGACATGCTCATTAACATATTTGATTCCCCATGGAGAGTTCTTTACAATGAGCCATGTCTCAATTTTTTCTGTTCAGCACTTTTGGAGATTTTGTGGTGCAAAGTTTTGCCGTTTTTCCAAGATGGCGGCCGACCACGTGACTGATGACGTCATCATTAATATATTTGATTCCCCATGGAGAGTTCTTTACAATGAGCCATGTCTCAATTTTTTCTGTTCAGCACTTTTGGAGATATCGAGGTGCAAAGTTTTTCGGTTTTTCCAAGATGGCGGCCGAACCACGTGACTGATGACGTCATCATTAATATATTTGATTCTCCATGGAGAGTTATTTACAATGAGCCATGTCTCAATTTTTTCTGTTCAGCACTTTCGGAGATATGGAGGTGTAAAGTTTTTCGGTTTTTCCAAGATGGCGGCCGAACCACGTGACTGATGACGTCATCATTAATATATTTTATTCCCCATGGAGAGTTCTTTACAATGATCCATGTCTCTATTTTTTCTGTTCAGCACTTTCGGAGATATGGAGGTGCAAAGTTTTTCGGTTTTTCCAAGATGGCGGCCGAACCACGTGACAGATGACGTCATCAACATGTTTTATTCCCCATGGAGAGTTCTTTACAATGAGCCATGTCTCCATTTTTTCTATTCAGTACTTTCAGAGATATGGAGGTGCAAAGTTTTGCCGTTTTTCCAAGATGGCGGCCGAACCACGTGACCTATGACGTCATCATTAACATATTTTATTCCCCATGGAGAGTTCTTTACAATGAGCCATGTCTCAATTTTTTCTGTTCAGCACTTTTGGAGATTTTGTGGTGCAAAGTTTTGCCGTTTTTCCAAGATGGCGGCCGACCACGTGACTGATGACGTCATCATTAACATGTTTTATTCCCCATGGAGAGTTCTTTACAATGAGCCATGTCTCAATTTTTTCTGTTCAGCACTTTTGGAGATTTTGTGGTGCAAAGTTTTGCCGTTTTTCCAAGATGGCGGCCGACCACGTGACATATGACGTCATCATTAACATATTTTATTCCCCATGGATAGTTCTTTACAGAGCCATGTCTCAATTTTTTCTGTTCAGCACTTTTGGAGATATAGTGGCGCAACGTTTTGCCGTTTTTCCAAGATGGCGACCGAACCACGTGACTGATGACGTCATCATTTACATATTTTATTCCCCATGGAGAGTTCTTTACAATGATCCATGTCTCAATTTTTTCTGTTCAGTACTTTCAGAGATATCGAGGTGCAAAGTTTTTCGGTTTTTCCAAGATGGCGACCGAACCACGTCACCGATGACGTCATCAATAGGGCACAGTCTATTCCAGGGCAAGACCAATATGTGTGCAAAGTTTGGCGATTCTACGTGCAACGGTGTAGACGCAGTGCTGCAAACAGACAAACAGATGAAAAATCGGTCAGAGACCGAGGACTTGCCGGAATGTACTTTTTTAGCGGCCATTTCGGACAAATATGGCGGCCGAACCACGTGACCGATGATGTAATCATTAACATATTTTATTCCACGTGGAGAGTTTTTTACAATGAGCCATGTCTCAATTTTTTCGATTCAGCACTTTCGGAGAAATGGAGGTGCGAGGTTTTTCGGTTTTTCCAAGATGGCGGGCGAACCACGTGACAGATGACGTCATCATTAACATATTTTATTCCACATGGAGAGTTCTTTACAATGAGCCATGTCTCAATTTTTTCTATTCAGCACTTTCGGAGAAATGGAGGTGCGAGGTTTTTCGGTTTTTCCAAGATGGCGGCCGAACCACGTGACTGATGACATCATCATTAACATATTTCATTCCCCATGGAGAGTTTTTTACAATGGGCCATGTCTCAATTTTTTCTATTGAGCACTTTCGGAGATATGGAGGTGCAACGTTTTTCGGTTTTTCCAAGATGACGGCCGAACCACGTGACTGATGACGTCATCATTTGGGCACAATATATTAGAGTGCAAGACAAATACGTGTGCAAAGTTTGGCGATTCTACGTGCAACGGTGTAGACGTAGTGCTGCAAACAGACAAACAGACAGACAGACAGATGAAAAATCGGTCAGAGACCGAGGACTTGCCGGAGTGTACTTTTTTATCGGCCATTTAGAACAAATATGGCGGCTGAACCACGTGATAGATGATGTCATCATTAACATATTTTATTCCCCATGGAGAGTTCTTTACAATGAGCCATGTCTCAATTTTTTCTGCTCAGCACTTTTGGAGATATAGAGGTGCAAAGTTTTGCCGTTTTTCCAAGATGGCGGCTGAACCACGTGACCGATGACGTCATCATTAACATACTTTATTCCCCATGGAGGATTCTTTACAATGAGCCATGTCTCAATTTTTTCTATTCAGCACTTTTGGACACATAGAGGTGCTAAGTTTTTCGGTTTTTCCAAGATGGCGGCCGAACCACGTGACCGATGATATCATCATTAACATATTTTATTTCCCATGGACATTTCTTTCCAATGAGCCATGTCTCAATTTTTTCTGTTCAGCACTTTCGGAGATATAGAGGTGCAAAGCTTTTCCAAGATGGCGGCCGAACCACGTGACCTATGACGTCATCATTAACATATTTTATTTCCCATGGACATTTCTTTCCAATGAGCCATGTCTCAATTTTTTCTGTTCAGCACTTTCGGAGATATAGAGGTGCAAAGCTTTTCCAAGATGGCGGCCGAACCACGTGACCGATGACGTCATCATTAACATTTTTTATTCCACATGGAGAGTTCTTTACAATGAGCCATGCCTCAATTTTTTCTATTCAGGACTTTTGGAGATGTGGAGGTGCAGAGTTTTTCGGTTTTTCCAAGATGGCGGCTGAACCACGTGACCGATGACGTCATCATTAACATACTTTATTCCCCATGGAGGATTCTTTACAATGAGCCATGTCTCAATTTTTTCTATTCAGCACTTTTGGACACATAGAGGTGCTAAGTTTTTCGGTTTTTCCAAGATGGCGGCCGAACCACGTGACCGATGATATCATCATTAACATATTTTATTCCCCATGGAGAGTTCTTTACAATGAGCCATGTCTCAATTTTTTCTATTCAGCACTTTCGGAGATATGGAGGTGCAAAGTTTTTCGGTTTTTCCAAGATGGCGGCCGAACCACGTGACTGATGACGTCATCAGTAACATATTTTATTCCCCATGGAGAGATATTTACAATGAGCCATGTCTCAATTTTTTCTATTCAGTACTTTCGGAGATATAGAGGTGCAAAGCTTTTCCAAGATGGCGGCCGAACCACGTGACCGATGACGTCATCATTAACATTTTTTATTCCACATGGAGAGTTCTTTACAATGAGCCATGTCTCAATTTTTTCTATTCAGTACTTTCAGAGATATGGAGGTGCAAAGTTTTGCCGTTTTTCCAAGATGGCGGCCGAACCACGTGACATATGACATCATCATTAACATATTTTATTCCCCATGGGGAGTTCTTTACAATGAGCCATGTCTCAATTTTTTCTGTTCAGCACTTTTGGAGATTTCGTGGTGCAAAGTTTTGCCGTTTTTCCAAGATGGCAGCCCACCACGTGACCGGTGACGTCATCATTAACATATTTTATTCCCCATGGAGAGTTCATTACAATGAGCCGTGTCTCAATTTTTTCTATTCAGTACTTTCAGAGATATGGAGGTGCAAAGTTTTGCCGTTTTTCCAAGATGGCGGCCGACCACGTGACATATGACGTCATCATTAACCTATTTTATTCTGCATGGAGAGTTCTTTACAATGAGCCATGTCTCAATTTTTTCTGTTCAGCACTTTTGGAGATTTCGTGGTGCAAAGTTTTGCCGTTTTTCCAAGATGGCGGCCGACCACGTGACTGATGATGTCATCATTAACATATTTTATTCCCCATGGAGAGTTCTTTACAATGAGCCATGTCTCAATTTTTTCTGTTCAGCACTTTTGGAGATATAGTGGCGCAACGTTTTGCCGTTTTTCCAAGATGGCGACCGAACCACGTGACTGATGACGTCATCATTTACTTATTTTATTCCCCATGGAGAGTTCTTTACAATGAGCCATGTAGCAATTTTTTCTGTTCAGTACTTTCGGAGATATAGAGGTGCAATTTTTTTTCGGTTTTTCCAAGATGGCCGCCGAACCACGTGACTGATGACGTCATCATTAACATATTTTATTCCCCATGGACAGTTCTTTACAATGAGCCATGTCTCAATTTTTTCTATTCAGCACTTTCGGAGATATGGAGGTGCAAATTTTTTCAAAGATGGCGGCCGAACCACGTGACCGATGACGTCATCATTTGGGCACAGTATATTAGAGGGCAAGCCAAATAAGTGTGCAAAGTTTGGCTATTCTACGTATAGAAAGATTCTACATATAGAAAGTTTTGCGGTTTTTCCAAGATGGTGGCTGAACCACGTGACCGATGACGTCATCATTAACATATTTTATTCCCCGTGGAGAGTTCTTCACAATGAGCCATGTCTCAATTTTTTCTGTTCAGCACTTTCGGAGATATCGAGGTGCAAAGTTTTTCCAAGATGGCGGCCGAACCACGTGACCGATGACGTCATCATTAACATATTTTATTCCCCATGGAGAGTTCTTTACAATGAGCCATGTCTCAATTTTTTCTATTCAGGACTTTTGGAGATGTGGAGGTGCAGAATTTTTCGGTTTTTCCAAGATGGCGGCCGAACCACGTGACCGATGACATCATCATTAACATATTTTATTCCCCATGGAGAGTTCTTTACAATGAGCCATGTCTCAATTTTTTCTGTTCAGCACTTTTGGAGATATAGTGGTGCAAATTTTTGCCTTTTTTCCAAGATGGCGGCCGACCACGTGACATATGACGTCATCATTAACATATTTTATTCCCCATGGAGAGTTCTTTACAATGAGCCATGTCTCAATTTTTTCAGTACAGTACTTTCGGAGATATAGAGGTGCAAATTTTTTCGGTTTTTCCAAGATGGCGGCCGAACCACGTCACCGATGACGTCATCAATTGGGCACAGTCTATTCCAGGGCAAGACCAATATGTGTGCAAAGTTTGGCGATTCTCCGTGCAACGGTGTAGACGCAGTGCTGCAAACAGACAGACAAACAGACAGACAAACAGACAAACAGACAAACAGACAAATGAAAAATCGGTCAGAGACCGAGGACTTGCCGGAATTTACTTTTTATCGGCCATTTAGGACAAATATGGCGGCCGAAACACGTGAACGATGACGTCATCATTAACATATTTTATTCCCCATGGAGAGTTCTTTACAATGAGCCATGTCTCAATTTTTTCTATTCAGCACTTTTGGAGATCTGGAGGTGCTAGGTTTTTCCAAGATGGCGGCTAAACCACGTGACCGATGACGTCATTATTACCATATTTGATTCCCCATGGAGAGTTCTTTACAATGAGCCATGTCTCAATTTTTTCTGTTGAGCAATTTTGGAGCTATAGTGGTGCAAAATTTTTCGGTTTTTCCAAGATGGCGGCCGAACCACGTGACTGATGACGTCATCATTACCATATTTGATTCCCCATGGAGAGTTCTTTACAATGAGCCATGTCTCAATTTTTTCTATTCAGCACTTTTGGAGATCTGGAGGTGCTAGGTTTTTCCAAGATGGCGGCTAAACCACGTGACCGATGACGTCATTATTAACATGTTTTATTCCCCATGGAGAGTTCTTTACAATGAGTCATGTCTCAATTTTTTTCTATTCAGCACTTTCACAGATATGGAGGTGCTAGGTTTTACGGTTTTTCCAAGATGGCGGCCGAACCACGTGACCTATGACGTCATTATTAACATATTTTATTCCCCATGGAGAGTTCTTTACAATGAGTCATGTCTCAATTTTTTCTATTCAGCACTTTCAGAGATATGGTGCTAGGTTTTACGGTTTTTCCAAGATGGCGGCCGAACCACGTGACCTATGACGTCATTATTAACATATTTTATTCCCCATGGAGAGTTCTTTACAATGAGCCATGTCTCAATTTTTTCTGTTCAGCACATTTGGAGATATAGTGGTGCAAAGTTTTGCCGTTTTTCCAAGATGGCGGCCGACCACGTGACATATGACGTCATCATTAACATATTTTACTCCCCATGGAGAGTTCTTTACAATGAGCCATGTCTCAATTTTTTCTGTTCAGAACTTTTGGAGATAGAGGTGCAACGTTTTTCGGATTTTCCAAGATGGCGGCCGAACCACGTGACCGATGACGTCATAATTAACATATTTTATTCCCCATGGAGAGTTCTTTCCAATGAGCCATGTCTCAATTTTTTCTATTCAGCACCTTCGGAGATATGGAGGTGCAAAGTTTTTCGAATTTTCCAAGATGGCAGCAGAACGACGTGACTGATGACGTCATCATTAACATATTTTATTCCCCATGGAGAGTTCTTTCCAATGAGCCATGTCTCAATTTTGTCTGTTCAGCACTTTTGGAGATATAGTGGTGCAAAGTTTTGCGGTTTTTCCAAGATGGCGGCCGACCACGTGACATATGACATCATCATTAACATATTTTATTCCCCATGGAGAGTTCTTTACAATGAGCCATGTCTCAATTTTTTCTGTTCAGCACTTTTGGAGATATAGTGGTGCAAAGTTTTGCCGTTTTTCCAAGATGGCGGCCGACCACGTGACTGATGACGTCATCATTAACATATTTTATTCCCCATAGAGTTCTTTACAATGAGCCATGTCTCAATTTTTTCTGTTCAGTTCTTTCGGAGATGTAGCGGTGCAAATTTTTTCGGTTTTTCCAAGATGGCGGCCGAACCACGTGACTGATGACGTCATCATTAACATATTGTATTCCCCATGGAGAGTTCTTTACAATGAGCCATGTCTCAATTTTTCCTGTTCAGTACTTTCGGAGATATGGAGGTGCAAGGTTTTTCGGTTTTTCCAAGATGGCGGCCGAACCACGTGACCGATGACGTCATCAATTGGGCACAGTCTATTCCAGGGCAAGACCAATATGTGTGCAAAGTTTGGCGATTCTACGTGCAACGGTGTAGACGCAGTGCTGCAAACAGACAGACAAACAGACAGACAGACAGACAGACAGACAAACAAACGAACAGATCAACATACTTGCCGGAATTTTTTCCGGCAAGTAACAAACAGATGAAAAATCGGTCAGAGACCGAGGACTTGCCGGAATTTACTTTTTCATTGGGGATTTAGGACAACTATGGCGGCCGAACCACGTGACCGATGACGTCATCATTAACATATTTTATTCCCCATGGACATTTCTTTCCAATGAGCCATGTCTCAATTTTTTCTATTCAGCACTTTTGGAGATATGGAGATGCGAATTTTTTCGGTTTTTCCAAGATGGCGGCCGAACCACGTGACCTATGACGTCATCATTAACATATTTTATTCCCCATGGACATTTCTTTCCAATGAGCCATGTCTCAATTTTTTCTGTTCAGCACTTTCGGAGATATAGAGGTGCAAAGCTTTTCCAAGATGGCGGCCGAACCACGTGACCGATGACGTCATCATTAACATTTTTTATTCCACATGGAGAGTTCTTTACAATGAGCCATGTCTCAATTTTTTCTATTCAGTACTTTCAGAGATATGGAGGTGCAAAGTTTTGCCGTTTTCCAAGATGGCGGCCAAACCACGTGACCGATGACGTCATCATTAACATATTTTATTCGCCATGGAGAGTTCTTCACAATGAGCCATGTCTCAATTTTTTCTATTCAGCACTTTTGGAGATATGGAGGTGCAAAATTTTTCGGTTTTTCCAAGATGGCAGCCGAACCACGTGACCTATGACGTCAACATTAACATTTTATTCCCCATGGAGAGTTCTTTACAATGAGCCGTCTCAATTTTTTCTGTTCAGCACTTTCAGAGATATGGAGGTGCCAGGTTTTTCGGTTTTTCCAAGATGGCGGCCGAACCACGTGACATATGACATCATCATTAACAAATTTTATTCCCCATGGAGAGTTCTTTACAATGAGCCATGTCTCAATTTTTTCTGTTCAGCACTTTTGGAGATATAGTGGTGCAAAGTTTTGCCGTTTTTCCAAGATGGCGGCCGACCACGTGACATATGACATCATCATTAACATATTTTATTCCCCATGGAGAGTTCTTTACAATGAGCCATGTCTCAATTTTTTCTGTTCAGCACTTTTGGAGATTTTGTGGTGCAAAGTTTTGCCGTTTTTCCAAGATGGCGGCCGACCACGTGACTGATGACGTCATCATTAACATATTTTATTCCCCATGGAGAGTTCTTTACAATGAGCCATGTCTCAATATTTTCTGTTCAGCACTTTTGGAGATATAGTGGTGCAAAGTTTTGCTGTTTTTCCAAGATGGCGGCCGACCACGTGACATATGACGTCATCATTAACATATTTTATTCCCCATGGAGAGTTCTTTACAATGAGCCATGTCTCAATTTTTTCTGTTCAGCACTTTTGGAGATATAGTGGCGCAACGTTTTGCCGTTTTTCCAAGATGGCGACCGAACCACGTGACTGATGACGTCATCATTTACACATTTTATTCCCCATGGAGAGTTCTTTACAATGCGCCATGTCTCAATTTTTTCTGTTCAGTACTTTCGGAGATATAGAGGTGCAAAGTTTTTCGGTTTTTCCAAGATGGCGGCCGAACCACGTCACCGATGACGTCATCAATTGGGCACAGTCTATTCCAGGGCAAGACCAATATGTGTGCAAAGTTTGGCGATTCTACGTGCAACGGTGTAGATGCAGTGCTGCAAACAGACAAACAGACAGACAAACAGACAGACAAACAGACAGATGAAAAATCGGTCAGAGACCGAGGACTTGCCGGAATGTACTCTTTTATCGGCCATTTAAGACAAATATGGCGTCCGAACCACGTGATAGATGACGTCATCATTAACATATATTATTCCCCATGGAGAGTTCTTCACAAAGAGCCATGTCTCAACTTTTTCTATTCAGCACTTTTGGAGATATGGAGGTGCTACGTTTTTCGGTTTTTCCAAGATGGCAGCCGAACCACGTGACCTATGATGTCATCATTAACATATTTTATTCCCCATGGAGAGTTCTTTACAATGAGCCATGTCTCAATTTTTTCTATTCAGCACTTTCAGAGATATGGAGGTGCACAATTTTTCGGTTTTTCCAAGATGGCGGCCGAACCACGTGACATATGACGTCATCATTAACATATTTTATTCCCCATTGAGAGTTCTTTACAATGAGCCATGTCTCAATTTTTTCCATTCTGCACTTTTGGAGATATAGTGGTGCAAAGTTTTCCCATTTTTCCAAGATGGCGGCCGAACCACGTGACCGATGGCGTCATCATTAACATATTTTATTCCCCATGGAGAGTTCTTTACAATGAGCCATGTCTCAATTTTTTCTGTTCAGCACTTTTGGAGATTTTGTGGTGCAAAGTTTTGCCGTTTTTCCAAGATGGCGGCCGACCACGTGACTGATGACGTCATCATTAACATATTTTATTCCCCATGGAGAGTTCTTTACAATGAGCCATGTCTCAATTTTTTCTGTTCAGCACTTTTGGAGATATAGTGGTGCAAAGTTTTGCCGTTTTTCCAAGATGGCGGCCGACCACGTGACATATGACGTCATCATTAACATATTTTATTCCCCATGGAGAGTTCTTTACAATGAGCCATGTCTCAATTTTTTCTGTTCAGTACTTTCGGAGATATAGAGGTGCAAATTTATTCGGTTTTTCCAAGATGGCGGCCGAACCACGTCACTGATGACGTCATCATTGAGGCACAGTATATTAGAGGGCAAGACCATTATGTGTGCAAAGTTTGGCGATTCTCCGTGCAACGGTGTAGACGCAGTGCTGCAAACAGACAAACAGACAGACAAACAGACAGACAAACAGACAGACAGACAAACAAACGAACAGATCAACATACTTGCCGGAAAATTTTTCCGGCAAGTAATGAAAAATCGGTCAGAGACCGAGGACTTGCCGGAATTTACTTTTTTATCGGCCATTTAGGACAAATATGGTGGCTGAACCACGTGACCGATGACGTCATCATTAACATATTTTATTCCCCATGGATAGTTCTTCACAATGAGCCATGTCTCAATTTTTTCTGTTCAGCACTTTCGGAGATATCGAGGTGCAAAGTTTTCCCCAGATGGCGGCCGAACCACGTGACCGATGACGTCATCATTAACATATTTTATTCCCCATGGAGAGTTCTTTCCAATGAGCCATGTCTCAATTTTTTCTATTCAGCACTTTTGGAGATATGGAGGTGCAAAGTTTTTCGGATTTTCCAAGATGGCAGCAGAACCACGTGACTGATGACGTCATCATTAACATATTTTATTCCCCCTGGAGAGTTCTTTCCAATGAGCCATGTATCAATTTTTTCTATTCAGCACTTCCGGAGAAATGGAGGTGCAAAGTTTTTCGGTTTTTCCAAGATGGCGGCCGAACCACGTGACTGATGACGTCATCATTAACATATTTTATTCCCCATGGAGAGTTCTTTACAATGAGCCATGTCTCAATTTTTTCTGTTCAGTACTTTCGGAGATATAGAAGTGCAAAGTTTTTCGGTTTTTCCAAGATGGCGGCCGAACCACGTCACCGATGACGTCATCAATTGGGCACAGTCTATTCCAGGGCAAGCCCAATATGTGTGCAAAGTTTGGCGATTCTACGTGCAACGGTGTAGACGCAGTGCTGCAAACAGACAGACAAACAGACAAACAGACAGACAGACAAACAGACAAACAAACGAACAGATCAACATACTTGCCGGAAAATTTTTCCGGCAAGTAATGAAAAATCCGTCAGAGACCGAGGACTTGCCGGAATTTACTTTTTTATCGGCCATTTAGGACAAATATGGCGGCCGAACCACATGACATATGACGTCATCATTAACATATTTTATTCCCCATGGAGAGTTCTTTTCAATGAGCCATGTGTCAATTTTTTCTGTTCAGCACCTTTGGAGATATAGTGGTGCAAAGTTTTGCCGTTTTTCCAAGATGGCGGCCGACCACGTGACTGATGACGTCATCATTAACACATTTTATTCCCCATGGAGTTCTTTACAATGAGCCATGTCTCAATTTTTTCTGTTCAGTACTTTCGGAGATATAGCGGTGCAAAGTTTTGCCGTTTTTCCAAGATGGCGGCCGACCACGTGACTGATGACGTCATCATTAAGATATTTTATTCCCCATGGAGAGTTCTTTACAATGAGCCATGTCTCAATTTTTTCTGTTCAGTACTTTTGGAGATATAGCGGTGCAAAGTTTTGCCGTTTTTCCAAGATGGCGGCCGAACCACGTGACCTATGACGTCATCATTAACATATTTTATTCCCCATGGAGAGTTCTTTACAATGAGCCATGTCTCAATTTTTTCTGTTCAGTACTTTCGGAGATATGGAGGTGCAAATTTTTTCGCTTTTTCCAAGATGGCGGCCGACCACGTGACTGATGACGTCATAATTTACATATTTTATTCCCCATGGAGAGTTCTTTACAATGAGCCATGTCTCAACAATACAGCTACCCCCGGAAAGGTAGGTGGCACTGCCCCGTTCGTACTGTGGACAGATGTTAATTGCCGAGCGGTTTTAGCAACCGCGGCACGAACTATTACCAAGGACTAGACCCGATTCCTGAACGTTGGTCAAATCGTGCCACAGGTATTCAATGGGGAAAAGACAAAGACGACGGATGTAAAGAAGAAGAAGAAGACAAAAGGTAGTAAATACGAATACGATTTATTACTACTATTTACAACCAAAAGAAACCAAGGAAGAAGGAAGGATAATAAAATAAAGACAGAAAGAATGGAAGGAGACACCGTGCAATTATTAACTTATCTATAAACAGTCTTACTTATACCCCAGGACAAGACACACAGAACAAACTCACGTACACAGAAGGATGGAATGGCAGGACTGAAGGACTGGAAGGAGAGAGGAAGGTTCAGCTGGGGCAGATGGTTCGGGCTTGATCCCGCACGGGATGCCGGGCTGGACCTCGACGGCCGCCGATGCCACCGATCCTGGTTCCCGCGGGGTAACGGGTCGAAGCTGCCTGGTGGAGCCAACGCTGCCTGGTGGAGTCAAAGCTGCGTGGTACTGCTTCTGCCGCGTCTCTCTCTCTCCCTGTCTGAGCTAACTCCCAAAAACTTCCGCGCGCGCTTTTATTGCCCCTGGGGCGATCAAGCCGCCGGCCTCCAGGACACGCCCATCGGCGAGCTCGCCTCGGCCCTGATTGGCCGCGAGGGCCCACTGATCCCGCCCCCAGAGGAGGCGTTGGCAAGGCCACGCCTTGTTCCTGGCGCTGGGCTGACTCCTCCCACCTTCCGCTCCGAGATGACCTCGTGCTCAATGGAGTTTGGGGTGATTCGAGCGAGCCCCAGCCAAAGGGCAGCGAACGCTGCCGGCAATTGCGTTTTGGGGGCAATTGAAAGGGGAAATCTACCTTATTGAGCTGTTCAAAATGTTGCGGAACCCAACGTCGGCCTCTGTTCCCCCTAGAGGGGGGATTAATCCCCTCTTCTTTAACTGACCGACGTGGTCCCTGACGCTGCCCAGCGACCTCCGGAAAGGCCGGTGGCACAGCCCCGTTCGTACCGCGGACAGATGTTAATTGCCGAGCGGTTTTAGCAACCGCGGCATGAACTATTAACAGATACTAGACCCGATTCCTGAACGTTGGCCAAATCGTGCCACAGGTATTCAATGGGGAAAAGACAAAGACGACGGATGTGAAGAAGAAGAAGACAAAAGGTAGGAAATACGAATATGATTTATTACTACTATTTACAACCAAAAGAAACCAAGGAAGAAGGAAGGATAATAAAATAAAGACAGAAAGAATGGAAGGAGACACAGTGCAAATATTAACTTATTCTAAACAGGCTTAACTTATACCCCAGGACAAGACACACAGAACAAACTCACGTACACAGAAGGATGGAATGGCAGGACTGAAGGACTGGAAGGAGAGAGGAAGGTTCAGCTGGGGGCAGATGGTTCGGGCTTGATCCCGCACGGGACGCCGGGCTGGACCTCGACGGCCACCGATGCCACCGATCCTGTTTCCCGCGGGGTTACGGGTCGAAGCTGCCTGGTGGAGCCAACGCTGCCTGGTGGAGTCAAAGCTGCCTGGTGGAGTCAAAGCTGCCTGGTGGAGTCAAAGCTGTGTGGTACTGCTTCTGCCGCGTCTCTCTCTCTCTCCCTGTCTGAGCTCGGGGGCTCGGCAGTGACGCACACTGAAAGGGAGTACTCAGTTTTCACTCTGGTTGTTTTCTTGTTTGTTTTCTTTCTTTGTTGTACACCGCACCTTTCCTATGCCATCTCCAGGCATTGCAAATCGTCATTGCTGGGCACCGAAGGGGGCTCGGCAGTGACGCACGCTGAAAGGGAGTACTCAGTTTTCACTCTGGTTGTTTGTTTGTTTGTTTGTTTTCTTTCTTTTTCTTTGTTTGTTTGTTTGTTTGTTTGTCCGGGCGATATCTCAGCCATCCTTTGAGCTAGGAAGCTGAAATTTCGGCACAATAGTGAGCAGGTCCTTTGTCAAAAAAAGTATTTTTTGTTTGTTGATTAATCAACTAATTGAGGAGTTATTTAATTATTAACGATTAATTAAGTACTTATTTAATTAATCAAATTTCCTTTCTCTTCTGACCATCAACTCAGGCACCTTTTGAGTTAGGAAGCTGATATTTGGACATGCCAATGACCAGGTGATTTGGCTGCAAAGGCTATTTTTGATTTATTAAATAATTAATGCATCAATTAATCAATTAATTATTTAATTATTCAATTAAAGACTAAAAATATTTTTTTTCATTTACAGATTCTGATGAAATGGTGGTGGTTTATGTGTTCTATGACCGAATTGATTAATAATTTAATGATTATTATTTCTTTATTTTCATTATTAATCATTTATTTATTTTCTTTCTCATTTGGCCAATATCTCAGGCACCTTTTGAGCTGGGAAGCTAATATTTGGACATGACAGTGACCAAGTGATGTGGCTATCAAGGACATTTTTGATTTATTGATTAATCATTTAATCGATTAATTATTTATTGATTAATCGATTAATTGTTTATTGATTAATCAATTAATTTTTTATATTTTTTATTAATGACATTCAATTAAATTTCTAAAAGATACATCTTCAGATGAAGCACTAGTGGTTTAGTTATGCTATTAGCCAATTGATTAAGAAAATATTTTGTGATAATCTTTTATTGATTTTAATTATACGATTAATCAATCAATTAGTGTACACCTCTCCCTCCCAATGCAGCCTCAATGAGCTGCACTGCGGTATTGCCGGGCGCCGGAGGCACCCTGGCAAAGCCGCGCTGTGGGATATTTCATTATTTGGCATGGGGGTGGTGTACTTTGTACTTTGAATGTATCTGTACTTGTTTTTATCATTTTCACTTTTCATATCTTGTTGTAATGAGAACTTATTTCTGATTTTATTCATAAAATATGCTTATTATGCTTATTCATTAAAAAAGAACCAAACCATTGTTTTTATTTCAACTGCGAGCAAGCCTGGTGTTGGCTTAATGGTTGAGCTGGTTGGCATTAGATCTTAGATTCTTGAGTTTGAGCCCGTGTCGTGCCATTGAAATAAAACCAGGTGGGTTGACTGAGCTTGTCATCCTTCCAAGGTTGGAAAAATGAGCACCAAATTACTGGTAACAGGGGCACTAGATCAGCGGCACAGCCACACTTCCAGAAGAATGATGCAACCACAGGCTGTTTATGAAACAACAACAAGGTCGAGCAAGATATTACTAAAGATCATTCAACACAGAAAATAAGACTTCATTAAGTGAGAAATGCCCGTTGAGCAAGCAGGTTTGAGAAGAGGAAGAGGTATTAGAGATCAAATCGCAAATCTTAGGTGGATCATGGAAAAGCAAGGGAATATGAATAGAAGGTTATCTGTGTTTTATAGATTATAGCAAAGCTTTCAATTCTGGTGATCATTAATTGATGTTGATTGCATTAAGAGAAATGGGAATGACAGGACTGTTCCTTTTTTCTGTTCCATATGTTCTGTTCCATATGTTCTGTTCCATATGTTCTGTTCCATATGTTCTGTTCCATATGTTCTGTTCCATATGTTCTGTTCCATATGTTCTGTTCCATATGTTCTGTTCCATATGTTCTGTTCGATATGTTCTGCTTCTTTTGTTCTGTTCTTTTTTCTCTTGCTAGAGCTGTTCGTTTTATTATGTTGTGTCTTGATCTATTTAGATTCATTGCTCTGTGTGAAACCTTTTACAGTCGTGGCCAAAAATATTGGCACACTTGCACTTTTTCCAAATAACTCGCAATTTTCTCTAAAAATAAGTTGAAATTGACAAAAGTATTTAGTCTCCACAATTCTTTATTTCACTATTAATACGACTGAACCTCTGTTTTTGATCAGAACTTAATGTATCCTTTTAAATCAGAAAATTAAAAGAAATGGCATTGAAAAAATTATTGACACCCAGACTTAATATTTCGTAGCACAGCCTTTCGACAAAATAACTGCAGTCAAGCGCTTCCGATAGCCATGAATGAGCTTCCTACATCTCTCTACTGGCAGTTTGGCCCACTCTTCTTGTGCAAACTGCTCCAGTTCTCCCACATTTGAAGGGTGCCTTCTCCCAACTGCTGTTTTCAGACCTCCCCACAGGTGTCCAATGGGATATAGATCTGGACTTATAGCTGGCCACTTTAAATACAGTCCAGCATTTTGTCCATTTTATACAGTCAAAACAGTCCATTTTATAGCCTGGGTGCTTTTTGAAGTGTGTTTGGGGTCATTGTCCTGCTGCAAGACCCATGATCTTCGAAGGAGATCAAGCTTTCTGAAACTGGGTTGAACATTGCCATCCAAAATGCCTTGGTAATCTCCTGATTTCATGATGCCATGCACATATTCAAGGTACCCAGTGCCAGAGGCAGCACAGCAACCCCAAAACATCACTGAACCTCCTCCATGTATGACAGTAGGGAAGGTGTTCTTTTCTTTGAAAGCTTCATTTTGTTTTCTGTAAACATAGAGATGATGTGCTTTACCAAAAAGCTCTAATTTGGTCTCATCTGTCCAAAGGACAATCTCCCAGAAGGATTTTGACTTGTTCAGGTGTGTTTTTTAATACTCCAGTCAGGCTTTCTTTGTCTCTCCCTCAGCAGTAGCGTCCTCCTGGGTCGCCTACCATAGAACCCCCTTTCGTTAAGTTGGTGACAGATGATGCGAGTTGAAACTGTCGTACCTTGTGTCTGAAAGTAAGCTTGAATGTGTTTGGCAATTAATTTAGGTGCTTTCTCCACCATTTGAACAATCCTTCGCTGCAATCTTCGATCAAGTTTTCTCTTGCATCCAGGTAGGTTGGCTACAGTGTCATGGGCCTTAAAGTTCCTGATAACATTGCATACGGTGGACACAGAAACATTAAGGTCTCTGGAGATGGACTTGTAGCCTTGAGATTGTCCATGCTTGGCTACAATCTTGTGTCTGACCTCCTCAGACAATTCTCTGGTTTTCTTTCTTTTCTCCATGCTCATTGCAGTATACACAGTGACAAAAAACAGCAGAATGACTCCTTTTCTCTATTCAAAATGGTTGAATGAGTAACTTTTTTTATTGCAGGCACAGTGGCACAGCCACACTTTTGATTATATTCAAAAACACCACATCACCGTGGGTGAGTTCAATTCCAAAGGAAAGGAGAATCACCTGCTTGAAATCTAATTATTTCTGACAACTTCTTGAAGGTGCCAATATTACTGTCCGGGCCATTTTTGGTATTTCTGTGTGGAAGAAGCTAAGATTTCGTAATTTTTTCAGCTTTTTTTGTTTTGTTCCAAAGCAAACCAAATAAATACATAAGTGGATACCACAATATTTTTTAATTTCAACAATTTTCTGGAATAAATGGTGCATTATTTGAAAAAAGTGCAAGGGTGCCAATACTTTGGGCCACAACTGTAGCTCTCTGTTTTAGGAGCCTTGACTGGATATAACAAACAAAAAAACTGATATATCTGATAAGAATCTTGTACACGAAACAAGAAGCTACAGTAGGACCAGAGTATGGAGAGACGGAATGGTTTGGAATTTTAAATGGGGTCGGGGGTACATTCTCTCCCCATTCTTGTTCAATCTGTATAGTGAGTCCATCATGAGGAAATCAAACTTGGATGACATAGAGGCTGCAGTCAGGATTGGAGGAAGATGTAACAACAATCTAAGATATGCGGATGATACCACTCTGTTGGCAGAAAGTAAATGGGACTTGATGAAACTGCTGCAAACGGTGAAGAATGAAAGTGGAAAAAAACTGGTCTTTATGTAAACGTACATAAACTAAATTTTTGCCAAAGGAGAAGATCGATATCTTTCAATTGGGAAACGATCACATGGTAATAGTGGAAAGTTTACTCTTTCTGAGTTCTAAGATTGATGTGAGTGGAGAATGTGGAGGAGAAAGCCATAAATGGTTAGTGTTGAGGAGAACAGCAATGTCATTAGGGTGTGATGCAAAGGTCAAAAAAGGGAAACCCCATCGAAGAAAAATGCACCTGCACTATCTTTAAAAATAAATGCTTCGATTATATTCAAAAACACCATTTTTATTTTAATAGTTCTGGGTAGGCAACATTTCTTGTTTGTCTACCATCAGGAATCAGGACTTGATTCCCCCTCAAATACATGGGATAATGGAACATAAAGTTGGCCATGACTAAAAATGTGTTGAGGGAGATGCAACCCTGACCCCATAAGGATTAACCCTGTGCCCTATTAATGGCCAAACAATATGCAAGCCTTCCTGGAAATCGCATCCTTTTGAGAGTTAATTTAAAGCTCGTATCAAATGATCCCAACATAAGTTTTGCTATTAGTGGAATTGTTCCCCTGAGCTGGCTTGAAAAGACCTGTTTTGATGAGATGGGGGCAGAACTTCTCTAAACATGTGTCTCATGCCATTACATAGTTCTTTCTTTGGATTCAAGTTTAGCAACAGGATAATAGGTGACCCTTCTTTGACCTCAAGGTTGTGGAGGGGCAATCCAGATGGAGTGATGCTGTTCAGAAACTCCATTGGATAATAGCTTCGTGTCGATCATCAGACACAATGCAATTAACCTTGAGCTAAGTTATTTTAATGCTGGTAATTGTTTCGGATGTGGTGGCCACAAATTCCCCATGCATAATAGTGTGTCCTCTGTTACTTATTTGTGATACTTGTTTTCCAGGTACGGCTTCAGCATGACGGACACCAGTGAATACACGATAGAAGAGAAACTGATTACTTGTGTTTGGGGTCAGGACCACACACGAGAAGGAGCACGTTTTGAAGACATAAGGACAAGATTTTCACAGAGGTTCGATAAACCAGCTCCAACGCGCGACACGATGCGGGCATGGGAGAAGACATTTTCAACAGGGATTGTCCTTGATTTGACTTGATTTAGAGCAAGGCTCTTTGCACCATTTCCCACCATTAAATCAAGACGAAGCATTTTTTTTATCGGATAAGTGTGCTATTTACCTCAGTAATCGATCCAGGAATGTTTATTTTTGGTGCAAAGAAAATCCTCATTTTTATGAGGAAATTGAACAGCATCCTCCTCATTTCATGATGTGGGCAGCAATTTCAGAAGATCACTTGATAGGCCATATTTCTTCGATACAAGTGTCAATCACTGCTTATTTGAACATGCCTCAGACTTCATTCCACAACTGTGTGAGAGGTCTCGAGGCAACAGCTGTCCTGCAACAAGATGGTGCTCCAGCACATTATGCTCTCGCAGTTAGACAATATCTCGACGAATTCAGTCGACGATGGATTGGATGTGGATCTGAGATTGTGTGGCCTCCTCGAAGTCTGGAATTAACAACATGTGACAACTCGCTTTGGGGCACTGTGAAAGAGGAAATTTCTCATCTCTGCCTAACAACAGTTGAAGACCTCAAAACAGCGGTCAGTGGCTGCTTTTATGACCTCCAACCTTTGACATGGAAGATGTCCAGAAGAACATGGAGAAAAATTCAAATTTGTGCGGAGAATGGAGGGGAGCATACAGATAAATTCTAACGAAATTCTAATTGCTTGCGTAGGGACTTTGTGGCCACTCTGTATGTGTTTCTACTCTCTCTGCTCTTCAGTTTCTGTAGATCGTCTCAGTCTTGTACATTCGGTATTAACTGCCCACCCAGCTTCCCTGTGCTTGCTGTTCTGTTTCCATGTCTCTTCTAGCCTGGCGAACTTTCCTTTCTTTCCTTCCTGTCACCGTTTTTCTTGGACGCTTTGGCAAATTTCACACACTAGTAATAAATAACCACTTCCTCCGGGAGCAAAATTTGGTGTCAGTGAATCACTTGCACAATAATAGGCCACAGGAAGAGGGAGCATGTGCCATGGTCTACCACAGGATATACATAAACACACACAAACACAGACACACACATATATATATATAAATACAAAGTTAAAATGGAACTTCCGGCTTTAGTTGCAGTCATGAAGGAGACAGAACTGTGTCCTGCTAAAAGTAGTTTCATATGTCACACTGCTGTATGCAGTACGAGTCAACCTCCATAGACTTTAGAAGACTTATTTTGGCAATGCTAGCCCAATCATTTGGAAGAGAATCAATCCACAGATATGGTTCTGGCTCAATGGTCACGCATATTGAGAAGCTTGCACCTTTTTATAAAAATGTCACAAAAAAGGTTTGAAGAAACATTAGAACATGTGTACTTCCACCCCAATAACAAATTGCATGGTAATACACAGCTTGTCAAACTGATACACATGAACCTTGGTCCGGAGACCAAATTGGCTCATAGTTTTACAAAAATACATGATTTAAATACGGTACCACAAACATTATCTGTGTGGGCACGACCTTGGCCATTCCCAGAACAAAGTGAATTCGCACCACCAAAATGTTAAACTGCCAAGCCATATCACGAGGAATTATACCCAACAAAACCTCTCTGCTGAGATGGTGACAATAAACCCATGTGCCAGATCAGCACTTTCTGCGGGGGGGGGGGGGGGGGGCACCTGACACATATCCACCTTCTTTAGGCATCCTTTACATAGTTGATGATGACTTTCCCGTTTAGTTCAAGCGGTGAGGCCATTCTATGGTGATGACCAAGTGAAAAATGATAGCAGTGCAACAGTTGAAACTGCTTATAGCAGTTGATGGTTCTGTCTTTCACAGACTGCATCTAAAACTGGAAGTTCCATTTTAACTTTAATTTCTTATTTTCTGGCTACAATTAGTTGAATCTTTCTTTAAACAAATATGGCAGAGAGTTGGAGCTTCGGTTTTTTAATATATATATTTATCTCTTACTTTTTTATTTTTATACTGAACCATACCTACTTATATCAGCAAAAGAGTGAATTAATCAAAACGTTAAACTGAAAAAAGGGATAATGGGACTGTGTGTGTGTGTGTGTGTGTGTGTGTGTGTGTGTGTGTGTGTGTGTGTGTGTGTGTGTGTGTGTGTGTGTGTAGATGTGTGTATATATATATCTGTGCAGCGTATGTCCTGTCCTATGTTGTCTTGTGTTGTCTTGTGTTGTCACTGAACTACTTTCTCAAACTTTTGTGAAATCGTACCAAACTTCTGGAATGCACATACCTCTCCCGTCCGTATGTACTAAGGTATTTTTTTTGAAAAATCTTCCAATTTTTAAATTGTTTTTATTTTGGAATTTCTTTGTGAAAATTTTTTTTTCAACTTAACTTTTCAACTTCAATTGTTTATAAAATGTGATATCGCGTATATTACAAATACATTTGTGCAAAATAATTGTTTGAATTATGATTGGTTTAAACCATGACAAAACCGCAACTCGGGTAGTCATTTATCTATATATCTACACATCTGGGCAGTGTCTGTGTTGTCACTTAAGGACTCCCTCAAACTTTTGTTTCCGTGGTTGTGACGTGTTTTTAATAACGTTGTGGTGGTTTTGAATCACGTGGTGGTGAGGTATTTTGAATTATGTGGTGGTGAGGTGTTTTTAAATGACGTGGTGGTGAGGTGTTTTTAAATCACATGGTGGTGAGGTATTTATAATTACGTGGTGGTGAGGTGTTTTAAATTATGTGGTGGTGAGGTGTTTTGAATGAGTTGGTGATGGTGTTTTGAATTACGTGGTGGTGAGGTGTTTTGAATTACTTGGTGGTGAGGTGTTTTTAAATGACGTGGTGGTGAGGTGTTTTTAATTTCGTGGCTGTGATGTGTTTTTATTACGTGTTTTATGGCTGTGAGGTGTTTTTAATTTTGTGGTGGTGAGGTGTTTTTATTACGTGTTTTATGGCTGTGAGGTGTTTTTATTACGTGTTTTATGGCTGTGAGGTGTTTTTAATTTCGTGGTGGTGAGGTGTTTTGAATTACGTGGTGGTGAGGTGTAATCGTCCCAAACTTACAGTCTGCACCAACCCCTCCCCGATGTATGTGCTGAGGGGTTCTTTCTTGAAAAAAAAACATTCAACCTAAATCTTCAACCTAAATTGCCTATAAAAATGTAATGTCACAAACACAACAAATACATTTGTGCAAAATAATTGTTGGTATTATGATTGGTGTAAATCATGACAACACAGCAACTCAGGTACAGTCATTATCCTCACCTAAAATATGCCCGTTCCTCAGTAACGACGCTTAGCTAGCTAAGCTAGTATATATATAACTATATATATATATATATATATATATATATATATATATATATATATATATATATACAGACTTGGCATTTAATATGGAATATTTTTTTTGTGGGGGTGAACTTACTTTTCAAGATGACTTAGAACCAAAAGTTCATTGGAATTATGTTGAAATCATTCTAGATTTTGTTAATGTGACCTTTAAAAGAAACAAAAACCACATTTGACATTTCGAAGCAAATAAATTGATCCTTGAAAGTGATGTGAACTGACATCGAACTTAATTCAGGGACAGTACTGTGTTAAACTTCTGTACGTTTTCCAGAAGTATCTCTTTATTTTGCACATTAGCCAATTTTTTTTGTCAACAAAAACAAAAGCTAAATTATGACTGG
>NC_136261.1:115732343-115749843 GCF_964187855.1 Myxine glutinosa | reverse complement strand
CGGTGCCATCCGCTCGGCCAAACAACATCTTGTCCGCGGTCCGTAACAATTGGTGTCAGGAGTTGGGATTCGAACCTGGGACTAAATTTATTTAGCCCAAATTTTGGACACCAATTGTACTATTGGCAGTAACAATTGGTGTCGGGAGCGAGATTGGACCCGAAGCGCGCTTAACGCGCTCAAAATTACAAGCTGCTGAAATTTGTTTTAAAGAAAAACCTGAATTTTGAAATCGCGCCATGGATGGTCAAGGCGATCGGATGCCGGTGGGAGAAATAGACGGGGTAGAATCCACCCAGGACCTCGAGGAAATGTATGTGGAGGAAGGGGAGGACGAGAAAAATGGCAATGTGGTAGAGGAGGTTTCAGGCGCGCAAAATGGCGCTCTCGCGCACGTGGTTACGGCGGCGCCAAATGTCGCCGCGGCCGTGACCGTAGCAGCGCCGCCGATGGATTGGGGGCTATTTATGGAACAAATAAAGGCCTTTATGGTTAAGTCGGGTGAAGAAATGGAAGACAGAAGGAGGGCTGACAGTGAGCAATTAAGAGAGGGGTTGAACAATAAATTTGAGGGGTTAGACAATAATTTTAAGGGGTTGGACAGTAAATTTGAGGGGTTAGACAACGGGATAAAAGAGGTGAAAAATGGGTTAACGGGGGTGGAAAATAGAATGGCTGCCCAGGAGAATCAGATAGAGGGGGTGAAAAATGGGTTAACGGGGGTGGAAAATAGAATGGCTGCCCAGGAGAATCAGATAAAGGGGGTGAAAAATGGGTTAAGGGGGCTAGAAGATAGGATGGAAGGCAAATTGCGGGAAGTAGGGAAGCAATCCGCCCGGGAAATCAAACGGATGGGGAACCAGACAGAGGAGGTGAAAATCGGGTTAGAAGGTAAATTGGATGCTCAGAGGGATGAATTGGGACAGATGAGGGTGGCATCTACAAAAGAGATGGAGGAGATGAAGGAGGAGATACGACGAGGTGTAAGCGAGGAGGTCTCGGGGGTACGCGAGGAGGTAAAGCGAGGTGAGAAGCGTATGGAGAAAGAGGTGAGGAATAATACGGCTAGGTTACAGGGGGGAATAGAGGGTCTGACGAAGGGAGTAGAACAGCTGACAGTGGGACAAAAGGAACTCGTGGACCAAGTGGAAAAGAACACTGCAATAATCGGGGGGTTAAAAGCGACACAAAAAGACATTAAAAATGAATTAATAGCGACACAAAAGGAATGTCAGATGGTACATGAGGGGTTGACGAAGAGGTTGGAAGAGGTGACAGAAGTAATGGAGACGAAGGACCGAGAGGTGAGGACGCACATAGAAACGGTTAAAGTGGCGTTGGAGGATGAGATAGAGGGGGCGCACCGGGAGATGATGGAGGTAAAGGAAAAATTAGAGGAGGTGGAAGAAGGGGTGAGTGAAATTAAGAAGAGACGGAGGGAAACTAAAAAGGAGATAAGGGAGGAAGTGATGGAGTATGTGCAAGGTCTGTGTTCAAATTATGATTATGTGCTCACTAACCAAATAAATAAGTTTGCAGGTGGCAGAGGAGGTGCGACGACGAGGTACTGAGGTGAGTGACGATATACGTGGAAATGTATATGGTGTGAGGGGAGCTTCAGTCGGCTTGGGGGTTGATTTGGATCCGGGTGTTCGTGAGAGGCCGTTGATGAAGTGTGCGACAGGTACGGTGTGCGAAAGAGGAGGTGTGCGAGAATGTCCGACTCTGGGGTGTGTGAGGAAAAAGTGCGCGCCAAGGAGTGAGTGTGCTGTCGAGAGCGAGTTGGTCGTAGCGCGTGTGCGAGGGAGCACATGGAAGCGCGGGATGGGGAGTGTTACAGAGGATGTAACGAGAGAGTGCACACCTGTGGTGAGTGTTACGGAGGAAGTAACGGGAGAGTGTGCGCAAGAGGATGCACAAGAAAGGTGTGTAACAGAGGAGTGCATGAGGAAAGAGTGCGCTGTCAAGAGTGGTGGTGAAAGTAGTGAGAGTGACAAGGAGCGTGAGTTGGTTGTGGCAGGTGAGAGAGGATGTACACCTGGAATGGAAGGATGCACACCTGGAATGGTAGAGCGTGTGTGGGAATGCACACTGGAATTGGTAGTGAGGCACGTGGTTGGGTGTGCAAGTGAGAGCACACCTGTGGTTGTCACAGAGGAGGTGACCGAGGAGGGGGCGCGAAGAGGTGTGTTGGTGAGGTGTGCGAACGACGAGTGTGTGCAAAGGTGTGCGGTGGTCAGGTGTGTGACAAAATCTGTAAGCGGGATGAGTGTATCTGGGTGTGTCAGGGAAGGTGCAATGACAAAGAGCATGGAGACGGCTGGATGTATGAGCAAGGGACGGGCTGCGGGGTGTAAGCATGCGAATGGAGCACCGACGCTAACCGGGTTAGCGGTTAGAGCGACGTATAGCCGAATCGGGCCTTCGGTGCGAACCGGGCAGCTTTGCGTGCCGCGGGGATCCGCGGTGGTTTCGAAAGAACCGCCGTGTGAGATCCACGCCGGGCCGCACTTTGAACGGCCGCGTCCGTGCTCCACTAGGCGGAGCGGGCAGCCCAATAGGAAGGGTCGTCATGGCGACCCCTTTTTGTTGAGGCGTTCCGGCAGGTCGAGATCGGGCCATTGGACGGCTCTGTGCCGAGGTGGTGCGTGGGCTCTCGGCCCTGGTAAGCGTCCTTCCCTGCACCGAGTGCCGGACGTATCCAGCCACTGGCACCAAGCAACCCGCATTCATTGCTCAGCTTTGCGAAGCCGGGCTTTGTAAATGAATTGGCGCACCGAGAGGCACTAGTGAGTAGACGTGTAACGAGGATAGTGTTTTGGACCCGAAATTAGAAAAACTAAATTTGATGATTGGCAAAGGATTGGCAGAGTGATGATTGGCAGAGGATTGGTAGTGATTGGCAAATTTTTGATTAGCTGGAATTTGGTGTGCAAAATTGATAGTAGAAGATGCCCGATGTAGTGGGATGGCAACTCTGCCATCTCTCACAGCGGGGGCAAAGGAGCACTAGATTTATGGGGTTTACGGCAGTGAAAACTAGCCCGGGAGGGTTAGGATATAATGATAGGGACCTAGAAGATGACCTTAGGTAACGTTAAGATTAGGTAGTGACAATGATACCTGTAGTGGGGACGCAGGTAGATTAGAATGGATGATAATGACGTGGTATGTGCTTAGTTTAAAGGGAAGACGGGGAGCACTAAGTTAGCAGGGCAACAGGTAGATTAGATGATGCCGTGTGAGTGTTGGAGGTGTATTCAGAAGTGTATTGTGAAAAGTGTGTGGTTAAAAGGTGTGATTGCACAGGTGTGCAACAACAGGTGTATGGAGAATGGTTGTGCGAAATACATGGAGTGTGGAATACATGGAGTGTGGAATACATGGAGTGTGGAATATATGGAGTATTGGAATGGATGGTCATGGAGTGAGTATGGTGGAAACTATGGAGTGGAGTGGATGGTGCGAAGGTGTGAATGGGGGAAGGATGGACCCCCATCACGAATACCCGGGGAGCGTAGTGTAAGTGTTAGGTAGAGGGTATAGGTAAATTGTGGTTGGATATTGGCATCTGTGGTGCGGGTGAAAGAATGGTATTTGGATGGGTGCATTAGTGTTGTGGAAATGGCTGGGCGTGTAGCCTGTTAGTGTGTGTAGTTGGTTTGGGCACTCCACCACTGTGAGGATGTCGGCCAGGTGAGGCTGCAGGTAGGCTCTGGGAGCCGGTAGAGTTGTTGTGGATGGGGCCCGTGGATCCGGAGGACGGACCCGGGTAGCCCAGTGCCAGAGGGCACCAAGGGGTGACAGAGCTAGGAGGGGCCTTCCCCAGTTAGATAGGTTAGGTAAGGAGCAGGTAAGCTCGGAGGCAACTACAGTGGTGGAGGTGTGCAGGTGGGTAGACCTGCTGGGAGAGCTACACGCCCCAGTCCTGAAATTGTGCAAGGGCACAGGGAGTTGCATCGGGGGAGTGAGACCCCAAATTGAGAAGCACCACAGTTTGGTCAATGGGAATTTGGTTTTTAAAACCACATAGAGTAAGATTGCCAATGGTTTGGCAGGGAAAGACCCCGGGTAGTGTAAAGTGTGTTAAAGTCATTTAGAGGATAGTTAGGATTGAAGTCTCCTCGCACCATCTGCATCCACTCACCTGAGGTAACGATGGTACTCCACACCATGCCAGGTTGTTTTTATTATTTTTATTGATGCAAATGTTTGGAATGTGAGACGCATCATGACGTGGGTGTGACATTGTGCTTGTTGTTCCATCTCTTCCTGCTTATGAGGATTGATGATGAATTGGGTGATGGCAAATTTTGGATACAGGGATTGTGGGAACGAATTTGGTATAGGGGAAACATGGGGAAGACGTGACATTAGCGACGAATTTGTAAAGGTGTAGATTGTTGTAAATATGGGGTAAGGGCAAGGGTAGAGTCGGTGACAGGCGGGGGGGGGGGGGGGCTGACGTACGGTAGGGACGAGCTTTTCTCACTTCGCTCTCCGTACGCACTTCGCCTTGCATTGCCTTGTTTGATGTGTACCCTTGTGACCTTGCCCCTCACTCATCTGTCTTTTCCCCCTTTTGTCTCCCACATGAGGACCTGTGCGCCACTGGGCGCCGAGGGGAGCGTGCGTGAGTCGGCCATTGTGCGCCCGAACCTCTCGCAACCACAGCTGTCTGCATCGATGCACCACCTTGTGGACCACATGTCTGTGGCTGAGCACCACTGATGGACCCCATGGGTTGGGGCATGGCCCCTCTGCTGGAACCGGCCATGAAGGCCTGAGATCTTGCTGGCGGACCTTGGCCACAGGGCACCGATGCCCCACAGGTGAACCACACTAGTCGGCCCTGTGGGCCATAAATAAATAAAATGGACACGTTGGGTGCATTTTTTACTGCAAATAGGCCGCCAGCAAAGAAGATGACAACAACAAGATAGTAATAGCCAGCAGAGGGAGCCGAAGAGCAAGAGACCACCAGCAGGGTTAGGGGTTGTCGTTTTTATTTTTTATTGATGAACAGTGATGACTGTGCACCGATTGGTGCTTGAGGGTGTGTTGGTGCGTTTTGGGTGCTTTCATGGTGCGTCGATGCAGAGCAGACTGTCTCCCCCCCAGAAAGAACAATCACAGGTCCTGGGTTAGTTTTGTAAATAAAGTAACGTCATTGTAAATAATGCTCCCCACCGTCAATGTATAGTTTGAAGACCATTCCGCAATTCGGTTATCCTGTGGACGCAAATCTGTTAGGCAGGGTGCAATGCAGCAGGGGGACATATTTATTTGTGTTTTAAAATTGTCACACTCAGGGTCAGGTTAATTGTAGAGGGAATTACACCTACGTGTCACACTAAGTTAAAGTTATAGGCCGGGGCCGTGCCTAAGAGGAGGAGGGTGCAGTGTTGTGGATATGAGAATGGTTTGTTTTTTTTGTTGTTGTAGTGTAAATTGTTGTAAAATATCACCCTCCTTACTCCAGTGTTGTATAAAGGTCCAAGGGCGTTCCCGTAGTTAGTTCCATAAAGCACACATGAAGGACACCATAATATCCCTGTTCAGTAGTTTATTTCCTTATTCTGTGTATTAGGTTAAGGCTTTGTCTTCCATTAAGATGACACTCCATTGCACCAAGTGAAATAAGATAGATCCCCTTTCATTCCCATTCCCAAAACCTCCATTTCCAACTGCGTCATTGCCAAGCCTCAATTGCCAGCTACATCACCTCCAAGCCTCCATTGCCAACTGCACTGGGCAGTTTGCCAGGTTTGCTACAGCAGTGGGTTGTTGATTTCGCCCCAAAACCACCATTAAGCATGTGCTCAGCTCGGGGAAGAAGGGCGTGCCCGCCCATCGTCATCAAGGGTGGAGTCAGAGGGCCTGTGCCCACCAATCAGGGCTGAAGCGAGCTCACCGAGGGGCGTGTCCTGAAGGCCGGCGGCTTGATCGCCTGAGGCGCTATAAAAGCGCGCGCGCAAGAGCCGAGTGCATGGTTGGCCCAAGCAAGAGACGTGCAAAGAGAAGTGGTTGGACCAAGCGAGAGACGTGCAAAGAGACGTGCAAAGAGACGTGCAAAGAGAAGTGGTTGGACCAACCGAGAGACGTGCAAAGAAAGGCGCGTCAGAACGTTGGTTGGTGGTTGGTGGCGGAAAGAGAGTTGGTTACAAAAGAGAGTGGGAGAAGTAAAGAGAAGTGAGGCGGAGTGAGGCAGAGTGAAGCCAAGAAAGACAGCAAGCCTTGTGAGGGTTGAGTTGAGGAGGAGCACAAAAAGGGACACCAAGAGTTGCGTTGACGCCACCGAGGTTTTCCCGCCAAGAACGCGAGGAGTCGGAGCTGTCACCTCCAGCCCTGCCGTTTGCAGGGACCTGACCCTTCCTCCCCCTCCAGCCATCCACCTCCTGCCATTCCTATCATCATTCCCCGCATGAGTCTGTCTTTTGTTTGTTCTGTCCTGGGTTTAATTAAGACTGTAGGTAAGCTAGCGTTGCACTGTGTCTCTGAGTTCTTCTGTAAATTATTTTCTTATCTTTCCTTCTTCCTTGGTTTCTTTCAATCCTGTACATAGTAATAAATTATATTTGTATTCCTTACCCTTTGTCTTTCTTCTTCTTCACATCCTTCGCTTTAGTCTTTTCCCCATTGAATATCTGTGGCGCGATTCGGCCAACGTTCAGGAATCGGGTTAGTCGGGGTAACTGTTAGGGCCGTGGTGCCATCCGCTCAGCCAAACAACATCTTGTCCGCGGTCCGTAACAATATATATATATATATATATATATTATATATATATATATATATATATATATATATATATATATATATATATATATATATATATATATATATATATATATATATATATATATATTGTTGCGGATCTCTGCGTCGGCCTTTCCCCTTACCAAGGGGGGATTAGTCCCCTTGTCTTTTACTAGCCGACGGGACCCGGGACCTATGATGTCCTTCCCGGACAGCGTTAAATAGGGTTTTAGGACGATGAATTCGCTATTACCTAAGTACTAACGCTGACCGGAAATGAGGAAATAAGCCCGGCCCGAATCACGGGTGTTAGTGGAAACGCCGAGCGGTAGCAACCCGTGACACGAGCCGTTATCAATGACAAAACCCGATCCAAGCGGTTCGTAATCGTGCCACGCTTACCCAATGGAGGAAATGACTGAAACGGTCGAATTTGGGAAGAAAGGAATAACAGATTTATTTACACTTTGTACAATAGAAGAAGAAGAAGAATACACAGTGCAGCCTTAAACAGTCTTAACTTATCCCTGGACAAACGGGCCCGTCACACTCAGACACACTCACACGGGGTTGCAGAAGAACAGGTCGATGGTCCAGGAATGGCGTCCAGGCAGCTCTTCCTCCGGTCCCCAACTCGCACCGCGAAGTAGATGAACCAGACGACAGCAGCCAGGAGCTCTCCGCGTGTCGTTTGGCACGCACGGGATTATTATAGGGCAAACGGTAGGCTGGCTTTGGCGGTTACACTCGTGGCTCAGCCACGTACGTAATAAGCGAACAGTTCCAATAACCGCGAACAATGCGCTCTTCAGTACAATAGTCTTGCAATGCGCGACTCCGTTCAGTCCTCGTATATCCCTTTGTAAGCACCTCTCCCTTCTCATCTGAACTCTCGTACCAGACCTTCACAATGCGCCTCTCCCTTCTCATCTACTCCCAGGTGGGGGCCTCGCGCCAAGGGTTTTATTGCCAAGCCCTTGGAACCCTCTCGAACTCACCAGACGTTGCTTGCCACGCCCTATCACCCAGGCCCACCGAGCTCTGGTTGGCTGTTGCCCTTACTGTCACCGCCTTCTGACGCGCTGCTCGACACGGCCACACCTCGACCCTCGCGCTCCTCCCCCTTTTCAGGCCTACCTCGTGGTTACCCGACTAGTTTCCAGCGAAACCAAGGGCAGCGAACGCTGCTGGCGGCCAAAGTGTAACAAAATTGAGGGATGCCAAATGGGGCGCGGGATCGAGTTTGCCCATGATGGAAATTGGAGGGTGGCCGCAAAATGAAAAGACCTAAGCTTATTATTTTGTTACACAACGCAGATGTCACGAGGGAAATGGCCTACTCTTACACATACTATGACATAACTAATTCTAAGGGCCTACGTGTTGCTTGTGGACTAACTCTGGGGGGGCAAACCTTTAATGATGTTATATGTACAATTCTCAAAACCTCAACAATATATATATATATATATATATATATATATATATATATATATATATATATATATATATATATATATATATATATATATATATATACAGTGGAACCTTGACTTACGAGTTTAATTCGTTCTGTGACCGAGCTCGTAACTCAATTTGCTCGTTTCTCAAATCAAATTTCCCCATTAAAATGCTATTAATCCGTTCCAGCCCGCCAAAAACCACACCAATTTTTTTTTAAATATACAGTATATATAAAAATATCTCGCGCTTTATATTTCACCTGTATGCAGCATACAAGTTGGCAGGATGGCCTGGACTGGAGGTACGCACACTTGACTCTAAACTGTCCAGCCTGGGTTTGAATCCCGACCCAGCTATAACCTGTCATGGGTGAATCACAGGCAGGGTGATTCATCAATGTGTGTACCGCTAAACTGGGCGCCCCGTTTGCGTCCCATTAGTTGTTGGATGTTAAGGATCTCACAGTGTTTTCCACAAAGAGAAGGCGAGCTATCGCCGGCACTCTGAACAAGTTGTGGCCTGGCATGCTCTTCTCCTCTGCCGTTATATACGTCCTCCTCGGCATCTTTTTCCAGAAGAGCCCTGTCTCGTCACAGTTGAAGATTTGCTGGGGGATGTATCGTTCGGCTTCTATCAGTTCGGCAAAATTTATAATAAAATCTTCAGCTGCCTTCACATCCGCCTCACCAAGTCGACAACACGCACACCTCGCTCATGTTTTTCGACGATTGCGTGTTTTATATCCAAGCACATCATCCTCTTCTTCTTCTCAGTACTGCCCTTGGCACTCAATTTCTTAGGACTCTTTCTCGTGGTTAAAACTAAGAAATTTTCCAAAATAACCAAAATGCGAAAACAAAGCAGCAGCGATATACGGCAGAGATACTGTACTTGCACGGCAAGATAACCACGTGACCGGAACCCACCTGGTGGCGGGTAGCGTAAACTCAAAATAACCAACATGCGAAAACAAAGCAGCAGCGATATACGGCAGAGATACTGTACTTGCACGGCAAGATAACCACGTGACCGGAACCCACCTGGTGGCGGGTGGCGTAAACTCAAAATAACCAACATGCGAAAACAAAGCAGCAGCGATATACGGCAGAGATACTGTACTTGCACGGCAAGATAACCACGTGACCGGAACCCACCTGGTGGCGGGTGGCGTAAACTCAAAATAACCAACATGCGAAAACAAAGCAGCAGCGATATACGGCAGAGATACTGTACTTGCACGGCAAGATAACCACGTGACCGGAACCCACCTGGTGGCGGGTGGCGTAAACTCAAAATAACCAACATGCAAAAAACAAAGCAGCAGCGATATACGGCAGAGATACTGTACTTGCACGGCAAGATAACCACGTGACCGGAACCCACCTGGTGGCGGGTGGCGTAAACTCAAAATAACCAAAATGCGAAAACAAAGCAGCAGCGATATACGGCAGAGATACTTGCACGGCAAGATAACCACGTGACCGGAACCCACTTGGTAGCGGGTGGCGTAAGCTCGTAACTCAGATCTCGGCTCGCATCTCAAAGCAATAAACCGCCCGAGCGACGGCTCGTATCTCGGAAAACTCGTAAGTTGGTGCACTCGTAAGTCAAGGTTCCACTGTATGTATATATATATATATATATATATATATATATAGTAGGCTCATGCTGTCTGTCTGTCTGTCTGTCTATCTATCTATCTATCTATCTGTACCACCAAATACAGTCTGTCTGTCTGTCTATCAATGGAAATGCTCTTCGGAGAAAAAAAAAAAAAGTAAAAGTTGCTACAAATTAATCCAAACCCAAGGGGAAATTAAAATTTTTTTCAATCAGATAAAAAAAATAACCTGGGAGTTGTATAGGCAACATGACCGCTGTCTCAATTGCTCCCAAAAAGTCATTTTTTTTTCTTTCCTGCTAAAAAATATATTACCTCCCATTTTGAGCTCTGACAACCAGAGCAAAAATAAAATGCTTCCTTTTTTTTTTCTTTTTATAATATCGTGGCATTTTTCCACGGTTTTCTGATAGTTATTCATAACAGACAAATTTAGTCAGACTTTATAACTCTTACCAGGGTTATGGTGTCCAGCCTGCTTCACTCTGGCTTTTGTGTGAGATTACAAGTTCTGTGATGGCTCCTTGTTCCAAAAAACTTGGAAAATGTGCATTGTTGGCTATAATTACAGTAAGTGGGATAAAAAAAAAATCCACACAAGAAATGTTTAAATGAAAGAATGGCTAAAGAGTCAAAAAGAGGGAGTTATAGACTAATATTTAGGAAAAACACATCGACACATTTTATAATTTGATGAACGATGAAATTTGATGAATATTTGCCTCCCTTTTAGAAAAAGTGAAACTCTACATGGAGAAGTGTGATACACATTTGAGAGGTTCAATTCCACCTGGATCACAGCTAGAAACAACACTATATCGTGTTCGGGATGTTCTGCTCTGCATCAAATGACACTCCCTCGAAACTGATGGACGTGACTGACGAAAACTGAAACTCCGTCAAAATCTCTCAACCGTCACAAAAAATGGCAGTTGCTGTGTCTGCAGTATCCTTCAAAACCAGTCCGAACGAATGTTCTCGCAACAAAAATCTAAAAAACAATAAAATCAGTGTGAGGGCGTAGCTCATACAGTGTCAGACCTTTCTGGATTTCCACAAAATACAGAGTGCCGCAACCAACGATCATCCTTTGCTAAAGTTATCCTTACAAACGCCTCTATTGCTCTCTGTCCTCCACAGCTGTTTGACCTCATACTGCTAGCTACCCTCCCACAAACCACCCCCGCCACCCACACTTCACCTCCCCCGCTCCCCTATCAGCAACTAAACCAAATAGCACCATTGTCTTCCTCCGTGTGCAATGCCCTCAGGAGACATGCAGCAGCCCTGCTGGCAAAGCACTTTTAATATCCAGACATGCATACTTCCATTTAAGTATTTGGGCATAATTACTTCTCATTTTGTGAAAGATTCAACATTCTTGTTGAAGATTTATTTCGTGAAATCAGCTCCCATGATGAGGCAGAAGTACAAGGCCTGTTGTTCTCACATCACAGAGATTTGTGGCCTGTCTATCTTTTACCACCTCTCCACAAGTCTAGCTACCTCTGCTCCTTCAGTCCTCTGACCCTCAGCAGCTATTTCAGGATGCACACATTCTTGCTGTATCCCTCTCCTGGTTAAATTCCCAAAATCAAAGCTTACTGCACATCTCCACTTTTTTATTTGTTTTCTCCCATTTGTGGAAAATGTTTTGCAAACGATATTAAATTACACCCTATATACCTTAAGAGTTGTGGTACACCCCATCTCAAGTCATCTTGTGGGTGTCTCATAGTGGGTGTCCTCAGTCCTCTCCCACAATCTTTTCTACCCTCATTTCAGGTTACTGCATTTCCTCCCTTTCTCCCTCTCTCCCCTTTTTGTTTTTTATTTCACTTGCTTGTGTCCACCTGTTGTCCCACTGTCAATATATTGCCTTTTTGCCCTCTGCCATCTCACTATTGGATAATAATGAGGTTTTGCAGCATTTCCGATAAGTCAGGAAACGTTTCAAGGCTTGAATTAATCCTGGATAGATCGCCACTCCGTCGTCGGATAGTCGATTGGAAATGGCATGGGATTGCAAATTGTTCAGGGTGCCGGTGATAACTTGCCTCCTCTTTGTGAAAGACACATGGTCTGAGATCTGTAACGTCTATGACCAACCAGTGCTGGGAAACGGCCCCTCCGGCTCAGTGGTCATCCAATGGACACATTGATGCCTCACGATGCATGTAAAACACCAGGATTACAGTACATAGCTAGATTAAAAGTCAAACCCATGATAGACAGCTCAAAGGTGAGTGTGCATACCTCTAAACGATACTGCTAGTCCACAATTTGTATCCAAAAGAAAAAAAAATGTTTTGATTATCATTGCTATATATGTGCACACATTATACGCCAAATTTGTTTATCAGAAAAACACTTCTGTCAAGCCTTGAAAGCAACCATCAGTTCATTACTTGGAAAATCGAAGATTTTTCAAGTATATTGGTCGGTTGAGTTTGTTACTTACAAAATTGAAGATTTTTCAAGTACCGTGGGACCCCACTATTCACGAGGGATACATTCCTGGAAAATGTCGCGAATTGCGAAACCACAAATAGCGGGGCATTGTTTCAATGGAAAAAGGGGGGATAGGTTCCCGTGTCGCGAAAATCCGCGAATAGAGAGGACCAACCTGCGAATGGCGAGGCAAAAGCCGCGCATGGTGAGGCAAATCCCGAGAATGTCAACGGTAATCCGCGAAGGTCGATGAAAGTCCCCGAAATGGCGAGACAAAACCTGTGAATGTCGGTGATAATCCCGCAAATGGCGAGGCAAATCCCACGAATGTCATTGATAATCCCGAAAATGGTGAGACAAATCCCGTAAATGTCGATGCCGTGCCAGTTTCAATGGGGAAAAGGGAGACAGCTAATTGCACTAAGATACTGTGGAATGTTTTCATTCTGCACAGTAACTCGCGGGGATGACGTGTTATGCAGCTGGTGGAACATCCCGCGAAGCTCTCGATTATAATGTGGCTAAAAATTTGTGGCCGCGAAAGCCATGAAAACGCAAAGCACACAGCAGTGAATGTAGAAGCAGGTCATGCTCACGGCTCCTGGATGTTTTTTGCACATGTCACCTGATTTATGCATGGCTGGTGAAAGATGGGTTTTATAAACGTGTCAAGCCAGCAGCTCATGAATTTTTATTTTATTTTTGCGCTCCTGAAAAACCACGAATTTGCGGAACAAGGCCGCGGATAGGGAAAAAAAACCCGCGATTTCGCAGAACACGGCCGCGAATAGAAAAAAAAAAAAACGCCAATACGCGGGACACTTTTCCGTGAATAGGAAAACACGTTAAATTTCATCAATCATGAATACGTGGCGAATAGCGGAACCGCGGATAGCGGAACCGCAAATAGTGGAACCGCAAATAGCGGCGTCCGACTGTATATTGTTCAGTTGAGTTTGTTACTTGCAAAATCGAAGATTTTTCAAGTATATTGGTCGGTTGCGTTTGTTATTTTGTCTGTTTGTTTGTTTGTTTGGCACCGGGTTACAGGTCACAATTCCAAACCGATCGTCATGAAACCTCACCACGTTGTAGAGGTCGTTAGAATTGAGAAGCCTATTGATTTTGAGGTCAAATGTCATCTGGAGGTCAAATTTCTAAAATTGCCATTTTTCACCTGATTGACTTGAAAATTGAACAGCCTTTGCATGTTGAGTCACTAAATTGAGAAACCAACTATTGTTGAGGTCAACTGGTCAAAAGTCAACTCAAGGTCAAACTTCCATATCATCCATTTTCATCTTTAAAATCATCAATTCTCATCCGATTGACTTAACATTTAAATAGCATTTGAACAGTGCCTCACTAAATTGAGAAAACAACTATTTTTAAGGTCAAAAGGTCGAAGGTCCACAAAGGATCAAACTTCTAAAATCAATTTTCATCTGAAAAATCATCAATTTTAATCCAATTGACCCTATCTTTGATCAAGATAGTCAATTGTCTTAATGAAATGGACAATTTGATGTATCCGTTGCAATTTTTTTTATTTTGGGGAGGGGTGGATTTTGTAAATATAATGCTCTGCATGATGTGTTCTTGTTTTTGGGTTTGTTGGTTAATATTCCCATAACTTATGATGCAAGGAGCCCAGGTTCAACCCGACACCACAAGTGTTTGTCCATGGTCTAGTAATATCCTTGTATTTCACATAAAAGTACACTAATAGTTACCAATGTCTTTGGCCTGCATGTCAATCATGTTGGAACTTCTCCATGAGCCAGAAGATGCAAGGAAACAATAATGACAGTAGTCCAACTCTTGCTTTTTGGCATTTTCTGCCAGCCTTTTTTTGAACTACAAACTCATTCATGGTATTTATTATCTATCTATAATTCCACTAATCTCTGTGTGTGTGTGTGTGTGTGTGTGTGTGTGTGTCTGTGTGTGTGTATGCGACCGCTGTTTCTCGACAACTACCGGTCCGATATACTTGAAACTTGCCAGGTATATTGCTGGGGACCCGAGGATGTGCCTTTTCAAGGTTTGAAATTAATCGGACAAGTAGTTACCGAGCTATGGCGATTTAGCCGTTCGTCGTTCGCTTTGGCGTTGCGAATGAACCAAACCATTTCATGTAAATAGAGGGGGGGGTTCTGTGGTCGTTGCGAATGGACCAAACCATTTCATGTAAATAGAGGGGGGGGATTGTCACCGTACTCGCAAGCCGTTCGCCGTTCGCTTTGGCGTTGCGAATGAACCAAACCATTTCATGTACCAAACCATTTCATGTAAATAGAGGGGGGGGATTGTCACCGTACTCGCACCCACGTACCCACGTACGGGCATTGCACCCACGTACGGGCATGCCCTAGTATAGTAAAACAAGAAAGAGCAATCAGAGATTGCAGACCCTCACCAGGGTGTGTTTTCGTGTTTTTTAACGCTTTGTGTTAAAACAAATATGGTGGCCGAACCACGTGACCAATGACATCATTATTTTTTTCCTCCACCAATTTATCCCGACATGATGCTCAACAAATTTCATCTTGATCGCATGAAGTTTTGTACTTGTCGAATTATGACGTCATAATGGAGGCACCTATGACATAGGTCAGCACGTAAGATCATCATTAATATATATTATTCCCCATGGAGTTCTTTACAATGAGCCATGTCTCAATTTTTTCTATGCAGCGCTTTCGGAGATATAGAGGTGCAAAGTTTTTCGGTTTTTCCAAGATGGCACCCATACCACGTGACCTATGACATCATAATTATCATTACAAAATTCTACAGGAGGAGGTGCACCGATGGTGAACATTTCCTGTCAATCAGACCAACAGTTGCAGAGAAAATCATATTTATTCTATGCGGACAAACAGACAGACAGACAAACGGACTCAAATGCAATACCCTCTTCTCTGGCGATGGTAATAAAAATTGGACTTTGTGGGACCTCACAGATGAGTTACGATCCTTTGGCTGTGATGCCAATTTAGAAAACACTTTTCAGCCTGAGCTGGGCACATGTGACAGGAAGCGAGTTGGGTTCACGTTAATGAGGGGAAAAAAGGCAAACATAAATAATTTAAAATACACAAAACCTTAGATTTTGCTACAATTTTTCCACTTACAATTTTCACAAACTGATGGAGGATTTTACATCAACAAAGTATAGCATGGAAAATATGCAATTTGCATTTTGGAAGATAACTGTACGATGGTCAGGTGTGCAATATCCAACATTGGTTGATCAACCCACTGCGACAACGATCTCTAACGGCTCAATGAGAAAGTCAGAACCCCTTGCAATATGTGCTATGTTGTTACATCAGCAAGAATGGTGGCATTGCCAGTGAGGCGATACGCCAGCTGTACCAATTCACCAGGCAAGCACTAGGGCACTTCACCCATTGCCACTTCACACTAACAAAACAAATTATGACGACAATGAGAGGATGTTTACCACACTAGAGGAGTTCCCCCAACATATCAAACTAGGCTGGAGTGCATAATTTACCAAAGGCAGCAGCAAGTGCAGATTTCTTGCATGAATGGGCCCTCTTTTTTCAATAGTTGCATTATCCATGAACGATGTAGAGCCTCTTGCTCCTTGACATCAAAATTCATTTCCATTTGTCTCCACAAGAAACATGGCTTGGCAGTGCCCTTGGCCCGTTCAAAATGGCAGCAAAGCCAAGCGGTTGTAGATGTGGCACCGGCTCAAATTGCACTCTGATCGTCTGCATTTATGAGACCTCGAGCGATGCTGATCTTTCTCACAGTTTTCAGCATGTTTTTCTCCACTAGAATAAACGATATATTATATGGCTATACAAAGTTACCAAAACCGACTGAGGAAATTGTGGGGGAAAAAAAGTATACAATTTAAGAGAGGAATCACGTCGAGCGTCAGTCTGTCGGAAAATAATTCAAGCAACACAACTTAAAGCGAGACAGTGAGGATAAAATGACCGAATATCAAAATAAATGTCCCTTCACAAGATTCACAAAAGTCAGTTTAAATCCATCAAATGTTTTCCCCAAAGACAGCGTGGTTGTCTCCCAGGCCATAAAGCTGATGAAAAACTGCTTCGCCGGTCGAACAAGGTCTAAAGGTCAAACCCAAGCCAATCAAATTTATGACCCCCAAGTTGCAAAAAATGAAAGGACTGTGGAGACAACGCCTGCCTTGCCTTACATGTGCATCCCGAAAAGAACCACGATCCAAAAACACTCTATATCCTGCTGCAGATTATTTTAGCACCGACGAGAATACCATACGTAGACGGTGTGGCACTGAGTACATCGCTTAACTGTCCATCACCCAAACGAAGAAGGATCGCATTTAAACTTTGCTCGAGGTTTGCATGCAACTCCTCACGCCAGTTCAGCAAAAACATTCATGTGAAACGACGACAAGTAAAGAACACTTACTTGCATACAAATATGCACACAATGTCCCTCTATATGAATCAAATTAACTAGGACAAGCAGGTGTGTATATATATATATATATATATATATATATATATATATATATATAGTTACAGTACAAAGAGTACAAAGACGCAACGCTGAATGAATGAATGAATGATCGGTTTTAAGGCCATTTTTCCCGCCATACCAGGGCGGCGGTTAGCCTTGCAGGCCCCATGACAATCATGGTTCCCTGTTTGAGGCAATTTTTTTATGGCCGGATGCCCTTCCTGACGCCAACCCTTAGTCGCCTCTTACGATGCGCAGGGATACGGTGTACCTATTCTAAACCGGGGTACACACCATGATCATTCATCCCAGCAAGCTGGTACTCAATTTGCCGACCTCGGAAAAATGACAGGCTGAGTCAACCCCCTGGCGTTAATTCAGCAATCGATCAGGATTCAAACCCAGGATCCTAGGATCCCAAGCCGGCACCATAACCGCTAAGCCAACACCAGGCTCAAAGACACAACGCTGGATGAATTCAAATTGAAGAGAGTCCGATTCGACGCAAGTCCTACCTTGTCCACTCTCGGCTTCGTTCCAATTGACAAACCGATCCTCACCGCATCGTATGAAGTTGCGTACCTGATCGCAAAGCAGGGCAAACCGCACACCGTTGGCGAGACACTCATCAAACCAGCCGCGTTGAAGATGGCCAACATCATGCTGGGAAAAGCTGCTGAAAACAAGTCGTCTCTCGTTCCACTCGCAAATGAC
>NC_136261.1:115442343-115727343 GCF_964187855.1 Myxine glutinosa | reverse complement strand
TTTTACTTGACAATCAGAATTAACAGAAATCAAATGTTATTATTTATTTTTATTATTATTTATTGTTATTATTTTTATTTTTTTATTATTATTGCTATTTCTTGTTATTATTGTTGTTATTATTATTGCCTTTATTGTTATTGTTATTTATTGTTATTATAATTTATTATTTTATTACTTGGGAAAAAAAAAAAAATTGCAAGTATGTTGATCACTCCGGTTTGTGTGTGTGTTTGTGTGTGTGTTTGTGTGTGTGTGTTTGTTTGTCTGTCCGATCACTTATACCTGCCTACGGGTCACACTTTTAAGACGATCTTCACGAAACTTTACCAAATGGTAGAGTTCGTGGTCCGACAAAATCCTATATATTTTTGGGGTCAAAAGGTCAAAAGGTCAACATAGGCCAAAGGTCAACAACCATTTCAAATTTCTAAAATCCTCAATTTTCATCCGATTGACTTGAAATTTGAATAGGATTTACATATCGGCGAACTGAATTCAACCACCAACTATTTTTGAGATCAACATAGGCCAAAAGGTCAACATAGGCCAAAGGTCAACCACCTTTTTTCAAATTTCTAAAATACTCAATTTTCATCCGATTGACTTGAAATTCGGAGAGGATTTACATATCGGCTAACTAAATTCAACCACCAACTAACATTGAGATTAGCTTAGGCCAAAAGGTCAGCATAGGCCAAAGGTCAACCACTTTTTTCAAATTTCTAAAATCCTCAATTTTAATCCAATTGACTTGAAATTTGAATAAGATTTACATATCGGCTTACGGAATTCAACCACCAACTATTTTTGAGATCACCATAGGCCAAAAGAGCAACAAAGGCCAAAAGAGCAACATAGGCCAAAAGTCAACAACAATTTCAAATTTCTCAAATCCTCAATTTTCATACGATTCACTTGAAATTTGAATGGGATATACACATCAGTTGACAGAATTCAACCAACAACTATTTTTGAGATCAGCATAGGCCAAAAGGTGAACATAGGCCCAAGGTCAACCGCTTTTTTCAAATTTCTAAAAGCCTCAATTTTCATCCGATTGACTTGAAATTTGATTATGATTTTCATATCAGCCAACTGAATTCAACCACCAACTATTTTTGAGGTTAAAAGGATGCTCTACTGATTGTCATTCCACTTTGTTCTGTTTTGCCAAGTGTTGCTCTATGAGTGATTTTTCATTTATTTATTTATTTATTTCATTTATTTATTGTAATTGTTATTGCCTTTATTGTTATTATTATTGCTATTATTGTTGTTATTATTTTTATTGTTGTTATTATTATTATACTGGTATTATGGCATAGCCTAGATCTAGAGAGGTACGCACACTCGCCTCTGAGCTATGTAACCTGGGTTAGAATCCCGACCGAGCTATAAACTGTCATCCTGATGTTTCACAGCAGGTGATTCATCAATATTTCAAAATTCTTGTCTGAGATACTTAGTCGAACGTCAGGCCTGGCATGCCGATTCGTGAAAGACTTGGCTCAAAAAGCTCCCCCTGGGTCAAACCATACGGACGTGGGAATGACTGAAAAACGAAGATTATTATTTGTTTTTATTATGTGCTATTGCTGCATGTTATTTCAAACCAACGTCATTGAGCAGTTTGAATTGATTGCTTCAAATGGAGAATTGTCGGTAGTATGAAGTTAAAAACTTTATTGAATGGTTTATGAAGTTAACGTTTCTATACTAAAACTAAAACTTGATTTCTATATTGTCCAGCACTGGTGCTAACAGCAGGCCTTCTCTTTTCTGCCTACAGTGCTTGTAAAGCCTTTATTAAACACTCATAAGATGTCTCTGTAGATATTTGTTGTAAAGTTGCTTAATAATTAATCTCTATCTCAAACAGAAACATAGGCCAGCTTTTCCCTCTAAATGAATTTGAAAAATAATTTATTTCCATGTATTTCTTCACTTCACAAATATTTCTGTGTACATGTACAATCAAAGCAATCATGCTCACATACATGAAGCATTGAAATGATCTGGAAATCAACACTAATAATGAGTGGGAATACAGTCTTGTGGGGAAACCTAAACACAAGCAGATGCTTGTTAAGATTATGTCCCCTTTGTGAAGTTGCAAGAATTAGAGTAAAAAACAAACAATGCAAGAGAATAGACAACATCTCACACACACACACGCACACAGACACACACACACATATATATATATATATATATATATATATATATATATATATATATATATATATATATATATATATATATATATATATAAACACACAGAGACACACACACACACACACACGAGTCCTAATATAGAAAACGTTATGAAACGAAAGGAAAAACGTTATGAACAAACTATAAGATGATGGAATCTGCAGGCTCTGTAGGTTCAAATATAAATTACATGAGTCATCACCAGTCAAAGTTTGGAAGATGAAATAGAACCAACAGATTGTTTCCATTGTACTCAAAAAGTTTACATTTGATTTGTACTTTTTATAAACAAATTGAATGCAGAAAATAATTATTTGAGGGGTTGTATCGATAACGACAATGCTTAAGGGCCTATCTCATTGGCGGAGACGTCACCGCGACTGCCGCGACTGATCAGTCGCGGCAATTCGGGCAACTCGGGCGACTCGGGAGACCAAAAAATGGCTTGCGCTCTCACCAAGGCGACGCCAGGGCGACGTCTGACTTCTTCTGTGCAGGCTGCCCTGACTTCTTAGTTGTGTATCGGTTGAATCTTGTCCTCATATTCCGCAGGTGTGCTAGGAACTGTGCATCTGAAAAAATAACAGTATTACAACAATTATATTAAACATATTCATCACTACTCCTTTCGCTACATTTTTTACATTTTTTTGCATGTATTTATTTTAATGCAATTAAATATAAATTCAATGCAATTTAAATATACACTCACATGTAGGTAGGGGCTTCTTGATCTCCTCGAAGATGTTCTGCATATCAACAAGGAAGGTTTCAACCGCTGCTTTCTTGTATTGGTTATCTTTGTATCTTGCATACGATTTATCGTAAAATTCCGGATGATCCTCCCAGAAGTCAGCCATTGCCTCTTGATGCCCCTCTTTCCAATCATATTGTTTTCTAGTCGGATCGCCGCTGGAACCATGTTCCTCATCTTCTCTAGCATCAACTGCTGCCTCAGCATCCACAAACTGCGCTGAAGCTGCTACAACTGCTTCATCCTCCTTCTTCTTGCCCTTCCGGCCCCCACTGCCCTTGGGTGGCATGGTGGAAGGACAGTACTACTCTGGAGTTGGAGCTGTCCCCTGGCAAGACAAGATGGTGGGGCCTCTTCCAAGGCAGTACAAGGAGCAGCAGCAGTAGCAGGAACAAGTACCAAATGATGAAGACCTTGACCGGATCCTGTACCTGACTTGGACCAGGAGTGAAGGCGTCTCGATGATGCCAGCACGCGCTCAGTCATGTGGTCTCTAAAGTGGGTCAAGCAGCGTCAAGCAGCGTCGCGGAGACGTCGCCGCAACGTCGCCGCAACGTCTCCTCAGGCTCCTTGGTCTCCAGCAGGTCGCGGAGACGTCGCGTAGACGTCGCGGAGACGTCTCCCCAGTCGCGGACAAAATTAGTCTCCGCGATGTCGCCGAAAAATCGAACATGTTTGAATTTCCCGCGACTTCCTGGAGACCCGACTAGTCTCCAGGAGACGTTGCGGAGACGTCTCCGCAACAGCGGAGACTCGAGTCGCCACCAGGTCGCCACCTAGTCTCCAAGCCAATGAGATAGGCCCTTTAGTTTGAACACATTGAGATTTATGGCTCGTTTTATGCTTGGTTTGAGGGAAACCCAATATATTTACCCCACTCACGTGAAGCAAAAAGTGGGATTAAGTGATTGGTTAAGTTTGTCTGTCTGTCTGCCTGTCTGTCTGTCTGTCCACAGACGTCACTTTATGATTTTTATATATTCAGTTTAAAATACAGTCAGTTTAAAATATTATAAACCACAAACACATATGGTTAGCTTTTTAAACAGTCGCTATGCTGTTTATAACATTAAACAAAGAAATTTGGAGGAATCCCAACATAGTTTGACATGAGGTAAGTTTTACTTCCAGAACTGAGCAAAGATCTACTGTAATCTATATACCGCACAAGGGTTGGAGGTGTGCTCATTTACCAAGCAGCAAGCTAGCGCTCGCCAAGCCAGCCGTTCCTTAAGGGTTTTGAATGGAGTGCTTTCTCGAACTGTGCAGTTTCCATTCACGACATCAACTTTCCATTCACGACATTGAGATTAAAGTGTTATGGTTATATTTACTATAATATTGTAATTATTATTACAAAAACGATACTACTGAAACGATACCACTGTATTAAGAAACCTGGGCTTAATTTGTCTGGAGCGGTCCAAAGATGAGTCATAACGCCTCAGGACTATACGTGCCTGATGCTCTCGATATTTGATGGTCATTTAACAATCGGTTTGTTTGTGTTTTACACTGAATGAAAAACGTAAAGGTAGCGCATGGCGATTGTGATATATGACAGGTTCGACGATATGTTCGGCTTGAACGGCACATAAATAAAAATGGCGGTGTGTGGAGAGTGGTCTAAATAATCCTCATAGCTCTCTTCTGAATTATTAAGATTTTACACAGTTGGAGTTTCAGTGAGTTGCCCCAAACAAGAACACCATAATTTAAAGAAGGTAATGTTAAGGTAGATTACAACATATTGTTACGGATTCGTCACTTCCGTTGTGGTGGTTTTCATCCACTGTAAATATTTCTGATTCCATGTACTATTATTGTTTTCAAAAGGTTTATTGTTCATGAACTGTTTTCAAAAGGTAAAAAAGTTAATGTTAAAAGAAACAGGAAACCGGATCGGGAACCAGACGAAGAAGAGGAAGAAGAAGAAAAGAAGGCGGAGCGAGTGAGTCGGACAAGAAAGCCGAGCTGCTCCGAGTTCTGAAGCGAACGTTGTCGAACGGGAGTCACTAGCGAACTTTCGGGTTTCCCGGGAAAGGGGTCCCTGCGACAGAGTTGTCATCGCTGTGACCGATCAACCTGTGTGTCAGGTTTCTGGTGGTGGATTCCAAGGAGAATTATCGTCGGGCCGTTACGTCTCAAGAACGGGTCGTCGGCCATTTTGACTCGCGCACTTCGCGCGTCGAGCAAGGTTTCTTTGCTTCGTCAGCCGTTTTCACCACTTTCAGACGTATCTGGTGTGTGTGTGTGCACCGTTGCTTTTGAAGATTAATTTGCGGTTCGCCGACTGTGAGCCGTGAAAGTCCATACCCGAGGGTGTGATTTCCCAGTCGCCTTGAGGGCGCCTTTGTGCAGCTTTGGGCTGTGTGACTGTACTTGCCATCCACACGGGATTCTGGTCTCGATTGGACATCGTTCTGGCGATCGCTGGAGCGAATCAACTTTGGGCTTGAAGCCGGGAATAAGAGACATTGGAGATGTTCTTGTTTCACTCACTTGGAGCACAGTGAGTTATATATCACACAACTGATGGTACCATCATAGGACATATTGATTGTACTTTTGATTACTATTATTGTTGTACTGTTATTCTTGTGTGATCTTAATACAATATTTGTTTGTGAGTAACAATTGGGGTGGCTTCTCCATGCCAGCAAACGATGAGTGGAAAGTCCATTACCAAATTGTGGTGCCACCGCCGTACCGGAAGGAGATATTGACTTTGGCGCATGAGACACATTTGGCCGGGGACCTTGGAGTGAACAAGACGTGTGACAGAATATTGGTGCATTTTTTCTGGCCAGGATTGCGATGTGATGTGGCGGAGTTCTGTAAATCTTGCCACTCTTGCCAGCTGGTGGGAAAACCTAATCAGAAAGTCCCATCCGCACCTTTAAAACCAATTCCAGCTTTTGAAGAGCCATTCAGCCGTGTCATTATTGACTGTGTAGGCCCTTTACCTAAAACTAAGGCTGGACATCAGTATTTGCTGACCATCATGTGCGCTTACAAAAGGTTCCCAGAGGCAGTGCCTCTTAGAAAAATTACTGGGGCAGCTATTGCTAAGGCCTTGATTAAATTTTTCACTTTGGTTGGCCTACCTAAGGTCATCCAATCTGATCAGGGTTCCAATTTCATGTCAACGCTTTTTCAGCAAGTGGTACACCTGTTGGGAGTGGAGCAAGTAAGATCAAGTACTTACCATCCCGAGAGCCAAGGGGCCTTGGAAAGGTTTCACCAGACATTGAAGAATATGATCAGAACGTATTGTTTTGAATGTGACAAGGATTGGGATGAAGGAATACCCTTATTGTTGTTTGCTACGAGGGAATCTGTTCAGGAGTCATTGGGATTCAGTCCTTTTGAACTTGTGTTTGGACACGCAGTGCGAGGACCATTGAAATTGGTGAAAGAACAGTGGCTACAGGAGGAGTCACAGTCAACACTGGTAGAGTATGTGTCAACGGTTAGGCACAGATTGGCAAAGGCTTGTGAAGTTGCGAGAGGAAACTTGAAAGTGACACAGGATAAAATGAAAGTGAGACATGACAAGAAATCTCAGATAAGAAATGTCAGTCCTGAGGACCGAGTGTTGGTGTTGCTTCCTGTTCCAGGTCAGCCACTACCGGCTAGATATTTTGGTCCCTATGCAATCGAAAGGAGGGTTAATGAAACAGATTACGTGGTGACAACTCCCGACCGACGGAAAAAGCGGCAGCTGTGTTATGTCAACCGACTGAAGAAATATTATGAGAGGAAGCCTGTGGAAAAAATGGTTCCTGTCTCACCTGTCGTGCCTGTAGTCGGGGTGCAAGAGAATCCAGAGGTTGAGGCCGGTTTGAAGTTTGATAACTTTGATGACCAGGCTTGTCCCAGATTGACGAACACGGAAGTGTTGAGTCATTCAGATGAGAAATTTGTTCATTTGATGAGGGAACAACAAGGACAACTATCCAGCCTAATTTTTGAGTTTGCACATTTGTTCACAGATGTACCTGGTCGTACTGACTTGGTATATTGTTACGGTCCGCGGTTAAGGATGTTATGTTTGCCGAGCGGAGGCGCCGCGGCCGAACAGTTTTTCCCGACTCACCCGATCCCCTGAACGTTGGCTGGATCGCGCCACAGCTATTCAATATGGAAAACTCTAAAGCAACCGAATGTAAAGAGGAAGAAGAAGATGTACAGAAGAGTAACGGGATTTATTATTTACACACACAAGCAAAAGGAGCAGTCACGGTTATGTACAGGGAACATTGAAAAAGCAGGTGACACAGTGAAAATTACTAGCTTAACTATACAAGCTTAACTTATTCCCAGGGACAAAACAAACAGAACAAACTCACGTACACGAATGGGGAAATTGCCGGCAGGATTGGCTGGAAGGAGGTGTGTGGCTGGAGCTTGATCCCGCACGGGACGTCGGGCTGGACCTCGACGGCCGCTGATGCCACCGATCCTGTCTTGTGCGCGGGATCACGGGTCGGAGCTGCTTGGTGGAGCCGACGCGCTGGTGGGGGGTCTGGCGTGACGGGTTCTCTCCTCTCTCTTTCTTGGTCCAACTCTTCCTCTTGGTTCAATCACTCCTCACCACCGACAACTCAACGCAACCACTGACCACTCAACGCAACCACTGACCACCACTGACGACCAACCCAGCTCTTTCCCAAAACCACACAACTCAGCTCTGCTCTTGTCATGGACCTCTTCGCAACTTCTTGCGCGCGCGCCTTTATAGCGCCTCCGGCGATTAAGCCGCCGGCTTTTAGGACATGCCCATCGGTGTGCTCACCTCGGCCCTGGTTGGTCGCGCGACCCTCTGGCTCCGCCCTTGATGACGACGGGTGGGCACACCTTTCTTCCCCAACCCGAGCACATGTTCAATGGCGGCTTTGGGGCGAAAACAACCCACAGCTGTAACAAACTGGCCAACTGCCCAGTGCAGTTGGCAATGGAGACTTGGAGGGGATGTAATTGGCAGATTGAGGCTTGGCCATGACGAAAGGGGAAATGGAGGTTTTTGGGAATGGGAATGAAGAATGAAGGGAAGCTATCTTTTTCACTTGGTGCAATGGAGTGTCATTTTAATGGAAGACAAGGCCTTACCCTAAAACACATAATAAGGATATAAACTACTGAACAGGGATATTATAGTGTCCTTCAATGTATGCTTTATGGAATTAACTACCGGGACGCCCTTTTGACCTTTATACACACTGGAGCAAGGAGGGCTCAGAATAAAGCAATAATAATAATACACACAATAAAAAAACACAATCCTCATTTCCGCAACACTGCACCCTCCTCCTCTTAGGCACGGCCCAGGCCTATAACTTAAATTTAGTGTGACACGTAGGTGTAGTTCCCTCTACTTTTAACCTGACCCTGAGTGCGACAGTCTTAGAACATAAATACAGATGTCCCGCTGCTCCATTGCACCCTACCTAACAGACTCACGCCCACAGCTAACTGAATTGCGGAATGGTCTTCAAACTATACACTGACGGTGGGGAGCATTATTTACAGTGACGCTACTTTATTTGCAAAACGTAACACAGGACCTGTGATTGTTCTTTCTGGGGGGGAGACAGTCTGCTCTGCATCGACGCACCATGAAAGCACCCAAAACGCACCAATACACCCTCAAGCACCAATCGGTGCACAGTCATCATTGTTCACTGAATAAAAATAAAAACAACAACCCCTAACCCTGCAGGTGGTCTCTTGCTCTTCGGCTCCCTCTGCTGGCTATTTGCTTTCTTCCAGATGTTGTCATTTTCTTTTGCTGGCGGCCTATTTGCAATAAAATGCACCTAACGTGTCCGTTTTTATTTTCTTTATTTATGGCCCACAGGGCCGACTACGTGTGGTTCACCTGTGGGGCATCGGTGCCCTGTGGCCAAAGTCCGCCAGCAAGATTTCGGGCCTTCATGGCCGGTTCCAGCAGAGGGGCCATGCCCCAACCCATGGGGTCCATAAGTGGTGCTCGGCCACAGACATGTGGTCCATAATGTGGTGCATCGATGCAGACAGCTGGTTCTAGGAGTTCCGGGCGCACAATGGCGGACTCACGCACACTCCCCTCGGTGCCCAGTGGCGCTCAGGTCCTCATGTGGGAGACAAAGGGGGGAGAGACAGATGAGCGAGGGGTAAGGTCACAAGGGTACACATCAATAAGGCAATGCAAGGCGAAGTGCGTACGGAGAGCGAAGTGAGAAAGCTCGTCCCTACCGTACGTCACCCCCCCTGTCACCTACACTACCCTTGCCCTTACCCCATATGTACAAAATCTAAACATTTACAAATTCGTCACTACTGTCACGTCTCCCCATATTTCTTCTATACCAAATTCGTCTCCACAATCCCTCTATCCAAAATTTGCCATCACCCAATTCATCATCCATCCTCATAAGGAGGAAGAGATGGAACATCAAGCACAATGTCACACCCACGTCATGATGCGTCTCACATTCCAAACATTTGCATCATAAAAATAATAAAACATGGCATGGTGTGGAGGTACGTCACCTCAGGTGAGTGGATGCAGATGGTGCGAGGAGATCTTCATCCTAACTATCCTCTAAATGACATTAACACACCTTACACTACCCGGGGTCTTTCCCTGCCAATCCATTGGCCAACTTACACTATGGGTTCTAAAAACCAATTCCCATTGACCAAACTGTGGTGCTTCTCAATTTGGGGTCTCACTCCCCCGATTCATCTCCCGGTGCCCTTGCACAATTTCTGGGCTGGGGCGTGTAGCTCTCCCAGCAGGTCTACCCACCTGCACACCTCCACCACTGTAGTTGCCACCCGAGCTTTCCTGCTCCTTAACCTAACCTATCTACTGGGGAAGGCCCCTCCTGGCTCAGTCAACCCTCGGTGCCCTCTGGCACTGGGCTACCCGGGTCCGTCCTCCGGATCCTCGGGCCCCATCCACAACAAATCTACCGGCTCCCAGAGCCCACCTGCGGCCTCACCTGGCCGACATCCTCACAGTGGTGGAGTGCCCAAACCAACTACACACACTAACAGGCTACACGCCCAGCCATTTCCACAACACTAATGCACCCATCCAAATACCATTCTTTCACCCGCACCACAGATGCCAATATCCAACCACAATTTACCTGTACCTTCTACCTTACACTTACACTACCCGCCCCGGGTATTCGTGATGAGGGTCCACTCTTCCCCCATTCACACCTTCGCACCATCCATTCCAATACTCCATATATTCCACACTCCATGTATTCCACACAACCATTCTCCATACACCTGTTGTTGCACACCTGTGCAATCACACCTGGTGCCACCTGCACCCTCCTTCCTTCCTGGACCATTTGGTCAGCACAATACTCATCACCATCACTCACTCAAACACTGCTCCATCCACCTGTCCAGTTGCACACCTGTACAATCACACCTGTTCCTCACACACTTTTCACAATACACTTCTGAATGCACCTCCAACACTCACACGGCATCATCTAATCTACCTGGTGCCCTGCTAACTTAGTGCTCCCCGTCTCCCCTTTAAACTAAGCACATACCACGTCATTATCATCCACTCTAACCTACCTGCGTCCCCACTACAGGTATCAGTTTGGTCCTCCTCGTCCCATTCCTATTCCCCTTCCTACAATTTTTGCTCACCTCTTTTATTTCCCGGTGCGTCTCCTCAATTTCGTCCTCTAAGGCTACCGTGACCGTCTCTATGTGCATCCTCATCTCCCGGTCCTTCGTCTCCATTACTACTGTCACCTCGTCCAACCTCGTTGTCAGTCCCTCACGTACCATCTGACATTGCCTCTGTGTCGCTATCAAGTCGTCCTTGATGTCGTTTTGTGTCGCTTTTAACCCTCCTAGTACCGCAGTGTTCCTTTGAACCTGCTTCACTAACTCCGTCTGTCCCACCGTCAGCTGTTCCACCTCCTCCGTCAGGTCCTCTATGCCCCCTTGTAACTTTGCCGTCCCATTTCTCACCTCTTTCTCTATACGCTTTTCACCTCGCTTTACCTCCTCGCGTACCCCCGAGACCTCCTCACTTACACCTCGTCGTATCTCCTCTTTCATCTCCTCCCTCTCTTTTGTAGATGCCACCCTCATCTGTCCCAATTCATCCCTCTGAGCATCCAATTTACTTTCTAACCCGATTTTCACCTCCTCTATCTGGTTCCCCATCTGTTCGATTTCCCGGGCGGATTGCTCCCCTATTGCCCGCAATTTGTCTTCCATCCTATTTGCTAGCCCCTCTAACCCATTTTTCACCCCCTCTATCTGATTCTCCTGGGCAGCCATTCTATTTTCCACCCCCGTTAACCCATGTTTCACCCCCTCTATCCCATTGTCTAATCCCTCAAATTTCTTGTCTAAACCCTCAAATTTAGCTTCTAGCCGTTCCCCCATTTCTCCCATTTTGCCCCCCATTTCGCCCCCCAATCGCTCACTATCAGCCCTCGCTTCGTCCCTCATTACCCCCAATTGCTCACCCTGAGCATCCATCCGGTTCCCCATTTGTCCCATTTTGGCTTCTAGCCTGTCCATAAGGGCCCCCATTTGTAGGAAAAAAAGGTTCGAATCCACCGGCGGCGCTGCTACGGTCGCGGGCGCCGTGGCCATGTGCGAGGCGCCATTTTGCGTGCCCGTAACCTCGTGCGCGAGAGCGCCATTTTGCACGCCTGAAACCTCCTCAACCACATTGCCAATGTTCCCCTCCATTTGATCCTGGGTTACTCCTAACCCCTCTCCTAGTTCACCCACCGGCATCCGATCGCCTTGACCAGCCATGGCGCGATTTCAAAATTCGGGGGTTTTTTTCTTTTTCTTTTAAACAATTTCAGCAGCTTGTAATTTTGAGCGCGTTACGCGCGCTTCGGGTCCGACCCCGCTCCCGACACCAATTGTTACGGTCCGCGGTTAAGGATGTAATGTTTGCCGAGCGGAGGCGCCACGGCCGAACAGTTTTTCCCGACTCACCCGATCCCCTGAACGTTGGCTGGATCGCGCCACAGCTATTCAATATGGAAAACTCTATAGCGACCGAATGTAAAGAGGAAGAAGAAGACGTACAGAAGAGTAACGGGATTTATTATTTACACACACAAGCAAAAGGAGCAGTCACGGTTATGTACAGGGAACATTGAAAAAGCAGGTGACACAGTGAAAATTACTAGCTTTACTATACAAGCTTAACTTATTCCCAGGGACAAAACAAACAGAACAAACACACGTACACGAATGGGGAAATTGCCGGCAGGATTGGCTGGAAGGAGGTGTGTGGCTGGAGCTTGATCCTGCACGGGACGTCGGGCTGGACCTCGACGGCCGCTGATGCCACGACGGCCGCAGATCCTGTCGTGTGCGCGGGATCACGGGTCGGAGCTGCTTGGTGGAGCCGACGCGCTGGTGGGGGGTCTGGCGTGACGGGTTCTCTCCTCTCTCTTTCTTGGTCCAACTCTTCCTCTTGGTTCAATCACTCCTCACCACCGACAACTCAACGCAACCACTGACCACTCAACGCAACCACTGACCACCACTGACGACCAACCCAGCTCTTTCCCAAAACCACACAACTCAGCTCTGCTCTTGTCATGGGCCTCTTCGCAACTTCTTGCGCGCGCGCCTTTATAGCGCCTCCGGCGATTAAGCCGCCGGCTTTTAGGACACGCCCATCGGTGTGCTCACCTCGGCCCTGGTTGGTCGCGCGACCCTCTGGCTCCGCCCTTGATGACGACGGGCGGGCACGCCTTTCTTCCCCAACCCGAGCACATGTTCAATGGCGGCTTTGGGGCGAAAACAACCCACAGCTGTAACACACTGGCCAACTGCCCAGTGCAGTTGGCAATGGAGACTTGGAGGGGATGTAATTGGCAGATTGAGGCTTGGCCATGACGAAAGGGGAAATGGAGGTTTTTGGGAATGGGAATGAAGAATGAAGGGAAGCTATCTTTTTCACTTGGTGCAATGGAGTGTCATTTTAATGGAAGACAAGGCCTTACCCTAAAACACATAATAAGAATATAAACTACTGAACAGGGATATTATAGTGTCCTTCAATGTATGCTTTATGGAATTAACTACCGGGACGCCCTTTTGACCTTTATACACACTGGAGCAAGGAGGGCTCAGAATAAAGCAATAATAATAATACACACAATAAAAAAACACAATCCTCATTTCCGCAACACTGCACCCTCCTCCTCTTAGGCACGGCCCAGGCCTATAACTTAAATTTAGTGTGACACGTAGGTGTAGTTCCCTCTACTTTTAACCTGACCCTGAGTGCGACAGTCTTAGAACATAAATACAGATGTCCTGCTGCTCCATTGCACCCTACCTAACAGACTCACGCCCACAGCTAACCGAATTGCGGAATGGTCTTCAAACTATACACTGACGGTGGGGAGCATTATTTACAGTGACGCTACTTTATTTGCAAAACGTAACACAGGACCTGTGATTGTTCTTTCTGGGGGGGAGACAGTCTGCTCTGCATCGACGCACCATGAAAGCACCCAAAACGCACCAATACACCCTCAAGCACCAATCGGTGCACAGTCATCATTGTTCACTGAATAAAAATAAAAACAACAACCCCTAACCCTGCAGGTGGTCTCTTGCTCTTTGGCTCCCTCTGCTGGCTATTTGCTTTCTTCCAGATGTTGTCATTTTCTTTTGCTGGCGGCCTATTTGCAATAAAATGCACCTAACGTGTCCGTTTTTATTTTCTTTATTTATGGCCCACAGGGCCGACTACGTGTGGTTCACCTGTGGGGCATCGGTGCCCTGTGGCCAAGGTCCGCCAGCAAGATTTCGGGCCTTCATGGCCGGTTCCAGCAGAGGGGCCATGCCCCAACCCATGGGGTCCATAAGTGGTGCTCGGCCACAGACATGTGGTCCATAATGTGGTGCATCGATGCAGACAGCTGGTTCTGGGAGTTCCGGGCGCACAATGGCGGACTCACGCACGCTCCCCTCGGCGCCCAGTGGCGCTCAGGTCCTCATGTGGGAGACAAAGGGGGGAGAGACAGATGAGCGAGGGGTAAGGTCACAAGGGTACACATCAATAAGGCAATGCAAGGCGAAGTGCGTACGGAGAGCGAAGTGAGAAAGCTCGTCCCTACCGTACGTCACCCCCCCCTGTCACCTACACTACCCTTGCCCTTACCCCATATGTACAAAATCTAAACATTTACAAATTCCTCACTACTGTCACGTCTCCCCATATTTCTTCTATACCAAATTCGTCTCCACAATCCCTCTATCCAAAATTTGCCATCACCCAATTCATCATCCATCCTCATAAGGAGGAAGAGATGGAACATCAAGCACAATGTCACACCCACGTCATGATGCGTCTCACATTCCAAACATTTGCATCATAAAAATAATAAAACATGGCATGGTGTGGAGGTACGTCACCTCAGGTGAGTGGATGCAGATGGTGCGAGGAGATCTTCATCCTAACTATCCTCTAAATGACATTAACACACTTTACACTACCCGGGGTCTTTCCCTGCCAATCCATTGGCCAACTTACACTATGGGTTCTAAAAACCAATTCCCATTGCCCAAACTGTGGTGCTTCTCAATTTGGGGTCTCACTCCCCCGATTCATCTCCCGGTGCCCTTGCACAATTTCTGGGCTGGGGCGTGTAGCTCTCCCAGCAGGTCTACCCACCTGCACACCTCCACCACTGTAGTTGCCACCCGAGCTTTCCTGCTCCTTAACCTAACCTATCTACTGGGGAAGGCCCCTCCTGGCTCTGTCAACCCTCGGTGCCCTCTGGCACTGGGCTACCCGGGTCCGTCCTCCGGATCCTCGGGCCCCATCCACAACAACTCTACCGGCTCCCAGAGCCCACCTGCGGCCTCACCTGGCCGACATCCTCACAGTGGTGGAGTGCCCAAACCAACTACACACACTAACAGGCTACACGCCCAGCCATTTCCACAACACTAATGCACCCATCCAAATGCCATTCTTTCACCCGCACCACAGATGCCAATATCCAACCACAATTTACCTGTACCTTCTACCTTACACTTACACTACCCGCCCCGGGTATTCGTGATGGGGGTCCACTCTTCCCCCATTCACACCTTCGCACCATCCACTCCACTCCATAACCATCCATTCCAATACTTCATATATTCCACACTCCATGTATTCCACACAACCATTCTCCATACACCTGTTGTTGCACACCTGTGCAATCACACCTGGTGCCACCTGCACCCTCCTTCCTTCCTGGACCATTTGGTCAGCACAATACTCATCACCATCACTCACTCAAACACTGCTCAATCCACCTGTCCAGTTGCACACCTGTGCAATCACACCTGTTCCTCACACACTTTTCACAATACACTTCTGAATACACCTCCAACACTCACACGGCATCATCTAATCTACCTGGTGCCCTGCTAATTTAGTGCTCCCCGTCTCCCCTTTAAACTAAGCACATACCACGTCATTATCATCCACTCTAACCTACCTGCGTCCCCACTACAGGTATCAGTTTGGTCCTCCTCGTCCCATTCCTATTCCCCTTCCTCCAATTTTTGCTTCACCTCTTTTATTTCCCGGTGCGTCTCCTCAATTTCGTCCTCTAAGGCTACCGTGACCGTCTCTATGTGCATCCTCATCTCCCGGTCCTTCATCTCCATTACTTCTGTCACCTCGTCCAACCTCGTTGTCAGTCCCTCACGTACCATCTGACATTGCCTCTGTGTCGCTATCAAGTCGTCCTTGATGTCGTTTTGTGTCGCATTTAACCCTCCTAGTACCGCAGTGTTCCTTTGAACCTGCTTCACTAACTCCGTCTGTCCCACCGTCAGCTGTTCCACCTCCTCCGTCAGGTCCTCTATGCCCCCTTGTAACTTTGCCGTCCCATTTCTCACCTCTTTCTCTATACGCTTTTTACCTCGCTTTACCTCCTCGCGTACCCCCGAGACCTCCTCACTTACACCTCGTCGTATCTCCTCTTTCATCTCCTCCCTCTCTTTTGTAGATGCCACCCTCATCTGTCCCAATTCATCCCTCTGAGCATCCAATTTACTTTCTAACCCGATTTTCACCTCCTCTATCGGGTCCCCATCTGTTCGATTTCCCGGGCGGATTGCTCCCCTATTGCCCGCAATTTGTCTTCCATCCTATTTGCTAGCCCCTCTAACCCATTTTTCACCCCCTCTATCTGATTCTCCTGGGCAGCCATTCTATTTTCCACCCCCGTTAACCCATGTTTCACCCCCTCTATCCCATTGTCTAATCCCTCAAATTTCTTGTCTAAACCCTCAAATTTAGCTTCTAGCCGTTCCCCCATTTCTCCCATTTTGCCCCCCATTTCGCCCCCCAATCGCTCACTATCAGCCCTCGCTTCGTCCCTCATTACTCCCAATTGCTCACCCTGAGCATCCATCCAGTTCCCCATTTGTCCCATTTTGGCTTCTAGCCTGTCCATAAGGGCCCCCATTTGTAGGAAAAAAAGGTTTGAATCCACCGGCGGCGCTGCTACGGTCGCGGGCGCCGTGGCCATGTGCGAGGCGCCATTTTGCGCGCCCATAACCTCGTGCACGAGAGCGCCATTTTGCGCGCCTGAAACCTCCTCAACCACATTGCCAATGTTCCCCTCCATTTGATCCTGGGTTACTCCTAACCCCTCTCCTAGTTCACCCACCGGCATCCGATCGCCTTGACCAGCCATGGCGCGATTTCAAAATTCGGGGTTTTTTTTCTTTTTCTTTTAAACAATTTCAGCAGCTTGTAATTTTGAGCGCGTTACGCGCGCTTCGGGTCCGACCCCGCTCCCGACACCAATTGTTACGGTCCGCGGTTAAGGATGTTATGTTTGCCGAGCGGAGGCGCCGCGGCCGAACAGTTTTTCCCGACTCACCCGATCCCCTGAACGTTGGCTGGATCGCGCCACAGCTATTCAATATGGAAAACTCTATAGCGACCGAATGTAAAGAGGAAGAAGAAGACGTACAGAAGAGTAACGGGATTTATTATTTACACACACAAGCAAAAGGAGCATTCACGGTTATGTACAGGGAACATTGAAAAAGCAGGTGACACAGTGAAAATTACTAGCTTAACTATACAAGCTTAACTTATTCCCAGGGACAAAACAAACAGAACAAACTCACGTACACGAATGGGGAAATTGCCGGCAGGATTGGCTGGAAGGAGATGTGTGGCTGCAGCTTGATCCCGCACGGGATGTCGGGCTGGACCTCGATGGCCGCTGATCCTGTCGTGTGCGCGGGATCACGGGTCGGAGCTGCTTGGTGGAGCCGACGCGCTGGTGGGGGGTCTGGCGTGACGGGTTCTCTCCTCTCTCTTTCTTGGTCCAACTCTTCCTCTTGGTTCAATCACTCCTCACCACCGACAACTCAACGCAACCACTGACCACTCAACGCAACCACTGACCACCACTGACGACCAACCCAGCTCTTTCCCAAAACCACACAACTCAGCTCTGCTCTTGTCATGGGCCTCTTCGCAACTTCTTGCGCGCGCGCCTTTATAGCGCCTCCGGCGATTAAGCCGCCGGCTTTTAGGACACGCCCATCGGTGTGCTCACCTCGGCCCTGGTTGGTCGCGCGACCCTCTGGCTCCGCCCTTGATGACGACGGGCGGGCACACCTTTCTTCCCCAACCCAAGCACATGTTCAATGGTGGCTTTGGGGCGAAAACAACCCACAGCTGTAACAAACTGGCCAACTGCCCAGTGCAGTTGGCAATGGAGACTTGGAGGGGATGTAATTGGCAGATTGAGGCTTGGCCATGACGAAAGGGGAAATGGAGGTTTTTGGGAATGGGAATGAAGAATGAAGGGAAGCTATCTTTTTCACTTGGTGCAATGGAGTGTCATTTTAATGGAAGACAAGGCCTTACCCTAAAACACATAATAAGGATATAAACTACTGAACAGGGATATTATAGTGTCCTTCAATGTATGCTTTATGGAATTAACTACCGGGACGCCCTTTTGACCTTTATACAGACTGGGGCAAGGAGGGCTCAGAATAAAGCAATAATAATAATACACACAATAAAAAAACACAATCCTCATTTCCGCAACAATATCATGATATTGAGGTGGGGGAAGCCACTCCTGTGAAGCAACACCCCTATCGGATGAACCCTGTGAAGATGGAGTATCTTCGGAAGGAGGTTCAGTATATGTTGGAGAATGACATCATTGAACCAAGCAGCAGTGAATGGAGCTCACCATGTGTGTTGGTTCCAAAACCCGATGGCAGTTTTCGTTGTTGTACGGATTTAAAACGGGTTAATGCAGTGACCAAGACCGACTCATATCCCATCCCGAGGATTGATGACTGTATTGATAGAATAGGCCCAGCTAAATTTGTAACTAAATTTGACTTGCTGAAAGGGTATTGGCAGATTCCTCTTACTGATAGAGCCAAGGAAATCTCGGCTTTAGTGACACCAAATGGGTTGTATCAGTACAAGGTTCTTCCCTTTGGATTGAAAAACGGGCCTGCCACATTTCAACGGCTGATTAATAAGCTTATTGCAGACCTTGAGGGGGTGGAGGCTTATCTGGATGATGTCATCATCCACACCATGACCATGGAAGATCATATTCAACAAATTCATGCATTTTTCAAGAAACTGACCGAGGCAGGGTTGACCATCAACTTATGGTTTTGAGTTTATGAGTTTGTGAGTTTGTGTTTGTGTTTATGAGTTATGAGTTTGTGAGTTTGTAAAGTTTATGAGTGTAACTTATGAGTTTGTAAAGGCACAGGTGGTGTTCCTAGGCCATGTAGTAGGTCAGGGTCAGGTGCAACCGGTGACAGCCAAGATAGAAGCCATTGATCGCTTCCAAGTTCAAAAATGGAAGAAGGAGCTTATGAGATTCTTGGGTATGGCTGGTTGGTACCGGCGGTTCTGCAGGAATTTTTCTGATGTGGTAGCCCCTTTAACAAATTTGCTGAGGAAAGAGACCAAGTTTGTTTGGGATGACAAATGTCAGGCTGCCTTTGCCCACTTCAAAGCAATATTAATGAGCTCTCCTGTCCTAGCAGCCCCGGATTTTCAAGAACCATTCAAGTTGGCCATTGATGCAAGTCATGTGGGAGCTGGGGCAGTTCTATTACAGGAAGATGAGGATAGAGTGGATCACCCCGGTGTGCTACTATTCCAAAAAGTTTAACAAACACCAGGCAAATTATGCCACCGTGGAAAAAGAGACCCTTGCTCTCCTGCTAGCGCTTCAGCATTATGAGGTGTATCTAGGAACTACTTACTACCTTTCCTATAAAAGTCTTCACTGATCACAACCCATTAACCTTAACAATAATATACAAAACAAAATGAATATTAATATAAATATTAATATTAATTAATTTATTAATTAATATTAATATTATTAATTAATAATGATATTAATATAAATATTAATATCATTATTAATTAATGTATTTTAATAAATTAATATACAAAACCTTCATTCAAAAAATGAAAAATAAAAATAAGAGGTTGATGAGATGGAGTTTGGCTTTGCAGGAGTTCAACTTGGAAATTGAGCATGTAAAGGGCAGGGACAATGTCGTTGCTGATGCTTTATCCAGAGTGAACTAACTTTGGAAATTCCTGTCGGTTGTTTGGAAGTTTTGTTGCTTTATTTTGGGAAATATTAATTATTGTTGCTCACGTGAATTGATCATTTGGGGGTGAGTTTTACTTTTGTTTGTTAAAAGAGTTTTTGCATGCAAAGCAAGTTTTCACTATGTTCAAACTTTCTTTCTTGAGGGGGGGAAGTGTTACGGATTTGTCACTTCCATTGTTGTGGTTCTCATCCACTGTAAACATTTTTGGTTGCATGTACTATTATTGTTATCGTTTAGGTGAAATAGAGATAACTGTTTTCGAAAGGTAAAAAAAGTTAGTGTTTTAAAAGAAACCGAAAACCGGATCGGGAACCGGATGAAGAGGAAGATGAAGAAAAAAAGAAAAAGGAGCCGAGCTGCGTTGAGGTTTTGAGCAAACGCTGGTGAACGGGGGTCACAAGTGAACTTTGGGTTTCCTCAGAAAGGGATTCCTGCGACAGAGCTGTTATCGCTGTGACAGATAAACCTGCGTGACAGGTTTTGCGGTTGATTCCGAAGAGAATCATTCAGTGCCGTTACGTCTCAAGTACGGGCCGTTGGCCATTTTGCCTCGCGCACGATTTCGGATCGCTCCAGGCTCTTCACCTCCCTTCAACCATTTTCACAACCATCCAGACGTTAATCTGGTATGTGTGTGTGTAATGTGGATTTTGAGTGGGAATTTGTGGTTCGCCATCTGTGAGCCGTTGAACGTCCATACCCGAAGGTTAACTTGCGGTTCGCCGTTTGTGAGCCGTTGAATGTCCATACCCGAAGGTGTGATTTCCCAGTCGCCTCTTGAGGATACCTTTGCCTATCTTTGGCAGTGTGACTGTCAACCAAACGGGATTCTGGTCTTGATACAGCATCGTTCTGACGATCAATGGAGCGTGGATCGACTTTGGTTTGAAGCTGGGACAGAGACATTGGGAATGTTATTTTCGCTCACTTGGAGCACAGTGAGTTACATTGTACGAAACTGATGGTACCATCATAGGAATGATATATTGGTTGTATAATTGATTACTATTGTTATTGTACTGTTATTCTTGTGTGACCTTAATACAATACTTGTTTGTTGGTAACAATTGGTGTGGTTTCACCATTGATCTTTGACACACAGAATAACACATCTTTCTGCCGTGACTCCTCTCGAGGCTCTGAGGTACACTGTAGTCGGGGTTTGGGGAGGAGCACGTAACACAAGCCAGCCGTTCCTTATCAACGGTTTCAAATGGAGCGCTTGCTGGATTGCTTAAGCCACTTAGCGCGCGCTGCACAAGGAACTTGGTAACTGAGTGGAACTGGAAGTTGGCCGTATCACTTGCCCCAAGGTATCACCAGCTGTTTGTCTTAAATACATGAAGTTCAGGTCTTTGAAATGTCTGCAAATTGAGTAACAACAAAAAGTACTGCATGGGTATTGGGTAACAACTCTTACATGAGACTATGAGTGTAAAATAAAAGGGAGTGATTGAAGAGAGACAGGTTTGGGGGATGTTATAGGATAGGAATGGGGAAAGAAGAGGAAAAACTTGGGGAGAGGAGTTCACCTATTGGAGGGTTGGGAGTTTGGGGAAAGGGGAGTGAAGGAGGATGTATGTCGTAGGGCAAAACAAAATTCCCCAAAATAATATTTGAGTACATAATAAATAGATGAGTCTTTAAGTCAATATGAGGGAGTTTATTTCAACCTGGTTTCACTTTTTATTGCTTAATGACAAGGCAACTATAGCTCTACATTGGGAACGATTTACATGTACTGTACTGCATTCTGTATGCTGAAGCGTATGTCGTTTGTAAAGGAGATGGGTGGAAGTAAAGAGTATTTTTAAAATGGGGGAAGGAAAGGGGAGGTAAATGGTGAGGGTATAATTGAAAGGGAGTTGAAAGTGGAATGCACAAAACATTGGTTGGAGTTGGGGGTGGGGGAGGAGGAGGGCTGTTAGAGAGGTTCTATAATTCCACCATTTTTCGTACGGCATATGTAGATGGTCCCTTGCAGACTCGAGCAGAATCGAAGGTAGCTGCTTTCTATTTTTGTGCTTGAAGCGTTTGAGAATGTGATTTTAACTCAATATCTATTGACCATGATTGTTGAGCCTGGTGAACAAGTCATGATAGAAACAATGAGATATATCAGGTTATGAAAGCCCAGGAGAGAGAACATCCTGTAAAATATCTACTGCCAGAAAATGTCTTTGAAAAAATCCCAAAATACTGAAGCTTCACAGCTCACTTTTGCCAAAACATCACCGAAACTTGGAGAAGTCTATGAATAGCTTCTTCTGAATAATAAGTTACTTCTTCTGCAAGTTGATGTTACTAATGCAAAAGGCTGGGAGGATAGTCTGTCCTGCAGGTATAGTGGTATACGTATATGCACACTCACTTTTGAACTGTCCAGACTAGCTGGGTTTGAATCGTGGCCTAGATATAAACGATTACCATAGTGTTCCACACGCAGAGCAACTCATCGATGAGTGTGACACATCCAGTGGAAGGACGTACAGCTGAAGGACCCACCTTCCAGCACTCGTCTTTGTTGAACGTTTAAAGACCCTCACAAAGACCAGGCAAGTTATCGCCAGCATCATGAACAAATTCTGAGTTCCTGTCCAGACCGCCTTCTGTAGAGGCAATGGCAACCGCTCATTGTTTTGGCATCACGATTATGGTACATTTGATTGATTGACTGATACAAAGGACAAACTTTCCTGAAGCTGTTCTCTCATCATGGAAAAACATAATTATAACCTTCTGTGTTCACGTTACCGTCCGTCTTTCTACGGATGTTTGAAGTGCCATGTTACAAAAAAGCCTCTTCCAACATCAATAATTCAATAGCCTGGTGTTGGCTTAGCAGTTAGGGTGCCAGCTTGGGATCCTAGGATCCTGGGTTTGAATCCTGAATGATCGCTGAATGAACACCAGAGGGGTTGACTCAGCTTGTCACCCTTCTGAGGTCGGCAAATTGAGTACCAGTTCACTGGTAATTCCCTGTGTGTTGCAAGGGGCGACCAACAAGGTTGGCGGCAGGAAGGGCATCCGGCCGTAATCCGGCCGCTTCAAAAAGGGGACCATAGTGCCCGGAAAAGGCCTAGCCCTGCTCTGCGGGGAAAAATGGCCTCTAAAGGTGGTTCCAACATCAATAATTCTGCCTCAGATTTCAAACTTTTTTGAGACTTTAAACTCCACATCGTATATTGATACGCTCATTGTATCGTTTGCCTTTTGTCCTTTTCTATTTCCTGATGTTGGGGCATTTTAAATTTCCAAAGCGTTTTTGTCCAAACCTTTTGTTTCATCGACTGTAGTAACACTCATCACAGGATATGACATCTTCATTGAGATAAACTGACTTTCTTTGTTTTTATCCCCACACATTTTGAAATAAAACAGGGATATTGTAATCGGCTCCGTCTGTCTGTCTGTCCGCCACGCTATCTCCTAAACGGTTGTGCGGAAATTCACCAAACCCGGTAGTTATGATCACCACATGGCAAGAAGGTGGGAGAACAGTATCATTTTGGCTCTGCCCCATGACTGCGGGAACAGCATGAAAATACCTAAAAATACCTAAAAATAAAGGTGAAATACCTAAAAATGCAATTACGGGAACATTTTTCTTTAATTTTAATGAAACTTTGTATGTGCCATCAAGCATGAAATATGTAACGATTTTTTGGATTTGACTCCAGGTCCATGCCACAAGGGGCAACTTTGGGCATGAACCGGGGATCAAATCCAGGGTTCAAAAGGGGAAAAAAAAAAGTAATTCATAATTTGATATTGGGTCATTCCTGGTGGAACTTTTTGCCATGTTTCAACTTTGCTTTAGGTGGGAAACTTGTGGATTTGCGATGGCGCCCCATCAACTTCGCTCCAGTAGAGTATTCTTTTTCTCTTCTCTCTCGATATTTTATCTAAAAGAGTGAATTTGCTCAGCGAGCTGCATTTTCCTGCTCTCAATAAATGATATCCGAGGTGGCAGTTTGTCACTATAGTGTAGCAGCATAGCAAACCTGTTGTGCATTTTGTGATACAAGCACCAAATTTGGCACAAATGTACATTAATATGTTGCGAACATTTTCAGATATTGGGCCACTTGAAATTCCGTAATTTTTTTTTTCAAATTTTTTCAAATTTCGTAATTTCAAATTTTTCGGGTGACACCGTCACAATTTCGGTCTTCGAGGCCGGCCGATATAGTGGGGCGGCTTAGCCCAAATATTCAAAAGAATTGTGCATTTTGTGATACAAGCACCAAATTTGGCACAAATGTACATTAATATGTTGCGAACATTGTGTGGTCAGCAATGAAGACGAGAGTCTGAATTACATGTATGCAAAAGACCTTGTGAACCAGTGAAGCAAATACACGGGTAAGCATGAATTAAATCTAGGGCATGATATAATTTCCATGATGTTTACCTCTACACTCAATGGTGGAAGGAGGTAATGTTTTGATCCCAGCTTGTCTGTATGTCTGTTTGTCTGTTAGTCCACAAAATTCCAGACAAAGCTTGTAGTAGTGGTAGTTGTAGTGGTAGTGGTGATAACAGAAATTGTTATATAGAACTGAACTTATATTATTATTATATGCAGAAAATAACTTCATTTCTATATGCCCTGCAGTGGACAGGTTAATTGGTTTATGCACTGAAGGGGTCACCCTGGTGTGCACTGCTGTGTTCTGCCTCACTGAGTTGTTCAGGTATGATGTACTCAGCACAAGCTTCCGGTCGGCCCGGAGGTGGGGGTGCGGGGCCTGTCACGGAACGTCAAAACAAACGGCCTGCCGGGGCCGCCCAAAAGTCGGGCGTGAGGGGCGCGTCCACTAATGGAACGCCTCTCGCTTCCCAGATCGAGGGCCACGTGGTCAGGAGAACCTCGTCCCTTCCGGTCACACTTTGCCTATCGGCCGGCCTCGAAGACCGAAATTGTGACGGTGTCACCCGAAAAATTTGAAATTACGAAATTTGAAAAAATTAGAAAAAAAAAATTACGGAATTTCAAGTGGCCCAATATCTGAAAATGTTCGCAACATATTAATGTACATTTGTGCCAAATTTGGTGCTTGTATCACAAAATGCACAATTCTTTTGAATATTTGGGCTAAGCCACCCCACTACTAGTCTGACCCTTTTGAAACATGTGCGGACATCGAGGGTCTCCTAAAGGTCAAACGTTCATATGCTTCAGACAAAACAATAAATTTGTACGAATAATAAGAACTTTAAGGAGTCTTAACTTCCACAGCAATGAATATCATAAAAGTCCATTTCTTGTAAAGTTCATCCAGAGCATCCTGACTATTAAAACACTCACTAACTGAAAAAGGCTTTACTGATTGTCTAATAATATATTTTACAACAGCCTGTTAATAAGAATGGTTTCTGATAACAAAAGGTACTGAAATGTTGTTGTTGTTGTTCTTGGCTTGATGTTACACCAGGCTTGAAGCTGCAATAAACTCACAGGGTTTGTTATAAAAATGAAGTCTATTAAGGACAGCACCTAGAGAGCCATAAAAAATGCAGTATTTAAACATTTATTGTGTACGTCTTAATGTCTCATGATGTTTGAAGTTGCAGTGAAATTTACAAGAGTTCATTTATTTCAGTTGTAGTTCAAGACGATTGTAACTTGGCTTCGACCTTCTACGGTGAGTTTATCACGAGCCAAGTATTTATGGCCTAGCTTTACAATGTTTGGCGTAGGCTTGTGATTCCATGTTCCTTCATGCGCTTCTCGTTTTTGTTTCTTCATGAGCATCGACAGTTATGTATTTAAAAAAATGTGCCATAGGACAATTGGTAGTTCTTCTTTGGCCTTGACAGACTCCAAAGGAGGTGCTGACACTGGCCGGATACTGACAAGGCCTCTGTTGGCGTAGAACCCTTTCAATCCTGATAACAACTTTGAGTGTGCCCGAGGGCACCCCCCCCCCCCCCCCCACCTCCCCACAATGGCAGTGTGAAAGCAGCCATTGCTACATGATGGAACACACACAAAACAGCCCTACTACCTCATGGCATCACAAAACACCAACAATACACTTTTTCAATACCACAGTGACAGGTGCAGTCCATATTATACAATACAAATCCTGCATTTGCATTTTTATGACACAGTCTGCAATCCATCTACTTTTTCTAATTTGATTTATCTGATGGCTGGAAGGATAGTTTAGAGGTATGTGAACTCACCTTTGAGCTCTCCAGCCAGGTTTAGAATGTAGACAAGGCTATAAACTGTCATCCTGTTGTTTCCCATGTAGGGCGAGGCAACCAGGTGTGTGCAGTCCCTCGGAAGGAAGTTAAGCTGGAGGACCCGTTTGCCAGGACTGGTCGGTGCCCATTAAAGATCGTGCGGTGTCTTTCACGAAGAATATGCGAGGTATCCCTGGAACAAGTTCCAGGTTCCTGCCCTGACTGGCCCTGACCCAGATCTCTTCCAGCATACACCCATAAGAGTAATGAACATTGACGGTGATGCATAGAAGAGTGCCTGGGATCAGTTGGCAGTTCTAATGGCCTTAACAGACTCCAAAAGTGGCACTCACATTGGCAGGATACCGGAACGTCCTCTATTGGCGGACTAGCCTCACATATATCCTTATCATATATATCCCAACTTGGTGGAACACAGAAGGTTATGTGAGGACCAAATAGGATCATTACCATGGAACAGGATGTAGGAACTTGTTATTTTGGCCAGGTTACCAGCAAACAATTGCTTACTCTTTTCGGCACACAAGGAAACAAGACACAGGAGGACGCCATTCTGTCAATCATTCCTGTGCCACACCATCACAAGATCAAGTATATCAAGCAAAAGGACATGCATTTATTGGGGGGGATGAGGGGAGGACTTTGGATGAGACAATTTGGCCACTTAGAGATATCCCAATGGTGCTAAAATAAAGCTATTTAAATTTTTTAAACATGTTTTGAAAATATTTTTTGGGGGAGAGCGGGCGGTGGGAAAAGCAGTTTTTGGGTGATATATCTATCTATAATTCCAGTAATCTCTGTGTGAATGTCTGTGTGTGTGTCTGTGTGTGTGTATGCGACCGCTGTTTCTCGACAACTACCGGTCCGATATACTTGAAACTTGCCAGGTATATTGCTGGGGACCCGAGGATGTGCCTTTTCAAGGTTTTAAATTAATCGGAGAAGTAGTTACCGAGCTATGGCGATTTCTTTACCAAACTCCGCAAGCCGTTCGCTTTGGACCAAACCATTGCATGTAAATAGAGGGGGGGGGATTGTCACCGTACTCGCAAGCCGTTCGCTTTGGACCAAACCATTTCATGTAAATAGAGGGGGGGGATTGTCACCGTACTCGCAAGCCGTCCGCTTTGGCTTTGCGAATGGACCAAACCATTTCATGTAAATAGAGGGGGGGGGATATAATTTTAGATATATATATAGTACGGGCATGCCCTAGTATCTATAATTCCAGTAATCTCTGTGTGTCTGTGTGTGTGTCTGTGTGTATGCGACCGCTGTTTCTCGACAACTACCGGTCCGATATACTTGAAACTTGCCAGGTATATTGCTGGGGACCCGAGGATGTGCCTTTTCAAGGTTTCATATTAATCGGAGAAGTAGTTACCGAGCTATGTCCAAAAAACGATTCAACCAATCAGAGAGCAGCGAGCTATCACGTGTGCCGAACGTGGCGAACAGACTCTGCCTCGGACGGCACATTTGAGAGCGTATTCATTTATTTCACGTTGGCAAACTATGTTGCCGCTATGTTGGCGTTAAACTATGTTTTAAAACTAATTAAAACTAATTTGCGATTCTTTCGCTTTGCGATGCGATTTGCGATTGCGTTAAACTCGCTCGGGCGTTAAACTATGTTTTAAAACTAATTAAAACTAATTTGCGATTCTTTCGCTTTCCTGCGCGTTTGTGCACGCTATGGCAATTTCTTTACCAAACTCCGCAAGCCGTTAGCTTTGGACCAAACCATTTCATGTAAATAGAGGGGGGGGATTGTCACCGTACTCGCAAGCCGTTCGCTTTGGACCAAACCATTTCATGTAAATAGAGGGGGGGGGGGGGGATTGTCACCGTACTCGCAAGCCGTTCGCTTTGGACCAAACCATTTCATGTAAATAGAGGGGGGGGATTGTCACCGTACTCGCAAGCCGTTCGCTTTGGCTTTGCGAATGGACCAAACCATTTCATGTAAATAGAGGGGGGGGATATACTTTTAGATATATATATAGTACGGGCATGCCCTAGTACAGGGGTCAGGAACCTTTTTGACTGGGAGAGCCATAAAAGCCAAATATTTCTAAATATATTTCATTGAGAGCCATATAGTATTTTTAACGTATAATAAATTAAATATGTCTTACTTTTAATGCGACTTCTGGTGCTGCATGGTTTTGCTGATGGCCTTGTAGTCTGGTTCATACGTGGTGAGGTTGAGCTTCATGCAGGTGTTGAGGCTTCCATCAGTTAAACGTGAGCGTAGGTTGGTCTTAATGTTCCTCATATGCGAGAATGACTGCTCACATGCATATGTAGAGCCAAACATGGTCAATACGGCAATACTCACACGCTGCATTGTGTGGTATGTCACAGGAAGCTCGTCCTGTGACACATCTTCTTCAAAACTTCTTCAAAACTTTATCTTCAAAACTAATTTCTGTTTACTTTAAAATGACACAGTATTATTAAGAAATATCACAAGTATTTTAAAATCAGTTCCAAACTGTTTTTTTTTTTTTTTTTCAACTCAAAATTGTCTGGGAGCCATATGCCGTCACCGGAAGAGCCATATATGGCTCGCGAGCCATAGGTTCCCGACCGCTGCCCTAGTATATACAATACCAACCACACACCATCCATTGACGAGACATTAACAGACACTCCACACAGATGCACACAAACACCCATCCATACTCGAGCTACGTAAAAGTCCTGTCAATATCCCTATACCCTTCTATCTCCAATGCTTCTATAGGTACCTACCTAATTTCAATTCAAACATACCTACTGTTTCTGCTGCCACTATTTTTCCAGGGAAACCATCCGTTGCATGCATTAACTACTCTCTGAGTGAAATACCCCTGTCATTACTACCATCTTAACTCTCCTCTTCTTCACTCTCAGGTTATGGCCCCAGCGGCAGATCCAGGGGGGGGGGTGCAGGGGGTGCGCACCCCCCCTTCGATCCAGGAGGAGGGTGCAGGGGGTGCGCACCCCCCCCCCCCTCTGCAATGCAACGGCATGGATGTGCTGGAGGCATACCCTATGATTGATGACAAGAAGGAAGCGCTCACTCAACTACGGTCAAATGCTGAAACTGAATTTTCTCTGCGGATCGATCACGCTAAGGCCATGATAGAATCTGTAGGAGGTGACGTCACAATGCCGAGAGTTGTAAAACGGCAAATCCATCATCAAAACACTGCCGCCAATACGCCCTTGCTCTTCTACCTCGGAAACATGTCCATTCCATTTCTCGACCACCTCAGCCAGGAAATGGACACCCGATTCTGTGCTGAAAATCGGAAAGGTAGTGATCTGTTTCTGCTGATGCCATCTGCAATAATCGCCGATACCTGCAACATTCCAGCCCTACATCAGAAGCTGTTGCGTTGGAAAAACGACATGGAACATCCCGCAGGACTGATAAATGAGCTTGGAGACTGGCAGATGTTTTGGAGAAGGAAGCCCAATAACACGCTTCCAAGCACATTCATGGATTGTTTCTTGAGACGAATTTCCATCCATCAAAGTCCTTCTCCATATTGGATGCACCCTCCCTCCCTGTAGGCCCCTTGTGAGGCCGAACGATCATTTTCTTGCCTGCGTCGTCTGAAGACCAACCTAAGAAATTCCATGGGAGAAAGTCGGATGGCATCTCTGGCCCTCATGAACATACACCATGACTTCACCATATCCCCACATGATGTGTGTGACATATTTCATTCGGAAACACAAGCGCCGTCTATTCCAAAATAGCATAATTTACGATTAATAGCCGGCGAAGCCGGTGTTGTGAATGAACGCGTACGTATTATGTTGAAAAGCCAGATTTTTCTGGATCCCTTGAGAATTTCGAAGCTTTGACGCACCAAATCGTTCAATGGAGGCCGCCATCTTGTGGATGCGGTAGTATGCATAACAAATTGAAAAAAGTTCAATAGGAGTTTGTTTCACCCGTCTTTTTTTGATTCACAATCTGATGCACCTCTAATTTGTAATTAAAATACTTTAAGACCAACCTCGGCCCGCACGGGCCTGGTTATCTTCAACGAAAATCGTCACCAAACACCGGAACCAATGAGATTCGAGCATTTGAAAAAATATTTCAAAAACCAAATCACTCAATGGAAGCCGCCATCTTCCGGATGCGGAAGTATGCATAAAAAAATTGCGAAAAAGTTCAATAGGAGTTTGTTTCACCCATCTTTGTTTGATTCACAATCCAATGCACCTCTAATTTGTAAGTAAAATACTTTAAGACCAACCTCGTTCCCCGGGCCCACACGGGCCCTGGTTATCTTCAACGAAAATCGTCACCAATTACCGGAACCAATGAGATTCGAGCATTTGAAAAATTATTTCAAAAAAGCTTATTACCACATTTCGGACGCTGAAAACGGCGTCAAATATTCTAAAATTGACGAAGAATTAATTTTTAGAAATCTCGCGGCCGTAGGGGATAGTTTTTCACGGCTGGAAATATCCGAAGTTGAGACGGAATTCACCGAATTAATCAAGAAGTAAATTTTATAAATTTTAATCTCATCCAGAATGCAAGTGGTGTCATTTTGAACTAGGTACGGTACCTACTACACCTACCTACTACCAAGTACCTAACCTACTGATGCCATAGTGATGGGTAAAATAGTGGCAAGAGGCTTTGGCTTCGCCGGCTCATTGCGGCTTTGCAGTTGGGTACTAGTAGCCGGCGAAGCCGGTGTTGTGAATCAACGCGTACGTATTATGTTGAAAAGCCAGATTTTGCTGGATCCCTTGAGAATTTCGAAGCTTTGACGCACCAAATCACTCAATGGAGGCCGCCATCTTGCAGATGCGGAATATGCATAAAGAATTGAAAAAAGTTCAATAGGAGTTTGTTTCACCCATCTTTGTTTGATTCACAATCTTATGCACCTCTAATTTGTAATTAAAATACTTCAAGACCAACCTCGTTCCCCGGGCCCGCACGGGCCCTGGTTATCTTCAACGAAAATTGTCACCAAACACCGGAACTAATGAGATTCGAGCATTTGAAAAAATATTTCAAAAACCAAATCGCTCAATGGAGGCCGCCATCTTCCGGATGCGGAAGTATGCATAAAAAAATTGCGAAAAAGTTCAATAGGAGTTTGTTTCACCCGTCTTTGTTTGATTCACAATCTCATGCACCTCTAATTTGTAATTAAAATACTTTAAGACCAACCTCGTTCCCCGGGTCCAGGTTATCTTCAACGAAAATCCTCACCAATTACCGGAACCAATGAGATTCGAGCATTTGAAAAAGTATTTCAAAAAAGCTTATTACCGCATTTCGGACGCTGAAAACGGCGTCAAATATTCTAAAATTGACGAAGAATGATTTTTTAGAAATCTCGCGGCCGTAGGGGATAGTTTTTCACGGCCGAAAATATCCGAAGTTGAGACGGAATTCACCGAATTAATCAAGAAGGAAATTTTATAAATTTTAATCTCATCCAGAATGCAAAGGGTGTTATTTTGAACTAGGTACGGTACCTACTACACTTACCTACTTCCAACTACCTAACCTACTGATGCCATAGTGATGGGTAAAATAGTGGCAAGAGGCTTTGGCTTCGCCGGCCCATTGCGGCTTTTTCAGTCGGGTACTAGTAAAATAATTCACATTCCGCTGTCCTACCTGATCTCTTTTGTGGGGAGAACCCCCTGCCTTCAGCTTCACAACCTTGGCGCATGGCGGTGCCGGGCTTCGCCCAGCACACAGTCTGTCATCGCCGTCATTTCACACTATGGGAGTGCACAGGTCTTTTATAACTACGAGTGAGCCCGTTGGTCCAAATGGACCAAATTTTCATCGGCTTTCATGGCCTAGCAGCATACCTGCCTGCTGCAGTGATTGAGTTGGAATAAATGCGTTGTAAAATATTATCATTGTTTTTGTTATTTATTTAGTAATGAGAATGGCATGCCATGGAAGGACCTATTAAGCTGCTCTTTCCACCTTAACATGGCGTGCGTTTAGAAACATGGGAATTCTTCTGGATTCTTTGTAGTTAATTAGCCTAATTAACTCAGATCATAACAATCATTTCGCGAGAACTACACAAATCAGAAATTCCATATCAGAAAGCTCCAGTAGAACGACACAAAAAACATGCCGCACGCACACAAACACACACACACACACACAAAATTCATCAATTTATAGCAGAAGGAACAGCTGGGCAAGTCGTTTCACCAGTTCCTCTATCTGACCATTAGTCATCGCGAATCTGTTGAACTGTTGGACCAGGGAAGAACGCAAGGAACTGTAGAAACTTCCAAGAACGCACGAAATGCCGTTTCTGACGATCAATTTTGAAAATTTTCCTGGGCGAGGACCCCCCAGACCCCCCCTTATCCCCCCCCCCCCCCCCCCAGAGCTATAGCTTCATGCACCTATAGCTTCTTTTTCTTGTTTCGAATTGCAGCAGTTACCATCGTAATGAATGACCAAAACCGCAATCTATAATAATTTACAGATTAAAAATTTGGAAACGCTCTGCAACCCCACCACAGGTATGCAAGTGTGTTCCATTATTAATAAACTTGTAGAGTGCCCGCCTGATTTTAAACACTCAAGCAAACACTCCAAATAAACTGTTGATAAGGAACGGCAGGTTTGGCAAGCGATAGCAAGCTGATTGCTGATGGCAAATACATTATGTTGCAAAGCCTGGTTGTCGTTAAGGACGCATTGACTGCCTCGAAACCGCTAAGCCACGCCCCTCGCTCAGCATGCACTGCCTGGAAACTGCTAAGCCACGCCCCTCACTCTGCGTTGCCTGGGTGGAAATCGTTAAACCACGCCCTTCACTCATTGTGTTTTCAATGAGTCGAAATTGATGAACTAGTGTAACTTATAAACGTCTAATTGCTTCACTGTGATTTGTGTCGTCCTTTAAAAGGAGCAAATATCATAATATGTAAACGGAGGTGGTTTATTCGAGGGGAAGGAACGAGGTCAGAATACCTTCGAAGTATTAAATTGCTTATTTAAGTTGTGATTTTAACAGCTTTTGAGCTTGTTTGAAGATGATAAAAGGAAAGTTATTCGAATATTTCCTTTTGGAGAATTGCTAAAAGAAATCCACAATGAGGGAAACTCGTGTGAGCTCGATGTGACATTGAACGGAGGGATGGCGATGGTACAGAGATGGAAAGAAAGCACAAACGGTGGGATGGATCAGAATGGCCTGTCCTCCACGAGGTCCGCCTTTCCGGCATATAAAGTGTGCAATTCAGCCACTTGATCTGGGTAGTGACCGGTCACGACTTCGTTGTCTGTTGTGGTGAAAGGTTCCAACCCTTGTGGAACTATTTGTTTTCATGCGAGGGAGGGGGTCTTTTGAGTTCTCTGGGTCTTTTCGATCATCGGGGACTTTTGGGTATTTTTGGTCCTCGGGGATTTTTGCGTGTGCTGGGTCTTTTTGATCCTTGGGGTCTTTTGGGTCCTCAGGTACTTTTGGGTAATTTGGGTCCCCGGGGATTTATGGGTCTTTGGGAAATTTTGCGTCGACTGGATCTTTTGGGTTCTCTGGGTCTTTTCTGTATTCTGGGTCTTTCAGGTCCTCAAGGGCTTTTGGGTCATCTGGGTCTTTTGGATCTTTGAGCACTTTTGGGTCCTCAGGAACTTGGGGTCCTCTGGGTCTTTAAGGGTCTTTTGGGTCTTAAGGATCTTAGGGGTCTCATACCGGCACCTGCTCTCTGTAATGCTGGCACCGTCCGAACAATCGAGATCAGAGGTGGAGACTGCATAAATCTGTTGTCGGATTGGCGCACACTCGCACCTCCTGTTAACCGATAAGAATGGGCAGGATTCGAATATTTACCCTCGCCAGAGGAGAGGGTATTGCATTTGAGTCCGTCTGTTTGTTACTTGCCGGAAAAGATTCCGGCAAGAAAAGATTCCTTGTAACAGAAACTTTCCTCCTTCAAGATGTCTCTGATTCCTTAATATCTCTTCCTGGTTTCTCCCTCCTCCGGTATTATAGACCTGAGCCTCATCCTGGTGGTGGGGTGGCTATCTTTATCAAAAACTCTCTTCCTCACTCTCCTTGCACTGCCCTCTCTCCACCTCACCCCCAGGAGTACCTCTGGCTACGGCTTCCTCTCCGCTCCCACCTTTTGTTCATATGTATTCTGTACCGTCCTCCAAACAGTGATGACTCCATTTACATTTCACTGTCTGACAACATGGACCAACTTCTATCCACTCATCCCAACTCTCTCTACCTCATATGTGGCGACTTCAACTGTCATCATGCCAGCTGGCTGGGTGTGGGTTCATCTCTCACCAGCCATGGCACCTCAGCAAAGGACTTCTGCAACTCATTGGGACTGACACAATCTGTCAATTTCCCGACCCGGATCTCAGCCAATGATGTATCTTCTCTTCTGGACTTGGTTATGACAAACTTCCCTGCTAATGTCTGCTGCTCTTCTTCTGCCCCAATCGGTTCTTCTGATCATGTGCTTGTTAAATTGGACATCTCTCTGGCCATTCTCAGAGAGCCTCCTCAGCGTCGCCGAGTCTGGCATTTCACTCAGGCCGACTGGCACGGTCTTCAAGCAGCCATCAATCATCTGGACTGGTCTCCCATCTACACTGCCTCTGACATCAATTCTTCCTGGGAATTCTTCCAAAGCAAACTGCTCTCTCTCATGCACAGATTTATCCCATCTCGTCTTCAGTTGTCTTACCCTTCCTCCCGTCCATGGTACACTGAATCTTGTGGTGAGGCAGTTGCCCTGAAACAACTTGCCTTTGCCTCTTGGAAGACAAATCCAACTGAAGGCAATCTCAGTTCCTTCCACCAAGCTCGGAACAAGTGTGTGTCTACCCTCAGGAGTTCCAGGAAGCACGATCTCTCCACACTCAAGAATGAACTCTCAAACCTGTCTCCTTCCTCCAAATCCTGGTGGCATCTGGTCAAATCCGTTTCTGGTGTTTGTTCCCCCTCCATCCCCTCCCTTACCTCAAATGGCGACACAGTTGACACCGCACGTGACAAAGCCGAATGCCTCAACTCTGTGTTTGCCTCAAAATCTTGTGTCCCAAACCCATCTCTCTCTGTTCACACCTTACCCAGTCGAACCCAACTGCTCCTGGACTCTGTGTCCTTCTCTCCTGACATGGTGGAGGAGTTTTTGTCAAACCTCGACTCTGATTCTGCAACTGGACCAGACGGCATCAGCCCACGGGTCCTAAAATCCTGCTCTGCCACTCTATATCACCCTCTCTCTGTTCTTTTCACCCTCTCTTTTGCTCAAGGTCATCTGCCAGCATCTTGGAAATCAGCAAACATTACCGCTTTACACAAAAAAGGTGCAAAAACAGATCCTTGCAACTACAGACCAATCAGCCTGCTCCCAATTATCAGCAAAGTCATGGAATCCATCATTGCTTCGGATATCAAATCCTTCCTCTTCTCCAATGGCTTGATCTCCAATCATCAATTTGGATTCAGACCAGGTCATTCTACTCTGGACATGCTGCTTCTGCTGTCTCAACAATGGATGGAGGTCCTCAATGCCAAACAGGAAATCAGAGCCGTCTCCCTTGACATATCACGTGCCTTCGATACGGTCTGGCACCCAGCTCTGCCCCCCAAACTCTCCTCCTATGGTATCCATGGAAATCTCCATGCATGGCTTGCGGACTTCCTCTCTGGTCGTAGACAACGTGTGGCCCTGAATGGATTTCTCTCATCTCCCCTTCCTGTTCAGGCTGGAGTTCCCCAAAGCAGTGTTCTGGGCCCTGTGCTTTTTCTGGTCTTTATCAATGATCTCTCCGACTCTCTGGAGAATCTCTGAAAATTGAAGGAAGCGTGTTCGACCTCTGGACGGCAGCAAAAGTTAAAAAAAAATTCCATTCGTGTATTCGTCAATTTCTACTCGTTTTTTTATTGTGCATGTGTTGCAGTGTGTTTTCCAGTTGCTGTTGATTCGCAATTCTTGCAAACTTTTGTATAATTTAACCCTTTTCTGTCCCACCGCGTGCGCAGCCTAGTTTATCTCGGCTTCCCTACCCCCATAGGTGTTCATAGGTGTTCTGCGAATTTAAGTTCTTTCCTTCGCTGTATTGCTTATTTGTTAGATTTTCTCTTCTCCCCCTAACTTCCCCGAACATCGACCACTTGTCTAACGTTTTAAATCTCTTCAAAGTCTCTTCACGTCTCTTCTCGTCTCGGGAAGTCACGTGACGTCATGTCTCTTCAAAGCTGTCCATGCGCGCACGCTTTCGTAGTTAATAAGTAACTTTTCACAATTGTGTTTTTGTCGTAATACCGGTTTTACCACAGGTCGAAACTTTATCTTTCTTTCGGTGTGTATGTAACTATTGGTGTGTCTCTAATAGTATTCTTGGTGTTGGTTTTTCATACCTGTGTACAGAATCGTCGGTACAGTTCGTGTCGCATATTCTGACGCCTCGTGTAGTACAAGGAGGCTACCGTTCTGACCTTGGCTTGAGGCTTTGTTTCTGTCTCAGCGGTTTCTTCGATTGCGCTCGCAATTCCTTTCGGTCTCTATTTTTCATGTTCCACGTTCGGTCTCTGTCTCTGTTTTCATCCCAACTCCAAAAAAAAAAAAAAATTCCCTTCTCTCTTTCTTATCCGTTTCGTTCTGATTTGTTCGTTCGTTCTTTGACCACGTTGTTCGTGATCACGTGTTCACGTCATTAAAAAATGTTTCATCTGTCCCCTGAAGAATGGTATTCTGTCATATTCTATAACACCTTTTTCTTCTTGTTCTATAAAAGGATGCTTTCGACTTGCTCACCAAATGTATTCATTCCAAAAAAAAATTCTATCTCTTACAGCTACAGTGCCTCTTTCATTCATTCCCTAAACTCTCCAGAACTCCACCCATCCTTCAGCGTCCTCAAACGTATTTTTGACTCGAAGGTTGCAAGAAACTCATTTTGCAAGAAATGTTCGTTTCCCATTAATCGTACGTTTTTCAAAATCCAATCTCATCCCTCCCCTCCAAATCTTCCCCATCACCCATCCCTTTAAAATCTTCCCCCTTGCCCCTCCCCTCCAAATCTTCCCCATCACCCATCCCTTTCAGATCTCCCCCCTTGCCCCTTCCCTCCAAAACTCCCCCCACACCCCTCCCCTCTAAGACCCTCCCTCACTCCTCCCCTCCTAGACTCCCCTCTCACCCCTCCTCCTCAAAGCGTCCTCCCCGCTTCTTCCCCCTTCCAACTCTCACCTTCATCTCCCTCAACCTTCTGCCTCACTCTTCCCCCTCCTCAAACAACACCTCACTGCGCCTCACCCAATCACCATCAAACCTTTTGTCCGCCCCATTCTTCCCTTTCTCCAAGCAGTTATGAAATCTCTGACACACCTTCAACAGCTCTCCCTACCTCTTCCACACCATCAAACCCTACCGCTCCCCCCCCCCCCCCCCTGTTCTGTATCCGATGCTCCCCCTTCCTCTTCTTTAACAGTATGGACCTCAAACATCCGGGGCCTTCGCTCAAACCTGACTGATCTCTCCATACAGGTTGCTTCTGACAAACCAGACGTGATCTGCTTAACAGAAACTTTCCTCCTTCATGATGTCTCTGATTCCTTGGTATCTCTCCCAGGTTACTCCCTCCTCTGGTATGATAGACCTGAGCTTCGTCCTGGAGGGGGGGTTGCTATCTTTATAAAAAAAACTCTCTTCCTCACTCGCCCTGCACTGCCCTCTCTCCACCTCACCCCCAGGAATACCTTTGGGTACGGCTTCCCCTTAGTTCGCTCCCACCTTTTGTTCATATGTGTGTTGTACCGTCCACCAAACAGTGATGACTCCATCTACATCTCGCTGTCTGATAACATGGACCAACTTCTATCTACCCATCCCAACTCTCTCTTCCTCATATGTGGTGATTTCAATTGTCACCATGCCAGTTGGCTGGGTGTGGATACCTCTCACACCAGCGATGGCTCTTCAGCAAAGGACTTCTGTGACTCACTGGGACTGACACAATCTGTCAATTTCCCGACCTGGATCTCAATCAACGGAGCATCTTCTCTTCTGGACTTGGTTATGACTAACTTCCCTGAAAATGTCTGCTGCTCTTCTTCTGCTCCAATCGGCTCATCTGATCATGTGCATGTTAAAGTGGACATCTCTCTGACCATTCTCAGAGAGCCTCCTCAGCGTCGACGAGTCTGGCATTTCACTCAGGCCAACTGGCATGGTCTTCAAGCAGCCATCAATCATCTGCACTGGTCTCCCATCTCTACCGCCTCTGACATCAACTCATCCTGGGAATTCTTCCAAAGTAAACTGCTCTCTCTCATGCACAGATTTATCCCGTCTCGTCTTCAGTTGTCATACCCTTCCTCCCGTCCATGGTACACGGAATCTTGTGGTGAGGCTATTGCCCAGAAACAACTTGCTTTCGTCTCCTGGAAAGCAAATCCAACGGAAGGAAATCTCATTTTCTTTTACAAAGCCCGAAACAAGTGTGTGTCCACCCTCAGGAGAGCCAGGAAACAATATCTCTCCGTTCTCAGGACAGAACTCTCTTATCTGTCTCCCTCTTCCAAATCCTGGTGGCGTCTGGTCAAATCTGTTTCTGGCGTTTGTTCCCCCTCCATCCCCTCCTTCACCTCAAACGGCCACATGGCTGACTCCGTGCGTGAAAAAGCTGAATGCCTCAACTCTGTGTTTGCCTCTAAATCTTGTGTCCCAAACCCATCCCTCTCTGTACCCACCATACCCAGTCGTACCCAGCTGCTCCTGGACTCTGTGTCCTTTCCTCCTGACAAGGTGGAAAAGTTTCTGTCAACCCTCGACTCTGATTCTGCAACTGGACCTGACGGCATCAGCCCACGGGTCCTAAAATCTTGTTCTTCCGCTCTTTCACTCCCTCTCTCTGTTCTCTTCACACTCTCTTTTGCTCAAGATCATCTGCCATCTGCTTGGAAATCTGCCAACATCACCGCTTTGCACAAAAAAGGTGCAAAAACAGATCCCAGCAACTACAGACCAATCAGCCTTCTCTCAATTATCAGTAAAGTCATGGAATCCATCATTGCTTCAGATATGAAATCTTTCCTCTTCTCCAATGGCTTGATCTCTGATCATCAATTTGGTTTCAGACCTGGTCACTCTACTCTGGACATGCTGCTACTGCTTTCTCAGCAATGGATGGAGGTCCTCAATGCCAAACAGGAAATTAGAGCTGTCTCCCTTGACATATCACGTGCCTTCGATACGGTCTGGCACCCCGCTCTGCTCACTAAAATCTCCTCTGTTGGTATCCATGGAAATCTCCACGCATGGCTGGCGGACTTCCTCTCTAGTCGTAGTCAACGTGTGGCCCTGAATGGGTTTCTCTCATCTCCTCTTCCTGTTCAGGCTGGAGTTCCCCAAGGCAGTGTTCTGGGCCCTGTGCTTTTTCTGGTATTCATCAATGATCTCTCCGACTCTCTTGAAAATCCTCTCTATCTCTTTGCTGATGACTCCGCTCTCTGCCGCTCCATTCCTCTTCCCTCAGATCGGCAGTCTGCAGCCTCCTCACTCTCTGAAGAGCTGGACAAAATCACAGACTGGTCAAACAAGTGGAACATGTCTTTCAATCCTGACAAATCTCACACTCTTACAATGTCACTCCGAAAGGACCGACTGGAAAAACACTCCCATCTAATTTCTCAACAATCCTCTCCAAGAAGTTCTGTCCCTCAAGCTTTTGGGTCTCACTATCTGCCATGATCTTTCTTGGGAAAACCACATTTCCAAGCTGGCCTCCAAAGCCAGTCGCCGACTGGGCATCCTCCGTCGTGCGAAGTCCTTCCTCGGCACACCTGAGCTCCTCACCACATACAAAACTTTCATCCGCAGCTCAATGGAATACTGTTCCCCCCTCTGGGCTGGTGCTCCTGCCTCACACCTAGCTCGGCTTCACGCTGTTGAAACCAAAGCTTTCAGAATCATTGGAATCTCCCGCGAGGAAGCGATCTCCGAGGGCCTTTCACTCACACACCGACCGCAGGCAGGTTGGTGGTCTTTCTGTCGTCTGCCGACTCCTCTCCGGCCTTGCTCCCCCAGCTCTCTCTGTGCTTTGTCCCCCCAATATTCCTTCAGGTCGCACAATATCTGCCTGCGAACCTCTTATGGTTAAACTGCCAAAATCTAGGCTCTCTGCTCACCTTCACTCTTTCATTCCCCTTTTCTCCCGCCTCTGGAACAACCTCCCCACTCCCTTCAATCCCATTCCTCCCTCCAAGTCTTTAAAACAGCTGTTCACCACCATCTCTTATCTTCCTCCATCGAAAACCTTGATCTTTTCTACCCACGATAATTCACCCCAGATCCACCTTGTTTGAAATTCCAACTTCTTTCCTGGAAGTCCCGGCAGTGTCCATATGTTTTATACCTCTCCCACCCCCATTGTGAAGAACTCTCCATGGGGAATAAAATATGTTAATGATGACGTCATCGGTCACGTGGTTCGGCCGGCATATTTGTCCTAAATGGCCGATAAAAAAGTAAATTCCGGCAAGTCCTCGGGTCTCTGACCGATTTTTCATCTGTCTGTCTGTCTGTTTGTTTGCAGCACTTCGTCCACACCGTTGCACATAGAATTGCCAAACTTTGCACACGTATTTGTCTTGACATGGAATAGACTGTGCCCAATTGATAACGTCATCGGTCACGTGGTTCGGCCGCCATCTTGGAAAAACCGAAAAAATTTGCACCTCCATATCTCCGAAAGTGCTGAACAGAAAAAATTGAGACATGGCTCATTGTAAAGAACTCTCCATGGGGAATAAAATATGTTAATGATGACGTCATCGTTCACGTGATTCGGCCGCCATCTTGGAAAAACCGAAAAACTTTGCACCTCCATATCTCCGAAAGTGCTGAATAGAAAAAATTGACACATGGCTAATTGTAAAGAACTCTCCATGCTGAATAAAATATGTTAATGATGACGTCGTAGGTTACGTGGTTCGGCCGCCATCTTGGAAAAGCCGAAAAACTTTGCACCTCCATATCTCCGAAAGTGCTGAATAGAAAAAATTGACACATGGCTCATTGTAAAGAACTCTCCATGCTGAATAAAATATGTTCATGATGACGTCATTGGTCACGTGGTTCGGCCGCCATATTTGTCCTAAATGGCCGATAAAAAAGTACATTCCGGCAAGTCCTCGGTCTCTGACCGATTTTCTGTTTGTCTGTCTGTCTTTTTGCAGCACTACGTCTACACCGTTGCACGTAGAATCGCCAAACTTTGCACACATATTTGTCTAACCCTGGAATAGACTGTGCCTAATTGATGACGTCATCTGTCACGTGGTTCGGCCGCCATCTTGGAAAAACCGAAAAACGTATATATCTCCAAAAGTGCTGAATAGAAAAAATTGAGACATGGCTCATTGCAAAGAACTCTCCATGGGGAATAAAATATGTTAATGATGACGTCATCGGTCACGTGGTTCGGCCGCCATCTTGGAAAAACCGAAAAACTTAGCACCTCTATATCTCCAAAAGTGCTGAATAGAAAAAATTGAGACATGGCTCATTGCAAAGAACTCTCCATGGGGAACAAAATATTTTAATGATGACGTCATAGGTCACGTGTTTCGGCCGCCATTTTGGAAAAACCGAAAAACTTGGCACCTCCATATCTCCAAAAGTGCTGAATAGAAAAAATTGAGACTGCTCATTGTAAAGAACTCTCCATGGGGAATAAAATATGTTAATGCTGATGTCATCGGTCACGTGGTTCGGCCGCCATCTTGGAAAAAACGAAAAACTTTGCACCTCGATATCTCCGAAAGTGCTGAACAGAAAAAAATTGAGAAATGCCTCATTGTAAAGAACTCTTCATGGGGAATAAAATATGTTAATGATTACGTCATCAGTCACGTGGTTCGGCCGCCATCTTGGAAAAACCGAAAAACTTTGCACCTCCATATCTCCGAAAGTGCTCAATAGAAAAAATTGAGACATGGCTCATTGTAAAGAACTCTCCATGGGGAATAAAATATTTTAATGATGACGTCATAGGTCGCGTTGTTCGGCCGCCATCTTGAAAAAACCGAAAAACTTAGCACCTCTATATCTCCAAAAGTGCTGAATAGAAAAAATTGAGACATGGCTCATTGTAAAGAACTCTCCATGGGGAATAAAATATGTTAATGATGATGTCATCAGTCACGTGGTTTGGCTGCCATATTTGTCCGAAATGGCCGATAAAAAAGTAAATTCCGGCAAGACCTCGGTCTCTGACCGATTTTTCATCTGTTTGTTTGCAGTACTACGTCTACACCGTTGCACATAGAATCGCCAAACTTTACACACACATTTGTCTTGCCCTGGAAGAGACTGTGCCAAATTTCTAATTCTCTCGGCCCAAGGCCTCCATTATGACGTCATAATTTGATAATTCGACAAGTACAAAACTTCATGCAACCAAGATACAATTTCTTGAGCAACATGATGGCATAAACTGGTGTAGAAAAAAAAAATGATGACGTCATCGGTCACGTGTTTCGGCCGCCATCTTGCAAAAACCGAAACACTTAGCACCTCTATATCTCCAAAAGTGCTGAATAGAAAAAATTGAGACATGGCTCATTGTAAAGAACTCTCCATGGGGAATAAAATATGTTAATGATGACGTCATCGGTCACGTCGTTTGGACGCCATATTTGTCCGAAATGGCCGATAAAAAAGTAAATTCCGGCAAGTCCTCGGGTCTCTGACCGATTGTTCATTTGTCTGTCTGTCTGTTTGCAGCACTACGTCTACACCGTTGCACGTAGAATCGCCAAACTTTGCACACGTATTTGTCTTGCCCTGGAATAGACTGTGCCCAATTGATGACGTCATCGTTCACGTGGTTCGGCCGCCATCTTGGAAAAACCGTAAACTTTCACCTCTATATCTCCGAAAGTGCTGAATCGAAAAAATTGAGACATGGCTCATTGTAAAGAACTCTCCACGGGGAATAAAATATGTTAATGATGATGTCATAGGTGCCTCCATTATGACGTCAAAATTCGACAAGTACCCCGGTGCAAAACTTCATCCGATCAAGATTACATTTATTGAGCATAATCTAGCCTTTTCTGTGGCCCTGACATTTTTCCCAAGAATCTTTAAATTAACTTGGTGAGTGTGCTAAAGATTGCTAGCTTGGGTTATGGCTCTTTGTGAGACATTAACCATGGTGTAACAGTAATTTAGAGTAGATTCATTGCAATTCTCATTTCATGTTATTCTCTTTCATCTCAAGCCTCTATCTCAGTTGTATTTGTCTACTTAGGTGACGTTAAATTTTATTGGACATCAAAATGTAGTTTCCTGATTAGAAATTTAAAGGGGAGGTGTCACATATCTTAATAATCACGTTTGCTGATGACGTAATTGATGCAGCCAATGGTAAGTGCCACACTGGGCATTCGTGGTGTGTGTGCTCGCTGGGCGCCATTATTGGCCACGGATTAACGAGAGCTTGACGGTCTGGACACTCCGTTTAATTTATTATCAAGAACGTTACACACCCTCTTAGTCCCCGATTTTTTTTTTTTTTTAATGCCGTGAACAAACTTGAGTTGTAACATACCAAATATCATTTTAGCCAAGTTTGGTCACATTCCCAAAAGCAGGTCAGGAGAAGTTGCAAGTGTTTTCGGACAGACGGACGGACTGATGATGCGCCATCCCATAAGCTCCTGTGTTGCAGGTAAGCTAAAAAGTTACATCAGTTGTTGTAAATTTACTTTCAGGTGCTGGCAGTAATCTTTTCACGTCCATTGGTGCACATAGTTAATTTTGGACCCTTATGCCCGAGTGCATGGTTTGGTTATGCCTGGTGGTTTGGTTATGCCTGGTAGTTTTGGTTATGCCTGGTAGTTTTGGTTATGCCTGGTAGTTTTGGTTATGCCTGGTAGTTTTGGTTATGCCGGGCAGTTTGGTTGTGCCGGGGAGTTTGGTTGTGCCGGGGAGTTTGGTTATGCCGGATGGTTTGGTTATGCCGGAAGGTTTGGTGATGCTGGCTGGACGGTCTGGCTATGCCAGGCCGGACTGTTTGGTGGGTGGTTTGGCTATACCGGGCGCTTTGGTTATGCCTGGTGGTTTGGTTATGCCGAGTGGATTGGCTATGCCGGGTGGTTTGGTTATGCCTGGTGGTTTGGTTATGCCGGGTGGATTGGTTATGCCGGGTGGTTTGGCTATGCCTGGTTGTTTGGATATGCCGGGTGGTTTGGCTTTGCCTGGTGGTTTGGTTATGCCGGGTGGTTTGGCTATGCCTGGTTGCTTGGGTATGCCGGGTGGTTTGACTATGCTGGGTGGTTTTTGGCTATGCCTGGTGGTTTGGTTATGCCTGGTAGCTTGGTTACGCCATGTGGTTTGGTTATGCCTGGTAGTTTTGGTTATGCCGGGCGGTTTGGTTATGCCGGGCGGTTTGGTTATGCCGGGCGGTTTGGTTATGCTGGGCGGTTTGGTTATGCCGGGCGGTTTGGTTATGCCGGGCGGTTTGGTTATGCCGGGCGGTTTGGTTATGCCGGGCGGTTTGGTTATGCCGGACGTTTTCGTTATGCCGGGCGGTTTGGTTATGCCGGGTGGTTTGGTTATGTCGGGCGGTTTGGCTATGCCGGGTGGTTTGGCTATGCCGGGGGGGCTTTAGCTATGCTGGGGGGCTTTGGCTATGCTGGGGGCTTTGGCTATGTTGGGTGGTTTGGCTATGCCTGGTGGTTTGGCTATGCCAGATGGTTTGGCTATGCCTGGTGGTTTGGCTCTGCCTGGTGGTTTGGTTATGCCGGGTGGTTTGGCTATGCCTGGTGGTTTGGCTATGCCTGGTGGTTTGGCTATGCCAGGTGGTTTGGCTATGCCTGTTGGTTTGGCTATGCCTGGTGGTTTGGTTATGCCGGGTGGTTTGGCTGTGCCTGGTGGTTTGGCTATGTCTGGTGGTTTGGCTATGCCTGGTGGTTTTTGGTTATGCCTGGTCGTTTGGTTATGCCTGGTAGTTTTGGTTATGCCTGGTAGTTTTGGTTATGCCTGGTAGTTTTGGGTATGCCTGGTAGTTTTGGGTATGCCTGGTAGTTTTGGTTATGCCGGGCAGTTTTGGTTATGCCGGGCGGTTTGGTTATGCCGGGCGGTTTGATTATGCCGGGTGGTTTGGCTATGCCGGGCGGTTTGGCTAAGCCGGGCGGTTTGGCTATGCCGGGCAGTTTGGCTATGCCGGGCGATTTGGCTATGCCGGGCGGTTTGGCTATGCTGGGTGCTTTGGCTATGCCGGGAGGTTTAGCTATGCCTGGTGGTTTGGCTATGCGTGGTGGTTTGGCTATGCCTGGCGGTTTGGCTCTGCCGGGCGGTTTGGCTATGCCGGGTGGTTTGGTTCTGCCGGGTGTTTTGGCTATGCCAGGCGGTTTGGCTATGCCGGGCGGTTTGGCTATGCCGGATGGTTTGGCTATGCCGGGAGGTTTGGCTATGCCTGGTGGTTTGGCTATGCCGGGAGGTTTGGCTATGCCGGGAGGTTTGGTTATGTCGGGAGGTTTGGCTATGCCTGGTGGTTTGGCTATGCCGGGTGGTTTGGCTATGCCTGGTGGTTTGGCTATGCCGGGAGGTTTGGCTATGCCTGGTGGTTTGGCTATGCTGGGAGGTTTGGTTGTATGCTGGGTGGTTTGGTTATGCCGGGAGGTTTGGCTATGCCGGGCGGTTTGGCTGTGCCTGGTGGTTTGGCTATGCCGAGAGGTTTGGTTATGCCGGGAGGTTTGGCTATGCCGGGCGGTTTGGCTATGCCGGGAGGTTTGGTTGTCTGCCGGGTGGATTGGTTATGCCGGGCGGTTTGGCTTTGCCGGGCGGTTTGGCTATGCGGGCGGTTTGGTTATGCCGGGAGGTTTGGTTATGCCTTCCCAGCAGTCAGTCAATAACTTACACATTGATGTAAATCGCCTCATATGTGAAACACCAGATGACAGTTTATAGTTGGATTAACATACGACCCCGGGCAAGGGTGGGTGCATGTACCTCGAGACCTAGGCAATCTTGGCAACTTACGAGTACATAGATCCAAATTATATCACGTATACTGGAAGACCTTTGCATAGAGACACAGACGCCCAGCGTTTTCAGTTGAAGCAAGCTTCAACAAGGAATAAAACAAATTAATTATATTTATGAGTAAGCTAACCTAGAAGAGTCAATACGGTCAAGAATTTTTTTTATTTTTTTTTTATTTTTTTTTGTATACTGAATCGAGGCTCGTGAAAGAGCTAACATTTATTTCACAAACAAATCAACCAGACAAACAAAATATACAAAAAGAGGGAGCGGAAGACAAGATGGGGAGAGAAGCGGAAGCACACAACCACAACATTTGAGAGCAGGGAGGGAGAGGGCTTGGGGGCAGGAGGCGTGGGAATGGGGAGGCGTGGGAAGGGGAGGCGTGGGAAGGGGAGGGGGGGGGGAGAGGTATAAAACACAAGGGGACCGAAATTAGCGGGGGTAGAAAGGATCAAGGTTTTGGATGGGGGAGGATAAGAGATGGTGGTGAACAGCTGTTTTAAAGACCTGGAGGGTGGAGTGGGATTGAAGAGAGTGAGGGAGTTTGTTCCAGAGGCGGGAGAAAAGAGGAATGAAGGTGAGCAGAAAGTCTTGATTTTGGCAGTTTAACCATAAGAGGGTTGCAGGCAGATCTTGTGCGACCTGTAGGAATATTTGGGGGACAGAGCCCAGAGAGGGCTGGGGGGGCAAGGCCAGAGAGGAGTCGGTAGAAGTCAGTCAGTCAATAACTGACTGAAGTACAGACTGAAGATGCGAATAACATAGAGCTTATCACTCCACAGAGGTTACATGTCAGTGCAAAGATTTGAAAAGTTTCTAAAATAAATTGATATTTGTAAAACATGTCTCGGACAAACTATGCAAAGTAGAATGGATAAACTAGTCTTCATGAGGTCTCGTGTCGATCTGCTTCAGCGGGCATGTATAACAATGGATTTAATCAATAAAACATTGAGCCAACTGCATTAACCGCCATGGGAAGCAAGAAGCTGACGTTTCGGGCATTAACCCTTCATCAAGGAGTCAACTCCTCTTGTCTGACCAAAGCCTGGGACAGGAAACGTCAGTTTCTCGATGCTTGCAACAGTGGTGGATAACACTTCAATCAACATTCTACTTTACGGTGGCAACTTCATTGCAATTGTAGCTCAACATGGGACTTTAAAAATGACATAACCTGCCTCAAAATGCTCGGTGCGCATGCGCAGAAACCCCAGGAAACTGCGATGTGTGGAGCGATACAAAATCTATCGTGTGTGTGCGAGATAAGGATTACCTCGAATGGCTCACAAAGCTTCTGAAATAAGCTGAAAATACTTGGAAGTGCACCTGCAATAAAGGGGTGTGCCTCTGCATAACGAAAAAGTTGGAGAACTTTCTCAGTTCACTCAAAAAGCTGATAGCTTGCAGCTGCCCGTACTGCAAACTGCAGTGGATGTGGACCGGTGCAAGGCCTGTGGATGCTGCGTTCTACCTGACCTCCTGGATCATCCCTGTAATTGAGGAAAGGTAAATATCTGGGGCATGTCAATGCACAGGGTACAGTCGTGGCCAAAAATATTGGCACCCTTGCACTTTTTTCAAATAATGCACCGTTCCTTCCAAGAAAATTGTTGAAATAAAAAAATATTTTGGTATCCACAAATGTATTTCTTTGGAATGCAGTGGAACAAAACAAAAAAAGCAGAAAAAAATTAATAAATCTTAGCTTATTCCACACAGAAATCCTAAAATGGCCCAGACAATATTATTGGTACCTTTTAGAAGTTGTTAGAAATAATTGGATTTCAAGCAGGTGATTCTCCTTTACTTTGGAATTGAACTCACTTGTGGTTAGTTGCAGGTGCCTGCAATATAAAAATCACTCATTCAAGTAGGTGGCAGAGGTAAAAATTGCAGCGAAGGATTGTTCGAATGGTGGAGAAAGCAAAGCACCTCGATCAACTACCAAACAGATTCAAGATGACCTTCAGACACAAGGTACAACAGTTTCAACTCGCATTATCTGTGGCCAACTCAACGAAAGGGGGTTCTATGGTAGGACACCCAGGAGGACCCCACTACTGAGAGACGGACAGACATAAGGAAGCCTGACTGGAGTTTTCCAAAACACACCTGAACAGGCCAAAATCCTTCTGGGAGAATGTCCTGTGGACAGATGTGACCAAATTAGAGCTTTTTGGTAAAGCACATCATCTCTATGTTTACAGAAAACAAAATGAAGCCTTCAAAGAAAAGAATACCTTCTCTAATGTCAAACATGGAGGAGGTTCAGTGATGTTTTGGGGTTGCTGTGCTGCCTCTGGAACTGGGTGCCTTGAATGTGTGCATGGCATCATGAAATCAGGAGATCACCAAGGCATTTTGGAGTGCAATGTTCAACCAAGTGTCAGAAAGCTGGGTCATGGGTCTTGCAGCAGGACAATGACCCCAAACACACTTCAAAAAGCACCCAGGAATGCTTCAAGACAAAACGCTGGACTGTTCTGAATTGGCCAGCAATGATTCCAGATCTAAATCGCATTGAACACCTGTGTGGAGATCTGAAAACAGCAGTTGGGAGAAGGCACCCTACAAATCTGGGAGAACTGGAGTAGTTTGCACCAGAAGAGTGGGCAAAACCACTAGTGGAGAGGTGTAGGAAGCTCATTCATGGATGTAGGAAGTGCTTGACTGGTTATTTTGTCCAAAGGCTGTGCTACCAAATATTAAGTGTAGGGTGTCAATAATTTTTGTCAATGCCATTTCTTTTTATTTTCTGATTTAAAAGAATATGTTAAGTTAGGTTCTGAATCAAAAACAAAGGTTCTGTAATATTAACAGCAAAATAAAGAATTGTGGAGACCAAATACTTTTGTCAATTTAAACTTATTTTTAGAGAAAATTGTGAGTTATTGCAAGTTATTATTATTGCAAGAGTGCAAATATTTTTGGCCACGACTAAGTTTAAAATGATATTTGTGATTAATCATGTTTGGGACGAGGAGCAGGGGAGCTGTATGGGCTGTGATTGCCGTTATATATATATATACATTTTGTTTCATTACAGGGCCACCAGAGACCAGAGACTAGATTTTTGCATCTATTGCTAAAAGGAAAAGCGTCCGACCGTGTTATATCAACCGCTGCCGCTTGCTTTTATTGACAGGACAAAGGTATGAACCCAACATCTCTCTCATCCACCGATATTTCTCGTATTTCCTATATTTGTGAGTCCGATTTGCATTGAGGAACAGAACAATTATGGTTCACCATTTTGAAATTGCCACTCTTTCGTTTATATACTGAAAATTATGTTAAGACTAGTTGAATTACAGATTACGTACGAGCAACAGCAGGTTAAAAGTGCCCCACGAGCAGAACTGAGTCACTAAAAACGCACACACGGCGTATGTGCAAAAGGCCTTGTTAACATTCGTACGTCATTTTGAAAGTCCCGTCATTTTGAAAGTCCCGTATTTCACCGCATATACAACTCGACCCCTTAGGTAGAGGGGGGCATGAATGAATAAATAAATCTTCAAACATGCACAAATAAACCAAGCAGGTAGATGGGCAGTCACATACATAACATTTATCCGGATGTAACAAAATACAAAATAAAGATAGAATGTAGAAAATAAAATGTACAAAACTTTTCAATGTTAGACGATTCTCCACGACTGCAATCGTCATTTGTCAAACAAAGCAAGGTAACAAAATTAATTTAAACTCTTTTATCCAAAAAACATGTCAAAAGTACAGAAAAATGTACAGATCCATTAGTTTTCAACGAGTGAAAAGCAACCTGCAAAAAAGTGGTCAACAAAGGACAGTGTTGTACAATCTACGACTGGAAGTTGTTTGGGTTATTACGATCAAATGTATGTGTGTAGCATCTCCCGTGGACCCGATTCCTTCACAGGATTGACCAGAAACGTTCCATCACACTCCACTCTTACATAATGATTCATATCAACGGCCACCTGCAAGCCGTGTACCTGATTTCCATTGAACCGACCACCCCGACCACTGATCCCACCCTTGCACGTTTAAAAAATAAAAGGTAAATAAATGGATTTGTACAAAACTTTCAATGATGGCCAGTTATTTCCTCGGTTTAACAATAAAATTAAGCTCAGCGAAGAATAAACAAAAACATCTCCAGCAGCAGAACGGAGCAGTCACACGGCATGAAAGATGAACGGTGACACATATATCCCCGGATTTTCATTTTAAAAGGAAAAAACGAAATTTAAAAATAAAAAATAGAACTCTCTACAAGCTACACCGTACATCTTCTCTGCACTTCAATTGCACTCAGCAGATAAATAAATTCTCATATTAGCCGCATCCAATACCGCCGAAAGATGAATACCTTCATTTCACTTGTTTGTAACAGCACTAAAAAACAACAAAACAAAAAAAACTAGAACAGCACTCGGTAGAGCGCATACATCCACAACCCTGAACAGTTTATGTTTCGTATCCCACTGATAGGTCAGATATGGATTCGGACCTGCACCAAAATCTAATCGACTCGTCCACTAAGTTTAGTCATAACTTGTCCATAACTTTTTTTTAAATATCATGTTATATATCGCTTTTGTCCCTATCTCTCAATGGTGAAGAATCACTTATAAAATTAAATAATTATCGTATCTGAATCCACATCCAGATATTCACCAAAATCGAATTGATTAGTCCTCGTCACACACCCAATGGGTCCACCAAGTTTCATCCAAATCCGGCCATAACTTTTTGAGATATCGTGCTATGTATCGGATTTAGCCCAATCACTCAATGGTGAAGAACCACTTTAAAAATAATACTAGCCTGATCCGGATCTTCACCAAAATGTAATCATTTTGTCCTAGTCACACACGCTACCTCTCTGCCGAATTTCGTCCGAATCCGTTCACAACCTGTTGAGATATCTTGTTCAGAGACAGAAAAAAACAAACAGACAAACAAGCAGACAGACAGGGGTGCAAAACATAACCTCCATCCACCTTCGGTGGCGGAGGTAATTAAAAAGGGAAACTCCGTGCTCTTTGACCAACACCTCGAGCCAAACAGTTGAGGCAGGACGGTACTACGAATGGAGTCGGCTAGATTCCCCCCAATCGTAATAAAAGTACAGCTTCACTACCACTCGAAGTTAAGTGCCAAAAGGACAATCAGATTAAAATTTCTGAAAGTAAAAACTTTGGTTTGGGGGGAAAAAAAATAAAATAAGGCAAAACAAAATAAAAATTGCAGTAAAATTTCTCATAAAAGCGAGACATAAAAGGGACGCATTAAAACTAATTTGCAAATGGAAAACAAACTTCGGACGGAGCAGCGGGCATCAAAATCACGATGGTCGAAAACGCGTTCCAAAATGACCGCTGCTCTTCACATCTGTTTACCCCCCAGTAACGATGACCAAAGGGTGGTACTACACCTGTCCACTTCAAAAATCGCCTTTGAAGATATTCAGCACCAAAAGAAAAATTTAGAACCATTACAAGACATCTTGCATAATAAATTAAGGAACGCTCTGTAGCTCATTGCTATCAAAGCCAGTGCTGATGCATACAATTGTGACAGCAAAACTGCTTTCCACGGAGGAACCTATTTGTAGAAATACAGTTGCTGAAGGCTGAGAGGAAAGAGCACATGAGCATGCAAATAAAATGGAAGAAAGAGACAAATGGAGACGGTCGGGCAGTAACATCTGCATTCCTTCAGTTTGTCGAGTGCCCGATTTGATGTCCATCTGGACCGCTACCTGGGCACCGTCCATCATCAAGGTTTCCAGCCTTCAATCCCAAAGCCTCTCTGAATGGCAGGTCCACAACCATGTCTGAAAGTTATCCAATCAGGCATGGAGAAGAGAGTAAAAGACAAATAGGTAGAGACACAGACAAAAAAGGAAATGAGTAAAATAAACGGAGATCAAGTGTAACCCCTTCCCCTCAACCCCACCATATCCTCTACATATTCTCTTGGAATATCTCATGTGCAAACAATGCCCTGGTAATGCTGGAAATACTACAACAAAAAACCTTTTTTCAAAGAATAAACCATTTTCCAGGCACAATCCTACACACGTTCACAATTTGGCCAAGGTGACGTAACCACAAACAGCATTTGCTTTTGGCTAAAGCTTTGATGCTGACTATGTTCTCCTCTGACATTACCAACAACCCTCCTCATCCATCCCTCCACACCACAAACAGTCTTTTCAAAATCCTTGGTGATTGGTGACAGATATGCATTCTAAAGATGTAGGCAGGAGAGACCCAGCTCACTTCCGTTTGTGAAGGAAGCCCTGTGAAGCAGAGGCTGCATGGGTGGCGGATGCAGATTCTCACACCGTGGAGTGGGTTGCCTCAAAAGTGTATCAGGTGAAGTACGTACAAGTCCTAAAAACTCGAAACATTTTGGTACCAAAACATTGCGGAGATATTTTCAAGGAAGATTTTCAATTTCTCCGGAACTACTCACTCAATCCCGCCCGCTCACCCACGCCCCCCACATTCCACCATTCAAAATAATAATAATAATTATTTTAGTCATAACAGAAAAGGAAAGTTTCTTTGCAAATGAGTGAAAACTTGTACACACACTCGATATGCAAAAAATGTTTCCAGAAGTAAGCGTCTCAAGCCGCTTAGAAAATTGAGAGTTTCAGGATGATCAATTTCCTGCAGTCTGCGGCAACGAGCATGTAAACACTGGTTTCTCAAGGCTGCAGTTTCAGGTGATACCCAATGAGTTCCAATCTGTCGATTTTCAACCAAGACCACCACCACAATCATGTTAGCCTCCAGCAAGCTAAGCCGCCAGCGGCTCTTCCATTGGGTAAATCAAGATACAAGGGTAAAGAGGAAGAGGGACTGATCAGGGAATGAAGTGAAAGTGGATGATAGGTGCTTGGAACATTATTGTGAACAAGATTCAGGACTGACAGGAGACGACTGGTGGAGAAGGTGAGCTGAGAGCAAACATCCTGCTTCTCCACTGTTCACTGCTAATCGCATTCCTGCACCAGTCAGAAACGAACTTGCTGTGGCCGACGGTGAGTTTGAACCAAGTTCTCTCGACCCTGCCACAGCGAGTGCTACTGCTGCACTTGGTCCTCCACCCACCCCATTATAGTGGGCTTCTAAGTCCAGCTTGAGGGCCTTTGCTGGAACTTCTTGATCCTCCCCGCAAAGGCTACTCGTACTGTGAGCCACTGAGTCTGGGGTGAGCGGGTCACCCTCCGGTGCTGCCAGGCAGCCATTTGCTTCAGAATCCCAAGGCAAAGATGGAGGCAGAAAGGGTCCAAGGCCGGGTGATGGTGACGGTGAGAGAACGGCATTGGTACCCGTGCCGGGGCCCACAAGACTCGACCCACGCAGCAGCAGTACTTCAGGACAGGATATTGCCAGCTCAGAAGCTGAGAGACTTTCCAGGACCTCTGCTGCCATTTCTATGCATTGGGATGTGTGAGGTGTGAGAAGAAAAATAAAAAGTGTTAATGAGTTAAAAAATAATATGGAAAGCTATCAACGGGGTTCAAAATTTATGAACATTAAATTCCACAACTTTTTCAAAACCTGCAGTAAATATTGGACCTTACTTACGCACACACATATATAGTCACACACCTGGAGATTTTGGACAGCAAGTCCCTTTGTATCGCTTCATTGACTTCATTGCTTTCAAAATTATAAATACTAGGGCATGCCCGTACTATATATATATCTAAAATTATATCCCCCCCCCTCTATTTACATGAAATGGTTTGGTCCATTCGCAAAGCCAAAGCGAACGGCTTGCGAGTACGGTGACAATCCCCCCCCTCTATTTACATGAAATGGTTTGGTCCAAAGCGAACGGCTTGCGAGTACGGTGACAATCCCCCCCCCTCTATTTACATGAAATGGTTTGGTCCAAAGCGAACGGCTTGCGGAGTTTGGTAAAGAAATCGCCATAGCTCGGTAACTACTTCTCCGATTAATATGAAACCTTGAAAAGGCACATCCTCGGGTCCCCAGCAATATACCTGGCAAGTTTAAAGTATATCGGACCCGTGGTTGTCGAGAAACAGCGGTCACAGACAAACACACAGACACACAGACATACACACAGACATACACACAGACACACACACAGAGATTACTGGAATTATAGATAGATATATACTACGGCCGACTTAATAAAATCACACAGCAACATCACACACAGTAAGATCACACAACAACATTTGGGTTGCAAACAACGGTTAATATTTGTTTAAGTTGTTTAATCTTACTATAATTCACCAAATGTCCGTCCATCTGTCTGTCCGTCCGTCTGTCTGTCTGTCCATTCAAAGGTACCGTAAAAACTGCTGAACCGATCGCAACGATATTTTGGGTGGGTAATCCTGGGATCTCCAGGAGTAAAATAGGCTATATTGTTTTCCCAATTTCAGCTTTTGTCTCCAGCATTCTCAGGTTTGGACTCCCGCATAACATTCGCGTTCGCATAACGTTCATTGTGACGATGTTTTCATTGTGACTATGTTGTTTTCCCAGGTGCCGCACAAACGGCTGCACCAATCTGACTCGGTGACCTCGGACAAAGACCTTTTATAAGGACACGGGTTGAATCCCTGCTTGAGAGAATTCCAACCCCCTCCCTGCCCGACGCGGCTGTCTCTCCAACTTGCAATCCCAAGAGATATGTGGAAAGGACGACTCAACACCAATTATCTTCTTTTCGATTCATGTATAAACATCATTAAAAGTAAATAATGACCTCGGCGAAAGTTCAAACGTAGGACAGTTTATATAGGCCACGGGTAGTTTATAAGGACACGGATATCCACGGATAGTGTATAAGGACACGGGTTGAATCTCTACATGAGAGAATTCTACATAGCTATTTGGGCAGTGTATACACTAACAGATCGCTGTCTCCATCGATCTTGCCAAGGCCATAACACCTATCGGCTCAAAACCCATTTAACTGTTGACTTGGTAGTTTTTACAATGAAGGAAACATTAACAATGTTGTTAAAAGTTTATTTTGTGATTAATTTGTGATTGGAGATATGTTGTTTGGAATGAAAAAAAGAGACCGAGTTCAAGTGAATGACGACATGCCGTGATGGTTTCTACTTTCTGAACGTGAACTTCGCGGATCGCCATATGCAGATTCACCACGGACCCACGATTGATGTTTCTATGCGTGAACGTACCCGTTTGCGAACGGGTACGTTTTTAATGGAAGTCATTCACGAACTTGCTGTCCATGTCTGATGTGCGACTGAAGGTGCTACAGGAATGTGGAATTTATTGGTTTCATGCTTTAGCATTCGCCGTATCTGCATTGCCTGTTGCCTCTGGCCTCCCACCCGTGCGTAGCACGGGTATCTCACTAGGAATCATTCCTTTGGATTCTAGCAGCCGCCAACCCTAACGATACATAGCAGGGTCTTACAGCCGCCATATTGGTGCTCACCGTCACTGCGATGCGAAGTTATGTTGTATCGCCATTATATATGACGGTACCCGCCCTAAGATGTATTTGGAGGCGCAATTTGGAGGCGCGATTTATATAAACATCCGTTAAATATCACACGCAAATCATCAAAATCTAAACAGTATTTTTAGAAGTATATCTTACTAATATGAATATGAATCGTTTAAAATACAAAAGGCCTTCAATTTCTGATATTTTACCTTTTCATTTGGGCCTCCCAATTGAAGCCCCGCCCGTAGGGCGGGTACCGTTGCTAGTAATATTAATGTCCGATTGAGATTGACCCGATGATGATGATGAATAATAATAATTAAAAAATAATAAATACTAGAACGGCACTCTTCAACGTCGGGACGTCGACCTTCGCCCACATTATTACATCATTATACATACTTCTACCAACTTTGATTTAAACCCCTTCAGCTGTTCTCAAGTATCACATTTTTAACTGACATGACCTCTAACCTTTGAACTTTGATGCCAAAATTTAATCAGTTCATCTTTGCATCATAATATATAATTTTACAAAATTTCGTCAAAATCCCATCGGTGATTCACAAGTTAGCGTTGTAACAGAATCTTTACAAAATGGGACCTCTGACCTTTTGACACCATAATGTAATCTGTTTATCTTTACATCATAATACATACTTGCACCAAGTTTGACTTACATCCTTTCAGCTGTTCTAAGTTATCGTGGTAACGAAAACCTATCATGGACAGATGGAAGCACGGACAGTTGGACGGACAAAGCAAAAACATTACGCCTCCAGCGACTTCGTCGGCGGAGGCATAAAACAAAACAAGAAAGAAAAAAAACACCTGTGATGTCCCTGCCTCACTGGTGTCCTCCCAATTCCTTCTTCTTCCCTCTATCTGCAGCAAAATAAAATACTGTAGAAAATGAAATTTATGGGTTGTGGATAAAGCAGAGATATGCTGGGCCCAAAGCCCCCTTCTGTGTTTGAGTTCCTCATATTTTCTTATATTGTTGCAGACATAAGGCATTATCTCTTCTCTAACTCTTCCATCTCTGATCATCAGTTTGGCTTCCACCCTGTCCCTGGCTATTCTATATCAAATGAGAGGTCAAGGTTGTATCTCCTCAATACTCTGATCCTCAACCCTTTCCAAGCTGTCTGCAATAGTATGCAATGGTCCTTCCTTCAATGGACCTCCGGTTTTTTTCTAAGAAACAAAGGCTCACTATCAATGGTCTTGAATCTTGATAGTATTATTTGTGATCCTCCTCTTGAGGCGGGTATCACGCAAGACAATGCTTTCGGACCGACGTTGTTGGTCTTTGTGAATGATTTATTCTTCTTCTTCTTCTTCTCTGGAAAATAATTTGTAGCACTTTTTAATGACCACTTCAGAGGCAACCTGCTTTCCACAACTTTGTCGCCATGTGTGTCCCAGGAACACAAACGGCGAATCAGCATCTTTGTGGAATTCTAAAGAAGGAAAAAAAAAACAATGAAAAATTGTGCGTCCTCTGTCTGGACCATCTTTAAATGAAGGAAAGACGCAAGCATTCACTCTGTTCCCTCCACGAGCATCACGTGTCAAGCCCCCCAGTCGACATCAAAGACCAAACCCTGGAAGAGATGCAGTCTGTGGAGCTCTTAGGTCTCACTATTTACCACCAGCAGTGTAAACGCCCCGCGTGTGATTTTGTTCCAAGCATGCAACACATTCTTCTGAAACATACTTTTTGTTTGGGTGTTGCATAGGCAACTTACATCTCTCTCCCAAAAATGAAATAAAAATAACCCGGGTTGCGTGCATGAAGAAAAAAAAAACGTCTGCTGCTTATAATTCAAAACATTTCACTGCAACTGGAAAACGTGGGGACAGGAACACTGTACCTGTCCGACCTGAAGCGGCGCTACACGGTACAGATTTACATCTAGAAATTGCCCCGCCCCTCAAGACTACCGGCAGAGATAAAAACGCACCTATACACAAAGTGGGGTCATGCTGTAGCAAATCTGGATGAAGTCGGGCCAGAACTGTAGGAGACAGCGTGAAGCACAAAACACACACGACTTGCGAAATCCCCAAAACAAGTTTGACCTTAAAAATAAGTGGTGGTTCAATTCAGTGACTTGATATGCAAATCATCTTCATATTTCAACTTGATCTGATGAAAACGGACCAATTTAGAAATCTCACCGTTGATACAAATTGTTGCCATTTGGCCGATGGTGACCTTAAAAAGAATGGGTGGTTGAATTCATGATATGATATACACACCCTGTTCAAATTTCAAGTAAATCGGATGAAAATTTCCAATATTAGAAATTTGGCCTATGTTGATCTTCAGACCTCAAAAATAATGGGTGGTTGTAGTCAGTGACATGATATGCAAATCCTGTTCAAATTTCAAGTCAATCCAAATCAGTGAAAATTGAGGATTTTTGAAATTGCACCTTAGTTGACATTTTTTACCTGTGTATGTTGACCTCAAAAATAATGGGTGGTTGTAGTCAGTGACATGATATGCAAATCCTGTTCAAATTTCAAGTCAATCCAAATCAGTGAAAATTGAGGATTTTTGAAATTGCACCTTAGTTGACATTTTTTACCTGTGTATGTTGACCTCAAAAATAATGGGTGGTTGTAGTCAGTGACATGATATGCAAATCCTGTTCAAATTTCAAGTCAATCCAAATCGGTGAAAATTGAGGATTTTAGAAATTGCACCAAAGTTGACCGTTGGCCTATGTTGACCTTTTGACCTCAATATCAATAGGCTTCTTGCTTATGACCAGCTCTACCATGTGAAGTTTTTAAGAGATATGTTTGAAATTGTGAACTGCAGACAATTGACATCCAGACAAACAAAGACAGAATCACAGACCAGACCAACAAATATACTTGCGAATATTCGATTTCGCAAAAAACAAACACAAAAGACGTCGGGCAGAGCATGATGTTTGCGAAATCGCAAATTAAATTTGACCTTAAACAGGAACCTAAGCGCTCAAACCACCTCAATGCCAATCTATCCCTCCATCTATCTATAATTCCAGTAATCTCTGTCTGTCTGTCTGTACGTCTGTACGTTTGTCTGTGACCGCTGTTTCTCGACAACCACGGGTCCGATATACTTTTAACTTGCCAGGTATATTGCTGGGGACCCGAGGATGTGCCTTTTCAAGGTTTCATATTAATCGGACAATTACTTACCGAGCTATGTCCAAAAAACGATTCAACCAATCAGAGAGCAACGAACGATCGCGTGTGCCGAACGTGGCGGGCACACTCTGCCTCGGATGGCACATTTGAGAGCGTATTCATTTATTTCACGTTTGCAAACTATGTTGGCGTTAAACTATGTTTTACAACTAATAAAAACGAATTTGCGATTCATTCGCTTTCCTGCGCGTTTGTGCACGCGATGGCGATTTCTTTACCAAACTCCGGAAGCCGTTCGCTTTGGACCAAACCATTGCATGTAAATAGAGGGGGGGGATTGTCACCACTCGCAAGCCGTTCGCTTTGGACCAAACCATTTCATGTAAATAGAGGGGGGGGATATAATTTTAGATATAGATATAGTACGGGCATGCCCTAGTACCCTACAAAAGATATAATACATCTTTTTTCAATTTGCTATTAATTCAGTTGGTAATTTTGCGATGAAAAGTCGAAATCTTCTTCACGCTTATCCATGACGTCACTCTCAGAAGTCAACTGCCATATCCGTACTGTCTATGGGTTACATCACGGTTTTCCAAAAAGATGCATAGTCGATGCGCAAGCCTGATGTTGGCTTAGCGGTTAGGGTGCCGGCTTGGGATCCTAGGATCCTGGGTTCGAATCCCGGTCGATCGCTGAAATAACGCCAGGGGGGTTGACTCAGCCTGTCATCCTTCTGAGGTCGGCAAATTCAGTACCAGTTCACTGGCAATTCCCTGTGTGTTGCAAGAGGCAACGAACAGGGTTGGCGGCAGGAAGGGCATCCGGCCATAAAACATTGCTTCAAAAAGGGGGAACACGGTGCCCGAAAAAGGCCAACCCCTGCTCTGTGGGGACAAATGGCCTCTAAAGGTGGTTCATGCATAGTCGATGCGTACTTGGTGAATGTAGTAATATAAACCGAGATGGTTTCATGCTACACCAATGGCTTAAACACCTGAAGTTTACCAGAAATTGGATGACGTTTGTGTGAAATACCCGAGTGTAGATCGGCGCAACAAAATGTTCGCTTTTGTGCTTAGAACATTTTACAGAGCACTGCTATGTAACACATAGCTAGATCTTGTGGTTACAGTGCATTCAGAAAGTATTCAGACCCCTTCACTTTTTTCACATTTTGTTATGTTGCAGCCTTATGCTGAAATCGTTTAAATTCATTTTTTCCCTCATCAATCTACACTCAATACCCCATAATGACAAAGAGAAAACAGGATTTTAGAAAGTTTTGCAAATTTATTGAAAATAAAAAACTGAAATATCACATTTACATAAGTATTCAGACCCTTTGCTATGACACTTGAAATTTAGCTCAGGTGCCTCCCATTTCTCTTGATCATCTTTGAGATGTGTATACACCTTGACTGGAGTCCACCTGTGGTAAATTCAATTGATTGGGCATGATTTGGAAGGGCACACACCTGTCTATATAAGGTCTCACAGCTGACAATGCATATTAGAGCAAAAACAAAGCCATGAGGTCGAAAGGTCGAAGGAATTGCCTGCAGAACTCAGAGACAGGATTGTGTCGAGGCACAGATCTGGGGAAGCCAACAAAAAAAATTCTGCTGCATTGAAGGTTCCCTAGAGCACAGTGGCCTCCATAATTCTTAAATGGAAGAAGTTTGGAACAACCAGGACTCTTCCGAGAGCTGGCCGCCCGGCCAAACTGAGCAATCGGGGGAGAAGGGCCTTGGTAAGAGAGGTGACCAAGAACCCGATGGTCACTCTGGCTGAACTCCACAGATCCTGTGTGGAGATGGGACAAACTCACAGAAGGACAACCATCACTGCAACACTCCACCGATCTGGGCTTTATGGCAGAGTGGCCAGACGGAAGCCTCTCCTCAGTGAAAGACACATGAAAGCCCACTTGGAGTTTGCAAAAAAAGCACCTAAAGGACTCAGACTGTGAGAAACAAGATTCTGTGGGCTTTCAAGTTGAAGCCTTCAAACGTGTTTTGTGTGAGGTTTGTGAGGAGAGTGGTGGTGGAGTGGTTTGGCCTGAATCCATGTTCGGTGTGTGTGAGAGGGATGTGAGGGTTTGCGAGTGTAAGTATAAGGCATTCTGTAACTTTGGAGGGTGTGCAAAATAATGTGATAGGTCTGTAAGAGGCTGCTTTGGTGGGATCTTTGTTTGGCTTGACGAGGGTAATGATTTTTCCAAGTTTCTAAATTTGGGGAATTCTTGAGTGTTGGTACGAGAAATTGCTTATATTTGTGAGGGCTCATATGCTGTGTGGTCCAAGATGTTTTACATGTAAACTGGAGATGGTGTCAGGGCCGGTAGTAGACTGCGAGGTTTTGATGTTTTTAAGTGTACCACATGCTTTTCAGACTGTGGTACCCTATTGTTTTTGCTTGGATTATTCTTATTATTCTTCCGCCGGCATTTTTCAGGTTTATTCCCTTTGAAATTCATTTTCTCTGCAACAATTGGTCCGATTGACACACTTTTCACCAAAGGAGCGGCTCCCCCTGTATAATTTTTAATGCTAATTATGATGTCATAGGTCATGTGTGGGCACCATCTTGGAAAAACCGAAAAACTTCACCCCTGTATCTCCGAAACCGCTTAATGGAAAAAATTAAATGTGGCTCGTTGTAAAGTGTTCCCCATGGGGAATAACATATGTTAATGATGATGTCATAGGTGCCTCCATTATGACGTCATAATTAGACAAGTAGAATGCTTGATCCGATCAGTACAAAACTTATTGAGCGTGATCTAAGGTAAATTGGTCGGGGAAAAAAAAAATTATGACGTTATCGGTTACGTGGTTCGGTAGCCATATATATATATATATATTTAAACACAAAACCCTTCTCCGAAATGGCCAGATTAAAACGAAACTTTACAGACATGATCGCCAATCCATGACAAACAAATGTGCCCCATCCAAGATGTCATAGGTCACATGGTTTGGCAGCTATAATTTTTTGAAGAATAAACCTTTAAAATCAACTCCTCTAGAACGGCTAGACAGATCGAGTGGAAACCTTACACACATGTTCCACATGCCTTGGGGATACCATGAATAGTCGTTTTAAGGCCATTTTTCCCCGCTAGAGTGGGGGTTAGCCTTGCGGGCCCCATGACAATCATGGTTCCCTGTTTTTGAGGCAATATTTTTATGGCCGGATGCCCTTACTGACGCCAACCCTTAGTCGCCTCTTACGATGCGCAGGTATAATTGTGATGATGTACCTATTCTAAATTGGGGTACACACCGGGATCATTCATCCCAGCAAGTTGGTACTCAATTTGCCGACTTCGGAAGGATGACAGGCTGAGTCAACCCCCCTGGCGTTAATTCAGCGATCGACCGGGATTCAAACTCAGGATCCTAGGATCCCAAGCCTGCACCCTAACCGCTAAGCCAACACCAGGCTCCTTGGGGATACCATGGTGTTCCCAAACGAATTCATGTATCACATGGTCTGGCAGCCATATTGGATTGAACGAAAATGTAAAAAAAAAAAAAAAATTCTCTTGAACCGCTCGATCCATTGAAGTTAAACTTCAAAATAATGTAGTAGTCGTCAAGGGGAATACGTGTTTAAAATTTAAACATGATCGGTCGTACGGTCTGGCAGCCAGAATTATTTTATTGTTTGAAGGAGAAACTGCAATATTATCTTCTCCGGCCATGTGACTTTTCAGTTAATCTATTAATTACGTACTGTTTGAACTCAGTGGCATCCAGTCTATTAATTACGTACTATCTGAATATACCTTTCGACCCTTTGGATGGCTGAGCCCCATTATAACTTTGAAGAAGCTTTTAGACCCTTAAGACAACCAAGACCCATAATACCACAAAGAACCAGAGGACCCCGAAGACCCAAAAGACGAGAACTCAATAGATCCTAAATAGATCCCCAAAAGACAAGAACTCAAATGAACTCAATAGAACCAGAGGACCCCGAAGACCCAAAATACCCTGATGACCCAAAATAACCCAAGGATCTAAAAGAGACTGAGGATCCCTAAAGACTGTGAAGACCCAAAAGACCCCATGGACTCAAAATATGCCGAGGACAGCGAAGACCCAAAGGATCCAAACGACCCTGAGGATCCCTAAAGACCACAAGGACCCAAAAGAACCCGACTACTTCAAGGACACCAAAGACCCAAAAACCCAGTAGATTCCTAAAGACCCAAAAGAGCCCGAGGACCCCTCATATTTTAAAAAATATGTATTTAAAATCCAATACTGAATTCGGTTTTATAAAGAGGACGTCATGTGTCACGCGTGTCCAATGAAAGCAGGGTTGTATCAACGCAGGACGTCTTGTGGGACCCTGTCATCACTGCCAGCAGTTATAAAGTGGAAGTTCGAGTTAATGATTTTTATTCTTTGTGCAGAAGAGAATGGCGTGATGGTGGTGTCGAGTTGGTAGCTGAGTTTGCACCTTGTAATACATCTTTACTCTTTTCTGGGTCCTATGTGACTTGTGTTTGTGTAATGGTCTGAGGATGTTAGCTGGTTATTTTTCTGATGGTATGCTTCTGTGGTGTGTATATTATAGTCGTGGCCAAAGATATTGGCACCCTTGCACTTTTTTCAAATAATGCACCATTTCTTCCAGAAAATTGTTGAAATAAATCCACATATCCATAGATGTACTTCTTTGGTTTGCAGTGGAACAAAACAAAAAAAGCTGAAAGAATTAATAAATCTTAGCTTATTCCACGCAGAAATCCGAAAACGGCCCGGACAATATTATTGGCACCTTTTAGAAGTTGTTAGAAATAATTAGATTTCAAGCAGGTGATTCTCCTTTACTTTGGAATTGAACCCACCTGCGGTGAGTTGCAGGTGCCTGCAATATTAAAATCACTCATGCACCCAGTTTGAATGGAGAAAAGGATTCATTCTGCTGTTTTGTGTCACTGTGTGTACTGCAATGAGCATGGACAAAGGAGAAAGAAAACCAGAGAATTGTCTGAGGAGGTCAGACACAAGATTGCAGCCGAGCATGGACATTCTCAAGGCTACAAGTCCATCTCCAGAGACCTCGATGTTCCTGTGTCCATCATACGCAATGTTATCAGGAAGTTTAAGGCTCATGGCACTGTAGCCAAATTCCATGGACGTGGCCGCAAGAGAAAACTTGATCAAAGATTGCAGTGAAGGATTGTTTGAATGGTGGAGAAACAACCTCGATCAACTGCCAAACAGATTCAAGCTGACCTTCAGCCACAATGTACGACAGTTTCGACACGCACCATCCGTTACCAACTCAATGAAAGGGGGTTCTATGGTAGGAGACCCAAGAGGACCCCACTGCTGAGAGAGACATAAGAAAGCCCGACTGGAGTTTCCAAAAACAACTAAACAAGCCAAAATCCTTCTGGGAGAATGTCCTGTGGACAGATGAGACCAAATTAGAGCTTTTTGGTAAAGCACATCATTTCTATGTTTACATAAAACAAAATGAAGCCTTCAAAGAAAAGAACACCTTCCCTACAGTCAAACATGGAGGAGGTTCAGTGATATTTTCGGGTTTCTGTGCTGCCTCTGGCACTGGGTGCCTTGAATGTTTGCGTGGCATCATGAAATTAGGAGATTCCCCAAGGCATTTTGGACCACAATGTTCAACCCAGTGTCAGAAAGCTGGGTCTCCATCAAATGTCATGGGTCTTGCAGCAGGACAATGTCCCCAAACACACTTCATAAAGCACCCAGGAATGGTTCAAGACAAAACGTTGGACTGTTCTGAAGAGTCCAGATCTAAATCCCATTGAACACCAGTGGGGAGATCTGAAAACAGCAGTTGGGAGAAGGCACCCTTCAAATCTGGGAGAACTGGAGCAGTTTGCACAAGAAGAGTGGGCCAAACTGCCAGTAGAGAGGTGTAGGAAGCACTTGACTGCAGTTATTTTGTTCAAAGGCTGTGCTACCAAATATTAAGTCTCGGGTATCCATAATTTTGTCAATGCCATTTCTTTTTATTTTACTGATTTAAAATGATATATTAAGTTCTGAATCAAAAACAAGGGTTCTGTAATATTAATAGTGAAATAAAGAATTGGAGACAAAAATACTTTTGTCAATTTCAACTTCTTTTTAGAGAAAATTGTGAGTTCTTTTAAAAAATGGTAAGGGGGGAAGTGTGTGTGTGTGTGTGTGTGTGTGTGTGTATGTGTGTGTATGTGTGTGTGTGTGTGTGTTTTGTTTTTCTCGTGTAATTTGGTATCTTCTATGATTGATATATGAATTTTGTTTGTGAGAATGTATTTTTTAAGTTGCATGGCCTTACTGATGAGACCCTCTGTGTTGTACTGGTGAAATTATGTGTGCGTTTCATGGGTTGAGGAGGTTGGGGTCCTGGGTTGGTTAAACGTTTGTTGTGGATATGTGATACATATGTGTGAGAGCAATGCGTGGTGATTTGTGTGATTGTGTGTGAGGTGATCATGTGGAAGATGAAAGGGAGTGGGCCAGTCCATGTGGACAGATTGGAGATCTGTCCTTCTTCAGGAGATTAACAATCTTCCCCACTCTTACCTGAATCAGCAGGGAAGGGTGGGCAAGATTTAGCCCCAGTCTTGCAATGGGGGGGGGGAGGGGGGGGGGATTAAAAAGTGCCAACAACTAGCAACCACCGCGAAGAGGCATCCCCATTAGTTGCACCTTCAGATTGACCAATAAATAATTTAAAAAAAAAAAATCCCTTCGAATTATACCATGATTGATGATTTAAAATGGTTTTCAGAAAAAAAACGTTTGGGTTCCCCTTTAAAAATCATTGTTGGTTGAATTCAATGACCTGATATGCAAATCCCCTTCAAAATTGAAGTCAATCGGATGAAAATTGAGGATTTCAGAAATTCGACCTAAGTTGGTGACATTTTGACTTCAAAATCAATAGGCTTCTTCCTTATGACCAACTCAACTATTTGGTGATGTTCAGTTTACAATTGTGTGCTTATAACCAATTCAATCATTTGGTGAAGTTCAGTTTAAAATTGTGTGCTTATAACCAATTCAACTATTTGGTGAAGTTCAGTTTAAAATTGTGTGCTTATAACCAATTCAATCATTTGGTGAAGTTCAGTTTAAAATTGTGTGCTTATAACCAATTCAATCATTTGGTAAAGTTCAGTTTAAAAGTGTGCTTATAACCAATTCAATCATTTGCTGAAGTTCAGTTTAAAATTGTGTGCTTATAACCAATTCAATCATTTGGTAAAGTTCAGTTTAAAATTGTGTGCTTATAACCAATTCAATCATTTGGTGAAGTTCAGTTTAAAATTGTGTGCTTATAACCAATTCAATCATTTGGTAAAGTTCAGTTTAAAATTGTGCGCTTATAACCAATTCAATCATTTGGTAAAGTTCAGTTTAAAATTGTGTGCTTATAACCAATTCAATCATTTGGTAAAGTTCAGTTTAAAATTGTGTGCTTATAACCAATTCAATCATTTGGTGAAGTTCAGTTTAAAAGTGTGCTTATAACCAATTCAATCATTTGGTAAAGTTCAGTTTAAAATTGTGTGCTTATAACCAATTCAATCATTTGGTGAAGTTCAGTTTAAAATTGTGTGCTTATAACCAATTCAATCATTTGGTGAAGTTCAGTTTAAAATTGTGTGCTTATAACCAATTCAATCATTTGGTAAAGTTCAGTTTAAAATTGTGTGCTTATAACCAATTCAATCATTTGGTAAAGTTCAGTTTAAAATTGTGTGCTTATAACCAATTCAATCATTTGGTGATGGTTCAGTTTAAAATTGTGTGCTTATAACCAATTCAATCATTTGGTGAAGTTCAGTTTAAAATTGTGTGCTTATAACCAATTCAATCATTTGGTGAAGTTCAGTTTAAAATTGTGTGCTTATAACCAATTCAATCATTTGGTAAAGTTCAGTTTAAAATTGTGTGCTTATAACCAATTCAATCATTTGGTGAAGTTCAGTTTAAAATTGTGTGCTTATAACCAATTCAATCATTTGGTGATGGTTCAGTTTAAAATTGTGTGCTTATAACCAATTCAATCATTTGGTGAAGTTCAGTTTAAAATTGTGTGCTTATAACCAATTCAATCATTTGGTAAAGTTCAGTTTAAAATTGTGTTCTTATAACCAATTCAATCATTTGGTAAAGTTCAGTTTAAAATTGTGTGCTTATAACCAATTCAATCATTTGGTGAAGTTCAGTTTAAAATTGTGTGCTTATAACCAATTCAATCATTTGGTGAAGTTCAGTTTAGAATTGTGTGCTTATAACCAATTCAATCATTTGCTGAAGTTCAGTTTAAAATTGTGTGCTTATAACCAATTCAACTATTTGGTGAAGTTCAGTTTAAAATTGTGTGCTTATAACCAATTCAATCATTTGGTGAAGTTCAGTTTAAAATTGTGTGCTTATAACCAATTCAATCATTTGCTGAAGTTCAGTTTAAAATTGTGTGCTTATAACCAATTCAATCATTTGGTAAAGTTCAGTTTAAAAGTGTGCTTATAACCAATTCAATCATTTGGTAAAGTTCAGTTTAAAATTGTGTGCTTATAACCAATTCAATCATTTGGTAAAGTTCAGTTTAAAATTGTGTGCTTATAACCAATTCAATCATTTGGTGAAGTTCAGTTTAAAATTGTGTGCTGATAACCAATTTAATCATTTGGTAAAGTTCAGTTTAAAATTTTGTGCTTATAACCAATTCAATCATTTGCTGAAGTTCAGTTTAAAATTGTGTGCTTATAACCAATTCAATCATTTGGTAAAGTTCAGTTTAAAAGTGTGCTTATAACCAATTCAATCATTTGGTGAAGTTCAGTTTAAAATTGTGTGCTTATAACCAATTCAATCATTTGGTGAAGTTCAGTTTAAAAGTGTGCTTATAACCAATTCAATCATTTGGTAAAGTTCAGTTTAAAATTGTGTGCTTATAACCAATTTAATCATTTGGTGAAATTCAGTTTAAAATTGTGTGCTTATAACCAATTCAATCATTTGGTGAAGTTCAGTTTAAAATTGTGTGCTTATAACCAATTCAATCATTTGGTGAAGTTCAGTTTAAAATTGTGTGCTGATAACCAATTTAATCATTTGGTAAAGTTCAGTTTAAAATTGTGTGCTTATAACCAATTCAATCATTTGGTAAAGTTCAGTTTAAAATTGTGTGCTGATAACCAATTTAATCATTTGGTGAAATTCAGTTTAAAATTGTGTGCTTATAACCAATTCAATCATTTGGTAAAGTTCAGTTTAAAATTGTGTGCTTATAACCAATTCAATCATTTGGTAAAGTTCAGTTTAAAATTGTGTGCTTATAACCAATTCAATCATTTGGTAAAGTTCAGTTTAAAATTGTGTGCTTATAACCAATTCAATCATTTGGTGAAGTTCAGTTTAAAATTGTGTGCTTATAACCAATTCAATCATTTGGTGAAGTTCAGTTTTAAATTGTGTGCTTATAACCAATTCAATCATTTGGTAAAGTTCAGTTTTCAATTGTGTGCTTATAACCAATTCAACTATTTGGTGAAGTTCAGTTTAAAAGTGTGCTTATAACCAATTCAATCATTTGGTAAAGTTCAGTTTAAAATTGTGCGCTTATAACCAATTCAATCATTTGGTGAAGTTCAGTTTAAAATTGTGTGCTTATAACCAATTCAATCATTTGGTAAAGTTCAGTTTAAAATTGTGTGCTTATAACCAATTCAATCATTTGGTGAAGTTCAGTTTAAAATTGTGTGCTGATAACCAATTTAATCATTTGGTAAAGTTCAGTTTAAAATTGTGTGCTTATAACCAATTCAATCATTTGGTAAAGTTCAGTTTTAAATTGTGTGCTTATAACCAATTCAATCATTTGGTAAAGTTCAGTTTTAAATTGTGTGCTTATAACCAATTCAATCATTTGGTGAAGTTCAGTTTAAAATTGTGTGCTGATAACCAATTTAATCATTTGGTAAAGTTCAGTTTAAAATTGTGTGCTTATAACCAATTCAATCATTTGGTGAAGTTCAGTTTAAAATTGTGTGCTTATAACCAATTCAATCATTTGGTGAAGTTCAGTTTAAAATTGTGCTTATAACCAATTCAACTATTTGGTGAAGTTCAGTTTAAAATTGTGTGCTTATAACCAATTCAATCATTTGGTGAAGTTCAGTTTAAAATTGTGTGCTTATAACCAATTCAATCATTTGGTGAAGTTCAGTTTAAAATTGTGCTTATAACCAATTCAACTATTTGGTGAAGTTCAGTTTAAAATTGTGTGCTTATAACCAATTCAATCATTTGGTGAAGTTCAGTTTAAAATTGTGCTTATAACCAATTCAATCATTTGGTGAAGTTCAGTTTAAAATTGTGTGCTTATAACCAATTCAATCATTTGGTGAAGTTCAGTTTAAAATTGTGTGCTGATAACCAATTTAATCATTTGGTAAAGTTCAGTTTAAAATTGTGTGCTTATAACCAATTCAATCATTTGGTGAAGTTCATTAAAATTGTGACCTGCAGGCAATTGACATACAAACAGACAGACAAAACACAGACCAGACCAACCAATATACTTGAAAAATCTTCGATTTTCGCAAGTAACAAATGCACACCCATCCATGAATTATAGTAAGGATAACCTGGTCGCCTCTAAATCCAGCCGATACCTTGGTATTCTCTGCAGAGCCAAAACCAATGTCAGCTGTGCAGAGCTCATTATAAGGTTTTTCTTATAATCAATTTTATGTGGAAGAGGGGGATCATAATTTGTTATCTTATAATTATAATCAGGACCTTAATCTGAACTATCATGTAGTATGTCTCCCCATTCTTGGCTGCTGCAGCTGCTTCCCAGCTTGCTTTCTGGAAGCACATTCGAGTTTATTGCTTATCAGGTTATTGGCAACACTCAGAATGAGATCGAGTCCCAGGATGTTACCCTTGCCAAGTTGGATATTCAACACCATACCTTTGACCCTCTATTCTCGAGCCTATAGAACCAACTCCCTGTGTGTGTTCCCTTCGGAACTTCTCCCTGCAGTCTTTTAAAAGTGCTACCCATCATCACCTCATGATGCTCTCCAAAACTCACTCAATCTTTTCTACTCTTGCTGACCCTCTTTTCCTCGTTTCCATCTGTGATATGTCCGACGTCCGTGTATTTATCTGTCTGCCGCACTCCCTCTGGCCATACTGTTAGTCTGTGAACCTGCTGCCCTGTTTTTCTCCTCCCTGAACCTAGAGTCGAGTATTTAAAATAACTGGAACGACACTCTTCGACGTCACAACGCCGACAAATGTGTCTCCGCCCACATTATTACATCTATAATAATAAAAGGCAGTGTGTATGTGTGTGTGCATGTGTTAAGTCTCCTCCATAACTCTAAAACCATGAAACCTAGCGGCCCCACACTTTGCATGCATACGAAGGGAACTCCAAGGGATTGCATGAATGAAAATGCTCTTTGGGTGTTAAAACCAAAAATCAAAAGAAATACTCATAACCAAAAACCCCAAAAAGCCTTACCAAAATGGCAGTCTGCCATCTTGGTCAGACCACGAGCTCATCGCTGGGTTCTTAAGCTGCCATTTTGATTTGGCCTATTTAAACATGCATTGCCTTGGAAACACCATCTACTTTCATGGAATAATTAAAGCATATAATCAAAATCGGGATTCAGATTTGAGGATCGGATCCTGTTCACTAAATAAGTATCGAAATCACTTCACTAAATAAGTAAATAAGTGGAGTGAAATCAGACAAAATTTAACACATTAGCGATTCTTATAACAAAGTGTATATCTTTCACTCAGCTTTCAGCAAGGCTGTCCTTCCTCCTCCTCCACATTGCCAAAGCATCAAACCTAACTTTTTCTACTGTTCCAACAATTATATTGAGTGAAGAAAATATTAAGGAATGTGCCCAAAGTGTAACTTTGAGTAAAACGAAAATAATTAACCAGCGGAAATTGAAAAAATGAAAATAATTAACACAGCAGGATCGATGGCAAGGCTTGCGCAATCACGCCTGTGTACTCCTTCAGCAAATCTTCCAAGTAGGGAAGGCAAGATAAATCAAATTAATGTGTCCCTCCTCCTGCTATGCCTATAGTCGATTTAATTTATTTCCTTCCTTTAAAAAGTAGAAAGTACTCCGATGGACGACCAAAGGCCTCTTTAAAAGGTAAACCATTGATTGTTGCATTGATGAACTTTAGATGAGTGCTTATTAGGGTGGTCCAAAAATGCAAAAATATCACTTTTTTATCTGGATTTTGATGCTCTATTGGATTATTGTTAGAAATGGTCTAAATCATTCACCCAAAAAATATTTTGCATCCGAGTCATCTATAAATTCATACACACTCAACATATAAATTTGTCATTTTGGTCAATTTTAATGACTTACAAAGACTTTAGAAATATTTTTTTCCTAAATAATGTCATTGATGGTACATACCCCTGTGAAGTCCTCATGTTTCAAACATGTTTCAAGCATTGTCAAACATGTTTCGACCATGATGATTTCACACTCACAGGCGCAAGCGCATGCAAAAAGTCATGAACCACAAAATGGCTTAGTACAATAGTGCATGTACTTTTTCCACCTAGGTTGCTATTGGATTGTTCTCATTTAGCCAAATTTGGTGAAAAACGCCATATTTCAATTGAAGTGTGTATGAGTTTCTAGATGGAATTGAGCGAAAATATTTGGTGGGTGAATGTTTTAGACCATTTCTAACAATAATCCAGTAGAGCATCAAAATCGGAGAGATCGATGTTTTTTGGACCACCCTAGTGCTTATGCCATATTTCAATTGAAGTGTGTATGAGTTTCTAGATGGAATTGAGCGAAAATATTTGGTGGGTGAATGTTTTAGACCATTTCTAACAATAATCCAGTAGAGCATCAAAATCGGAGAGATCGATGTTTTTTGGACCACCCTAGTGCTTATGCTTTACCGCAAAGGTACTTTGAACAGACCGTGGTGCCTCTATCCGTGTGTGTGTATATGTGTGTGTGTGTGTGTGCACTTGCGTATAATAAGGGGATTTGCTCCCGGCCCAAGATCCTGACCAGCCAAATTTTTAAAATTTATTTATTAATAAAATGTTTTTATGCAATTTTTCTTTATACAAACAAAAATAGCTGTCTGGACATGGTCCAAACTCGATAATCTGTTCTATTCTTACTAAAATAGTGTGATACGAGGGAGCGATCAAGGAAAACTGTGGAGTGAATTGTGTGAGTGCTATATGAGTGTTGTGATGTTCTGTGTGCGTTAATAGCATAAAGAAGACTGTGAGTTGTTTCGAGTGAGTGAACATTATAAAAAAGAAAAGGTCGTGAGATGTTCTGTGTGAGTGAATGATGCAAGGAGGGCTGTGAGATTTTCTGTGTGAGTGAACGGTGTAAGGAGGGCCGTAAGTTCCATGTGAGTATGACATAAGGAGGGCCATGAGTTCTGTGTGGGGCAGCGGCATAAGGAGAGCCCTCCCCCTTCTCTCATTCTCCCCTTCCCTCCCCCTCCTCTCTCTCCCCTCTCCCCTAATCCTTCCCCTCCCATTTCCTCCTTCCCCCTCTCCTCCCCTCCCCTACCCCTTCCTTTCTCCCCCTCACCCTTCCCCACTACCCTCCATTGCCCCTCTCTTCATATTCCCAGCACAAAGCGACTCTCCGTAGCCTGGCAACGCCTGGGTACTTTTGATAGTTACACATAATTGTACAAAGTTTGATTTGAATCCCTTCAGCTGTTCTTAATTATCACATTTTTACCTGACATGACCTCTTGACCTTTGGATGTAGAAATCTAATCAGTTCATATTTTCATCATGATGCAGCATTATTCAAAAGGAAGTATACACTTTCAAAAATGTATTTTACAAAAACTACTGACATTAAATCCATGTTTCATGTATGAATGGAAAGGAAATCTCTTAAAGTTTTGTTTCAATATATTTTCGTTTTAATCTGTTATCTTTTCTTTTAATATTTGGGGTTTTTGTTTTCCAATGGGGGGTTATGTTCAAAATGGTGGCAAGCAAATATGAGAGTTTACTGCATCCTGGAATTTGCCAAGACAAATTCAGCGACGACTGTGCAAAGCATTTTCGGACACGTTATGAAAACAACCCGACAATCAGGAAGTCCATCGACAACTGGTACAAACAGTTCGAAGGCACAGGTTACCTCTGCTAGAGAAAGAGCACTGGGTGTCCTCAGACTTCAGAGAAGACTGCAGCGAATTTGGGAAACATTCCAATGCAGTCAAAAAACGTCAACCAAACAGAGCAAGTCGTGAGCTACGGTTTCCAGAGACAATAGTTTGGTGTGTACTACAGATGCACCTAATCATGAAACCTTACAAGTTGGAGTTACGGCAAGCCCTGAAGGCCAGTGACAAAGTAATTCGTTACAATGAAGAAACTTTTTTACTTAAGTGGGAAGGTCAACTGCCACAATATCCTTGTGTGGGGCTGTCAAAATCCAAATGTTGTCATCGAACATGAATGCGTTTCTCCTAAAGTTAGTGTTTTGCGCCATTTCCAAGTGTGGGAAGAACTGGATTATCGACTCGACATGTGCCGCATCACACGTAGGAGTCATATTGAGGGCTTGAAAAGTGTGAAAATAACTTTTAAATGTCTTCCTTCAGTCTTTATAAAACACATTGCCATATGTTCAATAGTACTTGTAAAACAATTTTTTATTTTGTAAAAAGTATTTAGTAGAAAAAAAAAAAAAAAAAAAACTTGTAAAAAGTGTATACACATTTTTGAATAACCCTGCATATATACTTATACCAAGTTTGGTTAAACTCCCATCACTGGATCACAAGTTATCACAGTTACAGAATTTTTACCAAACGGGACCTTTGACCTCATAATATAATCAGTTCATCTTTTCAACATATTATATACTTGTATCCACTTTGGTCAAAATCCCATCACTGGTTCACAAGTTATCGCAGTAACGAAAACATATCATGGATGGACAGACAATCTGATAACAATGCCTCTGGCAACTTTGTCGGCAGAGACATCAAAACGCACTCAACAGAGCCCAAATTCTAAACCAAATTTACGTTAAACTTATGACCGAGCCATATTTACAAGCAACATAAATAATACATTTTGGAACAATACATGTACTGGACGTGAGAAATTTGTGCTTTTTCACAAAGTGCCAAACGTCAGTCATTTCTAAAATTCAAATTAAATCTGGCATCGAGATTTTTAGGTGTGGGTGAAGGATGGGGGAACAAAGGGGGCTGATGATATTCTATCTCAGGGAATATTCAACTATTACCTAGAATTCCAAACATCTGTGAATAGGCTACAGTTGCAACAAGCAACTCAGGCAACAAGCAACAAGCAACTAAAGTATACAGCCAGTCTCGCCTTAATTAGGCAACCGCTGATTGACTGAAGGAAAACAATTCCCCCTATTTGTGAGCTGTTCAATAACTGCTGTGCAAATGATGAGGCATGGTTTTTATCATGCGTGACCTCAAAGTCACCAGTAAGCAAGTAGGTAAAATTGTAACTGAAAATGGCTTGAAACAGAAATTGACTTATTGAGGGGAGGAATATACAAAAAAAAGAAAAAGATGCTGGTAAGGCACATTTCATGCTTTGTGAGAAAGAGTTAAAGTACGGAAGCCACGGAAAACCATGCAATGACTATCACTTCAAGACACAGTAACAAGAATAAAGAAGCCAACGAAAACAGAGCACAACCAATGATAACATACCACTGGCTTGCATGTTTATTTAAATTCTGTTCTCTTAACAAATAATGGTAAAACAAAATTACACGCAATCCAAATACTATCATTGAATAAGGCCGGTTAATAACGTGAATGGGGTGGGCATGGAAGAATCCCGCTTAATATTTTGATACTGAGGCGCTCTCATAATGCTGCCCCCTCTCCCCCACCCCATCCCTCCTGATACTTTTTATTTTCAAACTGAAAAAAAATATTCTATCACTATCACTCACCACAGCACTCACACCAGCACTGTTGTGGTATTGGGCAACATCATAATTTATCAAAAAATGTAGATCATCAATCATTTGACAATCTCCAACTTCATTACATTTTGCTGTCAGCTGGAGTGACCCCATGCTTTCTCGACAGACTACGCCTGCCCTACCCAGGATGAAAATGCTTCCCCTGAAAAACACTTCTGGCAAAAAAAACAACAAACATCCTGCAATCCCAGAGAAATATTACTCTTCATAACTTGCAAAACAACATAAGATAGATATTTTCCTGGTTTTAAAGTCCTGAATTTTGAATATGCATTGATCACGACTTTCCAAATAGTCCATCTTTTTTGCAAACAGCATATCAAATTAATTACAGGATGAAAATTATTACAAAAGAAAATTTCATTTTTAACACCCTTTAAACTAGTCTTCTAAACAGAATCCAACCTGCAGTGACGCCGACGGGGCTACCGTCCAAACCATTTCGTTCTCTCCGACCAAATCCCCAGGGCAGAGAGAATCGGTCATGTGCTGTACTGCAGGAATCCAGTCCCAAGCTTTCAAAATCTCTGCAAGAGCAAAGACAGGGACATGCAACATGAGTCATAGCGACAAGTGCCGTTACATCAAAAGTATGATCAGAGTGCAAAGATAAGATGTTCTCATGGATAAAAAGGCTTGAACACAAGTACATCCTCTCACATGAGACTAGGAGGCACGAGTCGTCTACGCCCAAACCGGCTTTGCTGCATGATGTCATCATAGTGGTCCGACTTCTTCCACGTGTAGTAGTAGGACACACACTCAGCCACGGTCTTTGTGACCACCTGGATAGGCAGGCAAGAACAGAAAGGAGGAGAGAGACAAAGAATAAAAACGAATTTGTGACATCGGTAACTTCCTGTCAACCTTTGAGTTTTTCTAAACCGGACATTTAAGTCATTCATGAATTATATTGCATGATCTGATGAAGATGACACTAGAGATGAAGGAACTGAAAATAAATAAATCAGGGAACGATCTTAAAATATTTTTTTTCCACAAGCCAGCTGGTCTAAACAGTTTATTGATCCACTAGCCCATAACAGTTCCTTCTACCCTGGTTTTGTTGAGTCCTAAAACATGGGAAAAAATATTAAAAGGGCAGGTTAAGCATTTTAACTTGAAACACTTTTATCAATCTAACCAAAAAACAGTCACCCAACCATACGATAACAAATAAATGTGTACATGAAGAAGAAAAGCATCAACACTGACAAACTGGTGACGGCTGGTCCCAATCTTTCGACAAAACTTGCAAAAGATAATTAATGTTGCATCACCAAATGCCAGTCTCGTTTTCCCACAACTTTTTGTAACTTCAGCCTTGCTTCTGTTTTTCATACCAGTGCTCACAGTCTCGCTTTGTGTCAGTGCTCGGTTACCTTTTCCTTCTGAATTCTGCTGCCATCTTCCTTCCCAGTGGCTATAAATTTTGGAAAAAAAAAAATGTAGTTGCACTTTAGGCAAACCCTGGTAGGACGTTCAGTTTAGGTTGCCCAGGTGTTATCGTGCACAAACTGTATATAGACTGTAGAAAGTTACTGATTGTAATGAAGACATTAATACTGTTATGTCGGGAGGGTAGCACAATATCTAGAGCCAGATAGATCTGTGTCGGTAGGTATTCGACTGTCGCGATAGGGAATCTACCTTGTAATAAGTTCTGTTAGGCGATTTGTTGGTTAAGATGTATACCTATGAACATACCAGGATGTTTGAGTGCTAGGTAGTTAGGGATTAAAGATAACAGCCCCTGTGTGTCAAACCTGGTAATCAAACCTTTGTCCCTTATGGCAATGCAAACCTGAAGACACTTAGTTAGGCTCTTTATTGCAACACTAAATAATTCCCTTCCCTGACAAGACTTTGGAAAAACAGAGAACAGGCAAAAGGAAACCAGGCCAGGACCGCCGATGATGGCCGCCGCCAACTACACCTCCGGCAGGCCTAGCCACATCGAATAGCACGAGCTATCACCACGCTGCAGGGAACAAGTGCTGGGTTGGCGCGGACCTCCAGCCAACGAGTGTGAAGGCGCTGATTGGGCGGCGCGCCAAAGCTGACGTCACCGCTGCAAGGCTATATCAGGGCGCGCTGAACGATATTTTAGAGAGAGCACATCCGGTTCTCGTTTGCGCAGCCCTTCCTCTTGGAGATCCGGCGCTTCGTCTTGCGCAGCACGCTCTCTTCGTCTTGGCAGACCGATCGTGAGTGGAGATCGACCTTGTGTGGAGATCGCTGGCGGTGCTTTGGGCCATGTGGTGCTTTGGAGCTTGGTGCACGGACCTCATGAGCGGCGAGAGGCTTGGAGCGGGGCCTGGTGGCACGCGAGCGGGGCCGAGTTACACTGCAAGACTACGGACAGATAAGACTGCACACTACATTACATTTACATTACATAACGAACGTTTTTCTTTTGGTTATTCATCTTCCTGTGTGGCGTATTTGAAGTCTGGTGTGTGGGATCCCAATTTAGGACTTTGATTTAGTATCGTGTTTTCCTGTCCCTACCTTTTATTACAATAAACCCTTGTATTATTTTCCATTCCCCACAAATCTTGTGTCCGGTTGAGTTCGTTCGCCATGCACAGTTACGCGCTTCCGCCGCTTCTTCCTCTTCACTCCTTCTTCCTCCCGCGTTTTATAGTGAAATCCGTGTGCGGTCGTCGCCTCCAAGTAAATCCGTTAGGTCCATCCGCGAGCCCTGGTATTAACCAAAAGGGTCCGCGCGACAATACCTTTTCCTTGGGTCATTTCTTTTGTTTTGTTTGTTCCAGTGAAGGCCATTTCATTTGCTGGCCACTTCAGAACAGTTCAGAGTTTTGTCTTAAACCATTTCTGGGTGCTTTTTGAAGTGTGTTTTGGGTCATTGTCCTGCATCAAGACCCATGACCTTCGACGGAGACCCAGCTTTATGAAACTGGGTTGAACATTGTGCTCCAAAATGCCTTGGTAATCTCCTGATTTCATGATGCCATGCACATATTCAAGGCACCCAGAGGCAGCACAGCAACCCCAAAACATCACTGAACCTCCTCCATGTTTGACTGCAGGGAGGGTGTTCTTTTCTTTGAAGGCTTAATTTTGTTTTACTAGTGAGGTACCCGTGCTATGCACGGGTGGGAGGCCAGAAGCAAACAGCCAATGCAGAAATGGTGAATGCAAAAGCATGAAACCAATAAATTCCACATTCCTTCAGCATCTTCAGTCGCATGTCAGACATGGACAGCAAGTTCGTGAAGGACTTCCATGGAAAACGTACCCGTTCGCAAACAAACGGGTACGTTTGTTCCATACCCAGTCAATGGCAAATCTGTATATGGCGATCCGCGAATTCACGTTTCGAAAGTAGAAACCGTCACGGCATTTTGTCATTCACTTGAACTCAATATCTCTTTTTTCATTCCAAACAGCATAACTCCAATCACAAATGAAATAACATTAATATAAAAAATAAACTTTTAACAACATTCGTGGCATAAACAAATATTTAAATCCTGATGTGAAGTTCCGTATGGTTGGGTGAACACAATTACGAATTCAAAATCGTAATTGTATTTACTTAATTCCAATCATCAATTGATACTTTAACAAAACGATTAACACGATTAACGTTTAATGATTTAACATTATGATTGAATGACGGTTGTATTTGGATATTATCAAACCGCGCATTGCCGTCATCTGTCCACTTCCGCATTCGCGCCAGGTTCATAATTGTCATCAAAATCTAAACAGTATTTGTAGAATTTCAATAAAAGCCACATCACTGTTCATATCGGTAAATAATATTCCATCATGTTTGGAAAAACTGGAAAATTGGAAAACTTGGAAAAGCAATATAGCCTATTTTACTCCAAGGGGTCCCAGGAATACCCACCCAAAATATCGTTGCGATCGGTTGAGCCGTTTTTGCGGTACCTTCGAATGGACAGATGGACATTTGGTGAATTATAGTAAGATGTAAACAAAGACATTATGTGCTTTGCCAAAAAGCTCTAATTTGGTCTTACTGTCAACAAGACATTCTCCCAGAAGGATTTTGGCTTGCTCAGGTGTGTTTTGGCAAACTCCAGTCGGGCTTTCTTAAGTCTCTCTCTCAGCAGTGGAGTCCTCCATAGAACCCCCCTTTCATCGAGTTGGCGACGGATGGTGCGAGTTGAAACTGTCGTACCTCGTGTCTGAAGGTCACCTTGAATCTGTTTGGTAGTTGATCGAGGTGCTTTCTGCACCATATGAACAATCCTTCGCTGCAATCTTCGATCAAGTTTTCCCTTGCGGCCACGTCCAGGGAGGTTGGCTGCAGTGACATGGGCCTTACACTTTCTGATAGCATTGCATATGGTGGACACAGGAACATCAAGGTCTTTGGAGATGGACTTGTAGCCTTGAGATTGTCCATGCTTTGCTACAATCTTGTGTCTGACCTCCTCAGACAATTCTCTGGTTTTATTTTTTCTCCATCCTCATTGCGGTACACACAGCACACAAAACAGCAGAATGACTCCTTTTCTCTATTCAAACTGGTTGAATGAGTGATTTTTATATTGCAGGCACCTGTAACTCACCACACAGGTGAGTTCAATTCCAAAGTAAAAGAGAATCACCTGCTTGAAATCTAATTAATTCTAACAACTTCTTAAAGGTGCCAATAATATTGTCCGGGCCATTTTAGGATTTCTGTGTGGAATAAGCTAAGATTTAGTAATTTTTTCAGCTTTTCTTGTTTTGTTCCACTGCAAAGCAAAGAAATACATTTCTGGATACCAAAAGATTTTTTAATTTCAACAATATTCTGGAAGAATTGGTGCATTATTTGAAAAAAAAAAAAAAGGCAAGGGTGCCAATATTTTTGGCCACGACTGTAAATCCCATTGAACACCCAGGGAGATCTGAAAACAGTAGATGGGAGAAGGCACCCTTCAAATCTGGGAAAACTGGAGCAGTTTGCACAAGAGGAGTGGGCCAAGGTGTAAGAAGGTCATTCATGGCTATAGGAAGCGCTTGACCACGGTTATTTTGTCCAAAGGCAAAAAACTTTAGACTAGAGCAGTGTTTCCCAACTTTTTTCGCTATGTGGCCCAACTGGCTTTTGACCTGACATGTCATGGCCCAGTGGGGATCATAGCAATTTTTTGAAACCAAAGAAATGTCAATAAGAACCACAACTTCATTCAATTTAGACTTTTAGAGTATTTCATGGAACAATATTTCTCATTTGAACAATTTCTTTGTGAAATGAATTAATGCGAGTCATTTGCAATCATTTAATGCGATCATTTAAAGCAAATTTATTTGTGACAAAGGGTCTTGCGAGAAATTTTTAGAACAGAACATCAAGAAAATCAATTGAAAAGGCAAATGAACACTTCAGACTTCAAGGCTTTTCCATAAAAAAACATATTTATTTTAAATTAAGAAATGAAACTATTAACACATTGCAATAATAACCAGGAAAATAAAAAAATATTTGAAAACTCATCTCCAGGGTTCTTTGCTTGTGGGCTGTAACACAAAACATTGCAGTATCTGCCAATTGAAAAAAAACTCAAACCAGTTTAACCTAAAGCTACTTTAATGAGAGATGCTCTCCTGAATTTTCTGCACCAGTTTCCAAATCCTTGGTTCTGTTGTAGAAAGCGCACATCTAAGATCTGCCTCACATTCAAGGTGGTTAGGAGCCTTTGTCTTCAGCTGCACCAACGTTGAGAAGCCTGATTCACAAAGATAAATTGTTGCAAAGGGCAGGAGTTTCCGAAGGCATTCCTTTCTAATGTTGGGGTAGCTTCCCATCATTTTTGGCCAAAACTCAGAGATAGAGGAAGCTTCAAAGACATCTCTGCATCCAGAATCATTTTGAAATTCAATCAGTTCATCTTGCAGGTCATCCTGGATGTCACCGACTTTAACAAGAAAAGGATTCCTCATGAGCGCCAGCCGCCAGTCCTTCTCTCCCAATTTCTGGAAAGTATTGCAGAAATTCTTCTCAGAGACAGCTGATGTGTGTCACAACATCCTTTGCAACGCCAGGATCCAACGGCTCATTAATAGTGACTTCTGAAAGAGATTCAAACATGGTAAAGTTCCCTTCCTCAGCCTCTCGTTTCCAGTTTTCAAGCTTCTGTATAAATGCACTGAGAGTGTCAATGAACTGAATGATAGTTGTTCCCTTTCCTTGCAGCTTTAGATTCAGTCTGTTCAGTTGATCAAACATATCCACAAGGTATGCGAGGCGAAAGACCCACAGCTTTTCATGGAAGGAAGCTTCAACTTTGTGCTTTTCTTGCATCTGTAGGAAACTCTGCATCTCTTCTCAGAGTTCAAACACTCATGCCACAACATTTCCTTTTGATAGCCAACGCACCTTGGTGTAGTAAAGCAGGTTCTTATGCTCTGAATACATTTCTGTGCACAATTGCTTGAACAGTCGGGAATTCAAAGCACTGCTTTTCACGTAGTTCACAATTTTGATGACTTGTTCAAGAACATCTTGAAGATGAGATGGAAGGGTTTTGAAGCAAGAGCTTTCCGATGAATCAGACAATGAACAGAAATGATGCCTGGAGATAGATTTTGAACAAGCGCTTGGGAGCCACTTTTTGCTCCTAGCATAGCTGGGGCGCCATCGGTGCACACTCCACAGAGATTGTGCCAGTTCATTTCATCATGGTCAAATAACTATGTTGCTTTTTCCATCACATCCACAGCTCTGGTATTTATTTTGAGAGAACGGCAGAATAAGAATTCTTCCTTGATGGAATCACCCTTCACATACCGAACGAAGGCAAGAAGCTGGGAACAGGATGAAACATCTGTACATTCATCCAACTGAATTGAGAACAATCCAAATGTAGCGTCTTTGATTTCGGCAATCACCTGTTCTTTTATGTCGCTAGACATAGACAAGTCAGCAATCCTCCTTTGAACCGTATTATTTGACAGAGAAGTTTTGTTGAACTTTTTTTCAGCTTCTTCTCCAAGCAGAATCCTAGCCATCTTCAGAGCACATGGCTTGATCAGAATCTCTCCGACTGTGAGGTTTCTTCTGTTGCGCAATGAGGAGGCTGACGGCATAAGAAGCCTCCGTAAGATGCTTGTTTTGCTGAAATAATGTTCCACTTTGATCCAAGCAATGGCGCTTCATGTTCTCTTCCATTCGCTTGAAGAAGTCACATCCTTATGTAGGCTGCAAGCTGAGGCCTGAAATAGTGCCAAAAAAATGAGTTTCGTTCCGAACTCGTGGGACTACGATTTCTATGCATTTTTTTATTGTACATAACATGCCTGACCTTGTGTTAAAAGTTTAACTCTGAAATCCTGCCAGTTTCCGTGAACGACCACGTCAAACTAGGTCATGTAGAGTCAAAAAGGAGGATTTTTAGCTCCGGTGCCGACTTTGCGGCATGGTATCTCCGTCAGTACATATAATTCAGCCTAGGAATTTATGCTAGGCACAGACCTCCCATGGTTCTGTGGCCCTGTCAGTTTTGAAGGCTCTTACTTACGTGCGCATCATGCAGCGGAAATGTAAAAAATGTACTTTTGTCGTACGTACGTACTGTAAAATTCAATGAATTTCTCCGAAATTAACCCAAAATATTTTCGAAACCATCAGAGATATCCTCTCGAAAATGGGTAAGCTTGGCATATGGAAGGGATACTGCTTATTGACGACGTTTCGTGGTTGTCTGGAAAACAACGGATGAAGGGGGCGACACTAAAAATGCCTCCAGATGCATATGGGGACTGCATGACGACCAGGGATAGCATAGTGAATGTAGACTAGCGAAGCTTGGTATTATGGTCGGCGGTATGAATCCGATGAATACATGATAATCCATTGATACAATAAGTATCAATCCATAGATAATAATAAGGCAGTAAGGCACACACCTGAAGTAAATCGCATGATAGTTTATTCACCGTCGTGTCAATACGCAAAGATACAGGCTTCGATGTATGCGAAAATTCTGAATGTCCACGGGCTCAAGTAGCACAAATCTTCTTAAAATTTCAAGGCAATCGGATGAAAATTGAGGATTTTTAGAAATTCGACAAAGTTGGTGAACTTTGGCCTATGTTGACCTATTGACCTTTTGATCCCAAAAACAATAAGCTTCTTGCTTATGATCAACTCTACCATTTGGTGAAATTTCGTGAAGATAGGTTGAAAATTTTGACCTGGAGGCACCAGACAGACAGACAGACAGACAAACAGAAAAACAGACAGACAGACAAACAGACAGAATAACGCACAAGATCAAGCAATATACTTGAAAAATCTCAGGTAGAATTAATCAGCAATTATTTAGCTCAGGTAGAACAGCAAGGTGATCGTGAGTATTTTATTATTAAAATTAGTATACAGTGCACGTTTTTATGCCTCCGCAGGACGGTTGTCCGTCCGGTTGTCGGTCCGTACCAGACTTTCGTTTCCAGAATAACCGCTTATGGGATTGGCTTATTGGTATGAACTGTAATAATTGGTATGATAACAAAATTGGTATGAACTGTAATGCAAAGATGAACTGGTTCGATTTTGGGTTGAAAAGGTCAAAGGGACCATGGTCATGTGACCTTTAATTTAAAATCTTGGTTTCCACAACTTGTGGACGAGAGAAGGGATTTCAATCAAACTTGACAGTAAATATCGCGGATGCTTCTTCATGGTGGTCGAACCCTTCCCCCTCCTCCCCCCAATGCAATTCGGGGGCAAAATCTTCCCCATTCTGTCCTGCTGCCCGGATTCGTCAGGTCAGCACTTTATTAGGGTCAGAGTGCCGATGGGTCCCCGTGGACCGTCCCTTTCCCTCTTGTCCCTGTTTCTCTCTTTCTCCAACTCTGACGTGGCCCTGACTTCGTGAAGGTGGGTCACACCATCCTAGATGTGGGGGATCTCTGGGTCGTTTCTGGGAGATCGATCCGCTGTCTTTGTGTCACGGGCTTGTTCGAGAGAACTGTCCGAAGTGATACAACAACCAAATTTGACACCACAATGGCCTGCTGTGCAAAGATGGACAGATTAAATTTTTGGGTGTAACAGGACATGTGCCCGTTGAAAATATTTTTGCAGATCATAACTCGAGTTTGAAACATCTGAGGTTTTACCTCTGTCATGTGACCTTTAATCGAGATCAAACGTAAAAAGTGGGTTGACATCGAACGCAGGCGGACGCATATCCAATATCACCCACCAATGCAGACATTGTACAACAGAGCTCTATTTCGTCCCACCCTGCACAATAACTTGGGGTATAATTAGCAGTGTAGGTAGATCCTAGACTCGTGGAGGTAGATCCTAGACTCGTGGAGGTAGATTCTAGACTCGTGGAGGTGTATCCTAGACTCGTGGAGGTAGATCCTAGACTCGTGGAGGTAGATCCTAGACTCGTGGAGGTAGATCCTAGACTCGTGGAGGTAGATCCTAAACCCGTGGAGGTAGATCCTAGACTCGTGGAGGTAGATCCTAGACTCGTGGAAGTAGATCCTAGACCCGTGGGGGTAGATCCTAGACTCGTGGAGGTAGATCGTAGACTCGTGGAGGTAGATCGTAGACTCGTGGAGGTGTATCGTAGACTCGTGGAGGTGTATCGTAGACTCGTGGAGGTGTATCGTAGACTCGTGGAGGTGTATCATAGACTCGTGGAGGTAGATCCTAGACTCGTGGAAGTGTATCATAGACTCGTGGAGGTGTATCATAGACTCGTGGAAGTGTATCGTAGACTCGTGGAGGTGTATCGTAGACTCGTGGAGGTGTATCATAGACTCGTGGAGGTAGATCCTAGACTCGTGGAGGTAGATCGTAGACTCGTGGAGGTGTATCGTAGACTCGTGTATCGTAGACTCGTGGAGGTGTATCATAGACTCGTGGAGGTGTATCATAGACTCGTGGAGGTAGATCCTACACTCATGGAGGTGTATCATAGACTCGTGGAGGTGTATCATAGACTCGTGGAAGTGTATCGTAGACTCGTAGAGGTGTATCGTAGACTCGTGGAGGTGTATCAGACTCGTGGAGGTAGATCCTAGACTCGTGGAGGTGGATCATTGACTCGTGGAGGTGTTTGGTGAACTCGACGTTGACCAGATGCTGGTGTCTGTTGGCAAGATTGTGACACTCACCGTCCAATTGCAGCCACGTCTGCAGGCATTCACGATATTTACTCCATCTAAGAGGCGTAAACGGCGAAGTTATGTCATTCACGACGTGTTCAAAGTGCATGAAGCACTTTAAACGCGATTTTCCCGAGGCCATGACTAAACATTCAGCGCGACATGGGCGCCACCATTTTGTATGTCATGTGACCCAAGCAAGTGTTCTGATAGGGCTAGATTCAAAATTAGTGCCTTCGATGCAAGACAAAGTAGTGCGACATAAACGCGTGGAAAACTTTCAAACTGGCAGGATCTGTTAGTTAAACTTTTTGTATGTGCTGCAACTCGGCACGTACTCAGATTACCAGTGATTATTTTTTAGTCTCTCTGACCTCGGAACGGGATTGAACGATACACGGTGTCAGCTTGAGGCCTGATGTTGATGATGTGGATGGAGCTTCAACTTCGATGGCCGCAATGATTGATTTCCGAGAACTTTCTGGCACAGGACGCATTGTCTCTAATTCTCCACGATCATGCAAGGATGTGAATCCAAACTTTATGTATTGCTCATCATATCCTCGTTTTGTCATTTCAGAAGGGATTCTGAAAAAAAAAAAAAGGAAAAATATTTTTAAAAACAAGACTAAAAAAATATGCAGGGAATAGTGGGCGGCCACCACTGGCCACAACCAACACACACAGAATTGAACTTTTGTTTTAGGCCTTGTGCGTGAAAAGATTATATTATTTGGGCAAATATTGGGCAGTCTCTGTGGCACACCTGGAAAACGTGCTGTGGCCCACCAGTGGGCCATGGCCCACTGATTGGGAACCCATGGAATACAGGAAAGGCTAAAGGAAGCTTTTTTTTTTTCTTTTTTTTTTTTTTTTGTATACAAGATCGAGGCTCGTGAAAGAGCGAACATTAATCACACAGAAAGACAAACCGACACATAAAACATATAACAGAGGGAGCGGTAGACAAGATGGGGAGAGAGGGGGAAGGACACAAACACAACATTTGAGAGCAGGGACCGAGAGACATGGAGACATCGAGAGATCTGAGAGAGGGCGAGGGCTTTGGGGGGGGGGGGGGGCGTGGGAAGGGGGCGGTGGGAGAGGTATAAAACATATGGACACTGCCAGGACTTCCAGGAAAGAAGTTGGAATTTCAAACAAGGTGGATCTGGGGTGAATTAGCGGGGGTAGAAAAGATCAAGGTTTTGGATGGGGGAAGATAAGAGATGGTGGTGAACAGCTGTTTTAAAGACCTGGAGGGAGGAGTGGGATTGAAGGGAGTGAGGGAGTTTGTTCCAGAGGCGGGAGAAAAGAGGAATGAAAGAGTGAAGGTGAGCAGAGAGCCGAGATTTCGGCAGTTTAACCATCAGAGGGTTGCTGGCAGATCTTGTGCGACCTGTAGGAATATTTGGGGGACAGAGCACAGAGAGAGCTGGGGGTGCAAGGCCGGAGAGGAGTCGGTAGAAGACAGAAAGACCACCTACCTGCCTGCGGTGAGTGAGTGAAAGGCCCTCAGAGATGGCTTCATCGCGGGAGATTCCAATAATTCTGAAAGCTTTGGTTTCAACAGCGTGAAGCCGAGCTAGGTGTGAGGCAGGAGCACCGGCCCATAGGGGAGAACAGTATTCCATTGAGCTGCGGATGAAAGCCTTGTATGTGGTGAGGAGCTCAGGTGTGCCGAGGAAGGACGTCGCACGACGGAGGATGCCCAGTCGGCGACTGGCTTTGGAGGCCAGCTTGGAAATGTGGTTTTCCCAAGAAAGATCATGGCAGATAGTGAGACCCAAAATCTTGAGCGACAGAACTTCTTGGAGAGGATTGTTGAGAAAGTAGATGGGAGGGTTGTCCAGTCGATCTTTTCGGAGAGACATAGTAAGAGTGTGAGATTTGTCAGGATTGAAAGACATGTTCCACTTGTTTGACCAGTCTGTGATTTTGTCCAGGTCTTCAGAGAGTGAGGAGGCAGCAGACTGCCGATCTGAGGGAAGAGGAATGGAGCGGCAGAGAGTGGAGTCATCAGCAAAGAGATAGAGAGGATTTTCGAGAGAGTCAGAGAGATCATTGATGAAGACCAGAAAAAGCACGGGGCCCAGAACACTGCCTTGGGGAACTCCAGCCTGAACAGGAAGAGGAGATGAGAGAAACCCATTCAGGGCCACACGTTGACGACGACTAGAGAGGAAGTCCGCCAGCCATGCGTGGAGATTTCCATGGATACCAAAGGAGTAGAGTTTGGTGAGCAGAGCGGGGTGCCAGACTGTGTCGAAGGCACGTGATATGTCGAGGGAGACAGCTCTAATTTCCTGTTTGGCATTGAGGACCTCCATCCATTGTTGAGACAGCAGAAGCAGCATGTCCAGAGTAGAGTGACCTGGTCTGAAACCAAATTGATGATCAGAGATCAAGCCATTGGAGAAGAGGAAAGATTTCATATCCGAAGCAATGATGGATTCCATGACATTGCTGATAATTGGGAGAAGGCTGATTGGTCTGTAGTTGCTAGGATCTGTTTTTGCACCTTTTTTTGTGCAAAGCGGTGATGTTGGCTGATTTCCAAGCAGATGGCAGTTGACCTTGAGCAAAAGAGAGGGTGAAGAGAACAGAGAGAGGGTGAGATAGAGCAGCAGAGCAGGATTTTAGGACCCGTGGGCTGATGCCGTCGGGTCCAGTTGCAGAATCAGAGTCGAGGGTTGACAGAAACTTTTCCACCTTGTCAGGAGGAAAGGACACGGAGTCCAGGAGCAGCAGGGTACGACTGGGTATGGTGGGTACAGAGAGGGATGGGTTTGGGACACAAGATTTAGAGGCAAACACAGAGTTGAGGCATTCAGCTTTTTCACGTGCGGAGTCAGCTGTGTAGCCGTTTGAGGTAAGGGAGGGGATGGAGGGGGAACAAACACCAGAAACGGATTTGACCAGACGCCACCAGGATTTGGAAGAGGGAGACAGATAAGAGAGTTCGGTCTTGAGAGTGGAGAGATATTGTTTCCTGGCTCTCCTGAGGGTGGACACACACTTGTTTCGGGCTTTGTGAAAGGAAATGAGATTTCCTTCCGTTGGATTTGCTTTCCAGGAGACGAAGGCAAGTTGTTTCTGGGCAACAGCCTCACCACAAGATTCCGTGTACCATGGACGGGAGGAAGGGTATGACAACTGAAGACGAGATGGGATAAATCTGTGCATGAGAGAGAGCAATTTACTTTGGAAGAATTCCCAGGATGAGTTGATGTCAGAGGTGGTAGAGATGGGAGACCAGTCCAGATGATTGATGGCTGCTTGAAGACCGTGCCAGTTGGCCTGAGTGAAATGCCAGACTTTGCTACTAATATTAAGTCCAAGGTGTCAATAATTTTGTCAATGCCACTTCTTTTTATTTTCTGATGTAAAAGGATGTATTAAGTTCTGAATCAAAAACAAAGGTTCTGTAATATTAACAGTGAAAGAAAAAATTGTGGAGACCAAATACTTTTGCGAATTTCAACTTGTTTATCGAGAAAATTGAGTTATTTTTTAAAAGTCCAAGGGTGCCAATATTTTTGGCCACGACTGTGTGTGTGTGTGTGTGTGTGTGTGTGTGTGTGTGTGTGTGTGTGTGTGTGTGTGTGTGTGTGTCTATATATATATATATATTATATATATATATATATATATATATAGTGGAACCTTGACTTACGAGTTTAATTCGTTCTGTGACCGAGCTCGTAACTCAATTTGGTCGTTTCTCAAATCAAATTTCCCCATTAAAATGCATTGAAATGCTATTAATCCGTTCCAGCCCGCCAAAAACCACACCAATTTTTTTTTAAATATGCAGTATATATAAAAATATCTCGCGCTTTATATTTCACCTGTATGCAGCATACAAGTTGGCAGGATGGCCTGGACTGGAGGTACGCACACTTGACTCTAAACTGTCCAGCCTGGGTTTGAATCCCGACCCAGCTATAACCTGTCATGTCGGTGTTTCACAGGCAGGGTGATTCATCAATGTGTGTACCGCTAAACTGGGCGCCCCGTTTGCGTCCCATTAGTTGTTGGATGTTAAGGATCTCACCGTGTCTTCCACAAAGAGAAGGCGAGCTATCGCCGGCACTCTGAACAAGTTGTGGCCTGGCATGCTCTTCTCCTCTGCCGTTATATACGTCCTCCTCGGCATCTTTTTCCAGAAGAGCCCTGTCTCGTCACAGTTGAAGATTTGCTGGGGGATGTATCGTTCGGCTTCTATCAGTTCGGCAAAAGTTATAATAAAATCTTCAGCTGCCTTCACATCTGCCTCACCAAGTCGACAACATGCACACCTCGCTCATGTTTTTCGACGATTGCGTGTTTTATATCTAAGCATATCATCCTCTTCTTCTTCTCAGTACTGCCCTTGGCACTCAATTACTTAGGACCCATGGTTAAAACTAAGAAATTTTCCAAAATAACCAACATGCGAAAACAAAACAGCAGCGATATACGGCAGATATGCTTGCACGGCAAGATAACCACGTGACCGGAACCCACCTGGTGGCGGCTGGCGTAAGCTCCAAAATAACCAAAATGCGAAAACAAAACAGCAGCGATATACGGCAGATACAAGCAAGATAACCACGTGACCGGAACCCACCTGGTGGCGGCTGGCGTAAGCTCCAAAATAACCAAAATGCGAAAACAAAACAGCAGCGATATACGGCAGATATGCTTGCACGGCAAGATAACCACGTGACCGGAACCCACCTGGTGGCGGCTGGTGAAAGCTCCAAAATAACCAACATGCGAAAACAAAACAGCAGTGATATACGGCAGATATGCTTGCACGGCAAGATAACCACGTGACCGGAACCCACCTGGTGGCGGGTGGCGTAAGCTCGTAACTCAGATCTCGGCTCGCATCTCAAAGCAATAAACCGCCCGAGCGACGGCTCGTATCTCGGAAAACTCGTAAGTTGGTGCACTCGTAAGTCAAGGTTCCACTGTATATATATATATATATATATATATATATATATCTTTTTCTATCTATCTATCCATCTATCTATATAGATTTTTTTTTTTTTTTTTTTTTTTTTTTTTTTTTTTTTTTTTTTTTTTTTTTTTTTTTCCCCATCTATCTATATGTAAAAGAAAGTTTTTGTTTGTTAGTTTGTCTGCGCAAGCTAATCTCTAGAACGGTGTGAAAGATAGGAAGAAACCTCCAATACAAAAAATGTCGGGACGGGCCCCGGGAAGGTTTTAGGCGAGGTGGCGAGGCTGGTCGAGGCCCACCCACCTCGGCTGGGCCCATTTCGCAATTAAAAGCTGAGCTGAATTATAATAGTCAATCGTCTACGGCCGCGAGTAAGCGGTCGGGGCCGCTTTGGCTGAGCTGGGCCCATTTCACAATTAAAAGCTGAGCTGAATTATGGTAGTCAATCTTCTCCCATTATATCTTCATGAATATCTTCTTATATATACACAAAGAATTAAGTTAAGCACCCCCCCGTTTTTTTACAACCTCGCACATTACAAGTTTGTTGTCGTCAAAACAGTGTAATATACCCATGATATTGCTATATTTTCTGGAGAAGTGATATTATGGTCACATAAAAACATAACAATCATGCCGTTTTCAATATTTTATTCTGAATAATTTAAGGTGAAATTTTTTGGGAATTTTAGGCATATTTTCACCTCAATTTAAGTATGGAGCTATAGGTCCATCACGGACAGTGTGGATGACGTTTATGTTTTCTAACGTACAGTCATTGTTCTGAGAAGACCTCTAGCGATCTTTGCGTCAATAACGTGTGTAGGACCCACGTGATCGGATCACTGACTCAACCCTACGTCTCATAGACCCTGTAAGCCGTCGTATGCGTTGCTGTGGCAGGTTGTTCCATTCCCGATGTAATGCACGTTCCAATTCATCCAGATTGGCTATTGGAGGGACCATCTTCGCAATTTGTCGTCCCAACATGTCCCAAACGTGCTCGAGGGGGTTCAGGTCAGGACTGTACGCAGGCCAGGGGATGGTTGTCACAGCACCTTGCTCCATCCGATCACGTGGGTCCTACACACGTTATTGACGCAAAGATCGCTAGAGGTCTTCTCAGAACAATGACTGTACATTAGAAAACATAAACGTCATCCACACTGTCCGTGATGGACCTATAGCTCCATACTTAAATTGAGGTGAAAATATGCCTAAAATTCCCAAAAAATTTCACCTTAAATTATTCAGAATAAAATATTGAAAACGGCATGATTGTTATGTTTTTATGTGACCATAATATCACTTCTCCAGAAAATATAGCAATATCATGGGTATATTACACTGTTTTGACGACAACAAACTTGTAATGTGCGAGGTTGTAAAAAAACGGGGGGGTGCTTAACTTAATTCTTTGTGTATATATACAGTGGTACCTCGGCTTACGAGTGCCCCAACGTACGAGTTTTTCGGGATACGAGCCGTCGCTCGGGCGGTTTGTTGCTTTGGGATACGAGCCGAGATCCGATGTACGAGCTCAAAAAATTTATTTTTTTGAATTTTCCGGTTGTGGCTTCCGGTTCCGGTCACGTGGTTATCTTGCCGTGAAAGCATCTCTGCTTGGATATAAAACACGCAATCGTCGAAATACATGAGCGAGGAATCTCCTTGCTCCAGCCGGTGACGTCATCGGCGGGGATCCCCGCCTCCAGAGTGGCTGGTCACGTGACCGCCAAAGCGTGTCGCGCGTGCGGGTATAATGAGCTACACCTGTGGATCACGTGACCACGGAAGCACGCCTCGCTTGAGAGGCATGGCTTTCGGTTTGCGTTTTGCTTTATAAGGCGCGATAAATGGGCTTTTGAGTGTTAGCGGTTCATGGCGTTGACGGTTCATGACGGTTCATGACGGTTCATGACGGTTCATGGCGTTTACGGTCAAAAACCCATTACATCAATTTTACCAGGCACTGTACAGTAAGTACAGTGGACACCAAATGCACGGTGGAAGGCTAGAAGTAGAAGATCGTCCAAGACAAGTGAGAATAAGCCATACTTTGGAGATGACGTCATTCGCTGGTCCGATAACCAAAGATGTGGTATAAAAAACCAGGTGAGCTAACAATGCAGCAATGAAGGAATTCGGCCAAGGCACCGGCACACAACGACCTACCTACATCGAAAGACTCAATGCCAATGGTGACAGAAGCCAAGACGGCCGGCTTAAACACCGCCGAAAGACCACGGTGTACCAACTTACGATGCAGAACATCTTGCACTTAATATGATGACAACAGGTGCCATCCTCTGACGTACCATTACAGGTACAGGTACAGTACACGTGAGCACAGAGCAAAAGTTCACTGAAACCGAGATTAAGAAAAAAGAAAAAACACCTCGTGGTCCGTGCTCGATATCCGAGTTTCAATCTTTTCAAACACATGATGCTCTCGGTCACGGTATCTCCTGCGAGCTGCTTCTCCTTCAACCACACAAACAACAACTTCTCCATATCTTCATGGATAGAGGTCCGGAGCTTTGAAATAATCGTAACGCCCTTGGCTGGCGTTATAGCCTTTATGGACTCCTTCTGCTTCAAAATCGTACATATCGTAGAAGGAGTACGATCGTACTGCCTCGCCAAGTCGACAACACGCACACCTCACCTGGCATGCTCTTCTCCTCTGCTTAATAAAACCAGTTTATTTCTTTACATTCTCTTGTATTATGTACAGTATATACGAGGTCGTGCTTGTTTATACATTATTTGTTATTTATAAAGTACATTTTTGTTATTTAAAAGCACCTAACAAAAAAAATTGGTGTTTTTTTTTTGAGGCTGGAACGGATTAATAGCATTTCAATGCATTTGAATGGGAAAATTTGCTTTGACTTACGAGCGATTTGGCTTACGAGCTCCGTCACGGAACGGATTAAACTCGTAAGCCGAGGTACCACTGTATATATAAAAGAAAGTTTTGTTTTGTTTGTTTGTCTGCGCAAGCTAATCTCTTGAACGGTGAAAGATAGGAAGAAACCTCCAATACAAAAAATGTCGGGACGGGCCCCGGGAAGGTTTTAGGCAAGGTGGCGAGGCCGGTCGAGGCCCACCCACCTCGGCCGGGCTGGGCACACACATATATATATATATATATATATATATATATATATATATATATATATATATATATATATACACACACAGACTTGGCATTTAATATGGAATATTTTTTTCTTTCTTGACTTGGGTTTACTTTCTTAACTCAGTATATCAATCTAGTGAGTTTCTTTTACACTTTGGCGATTAATTTGTTAAAAGAACCATGTCACTGATTGTCTGTCGCAGCAAGAACTCAACAACAGGATTATATCACAGGTGGCGTGGCAAAATGTACGGACAGGTGCATTTGATGATTGGCTTCACAGTCGGGTATACAAGGGTTGTTGCGTTCTGTATTAGTGGAAAACAACTGCTGCACGTCTCCAAAGGTTATTGCCGCTTCCTCTGGAGATGGTCCGTCAACTCGACAATGCTGTTTGTCATCGAGTGGTGGCTTTACGAAATTACGGCATGAAACAGCATGCTATTGCTCGGCAGTATGGCATCACTCAAGGTCAGGTGTCAAAGATCCTGAAACGAAATGCTCAGAGGGGTGTCCCTACTCCAATACCGAGGCCAGGACGTTCTCGCAGAACCACAAGGAGGGATGATCGCCAGCTGCACCGGTTAGTCCGCAATGGCCGTACCAAGTCAGCTAATCGGCTTGGGGCTGAGTGGCAGCAACTGGCAAATGTGCCTGTATCCAGAAGGCTATTCAACCAACGACTGGTTATCGCAAGCAGGCTATCGTGCCAGGCGTCCCCTGAGAAAGCCACGCCTAATCAGACAACATCGCCAGCGCCGATTGCAGTGGGCCAGAGAGCACCGTCAAATGGCAGCCAGGACACTGGAATCACGTGATCTTCAGTGACGAGTCTAGATTTCTGGCCTATCGTCAAGATGGCCACGTCCGAGTGCGCAGACAAGTGCATGAAGCCTACAACAAAGATTGTATAGTGCCAAGAGTCCAAGCTGGAGGTGGTGGGGTGACCGTTTGGGCTGCTTTTCATGCAGGCGGCAAAACTGACCTGGTTGTTCTGAATGGAAACCTGAACCAGTTCAAGTACAGGGCCATTCTGGAAGAAACATTGCTTCCATTTGCTCGTGCAGCCTTTCGAGGAAACTTTGTCTTCCAAGATGACAATGCATGGCCTCATCGTGCTCGCATGATTCAACACTTTCTTGCTGACCGTGGTGTAGAGCATATGGAGTGGCCTGCCATGTCCCCGCATATGAATCCGATAGAGAACTTGTGGGCAGAATTAACGTGTCAAATCGACCACTTGGACAAGCAGCCGACCTCTGTGCGTGAATTGCAGCAGGTCGTTGTCACTGCATGGCAAGCGATTCCTGTCCAAACCTTGGCAAATCTCGTGAACAGCATGCCTCAACGTGTACGTGCTCTCCTGAATGCTCGTGGGGGTTACACGAAGTACTGAACTGTAATTTTACTGTCTGTAATCCCAGTCGTAATTTAACTTTTGTTTTTGTTTAAAAAAAATTTGGCTAATGTGCAAAATAAAGAGATACTTCTGGAAAACGTACAGAAGTTTAACACAGTACTGTCCATGAATTGAGTTCGATATCAGTTTACATCACTTTCAAGGATCAATTTATTTGTTTCGAAATGTCAAATGTGGTTTTTCTTTCTTTTAAAGGTCACATTAACAAAATCTAGAATAATTTCAACATAATTCCAATGAACTTTTGGTTCTAAGACATCTTGAAAAGTAAGTTCACCACCAGAAAAAAAATATTCCATATTAAATGCCAAGTCTGTATATACATATATACATATATATATATATATATATATATATATATATATATATATATATATAGTTGCGGATATGAGGATTGTTTTTTTTTATTGTGTTATATTGTATAGTAAATTGTTGTGAAATATTGCTTTATTCTGGACCCTCCTGCCTCCAGTGTTGTGTAAAGGTCAAAGGGCGTGCCATAATTAGTCCATAAAGCATACACGTCAGCCAATCATAGATTTCCCCCTGGTTGATAGTTATATCTTTATTGTGTGTATTAGGGTAAGGCCTTGTCTTCCATTAAGATGACACTCCATTGCACCAAGTGAAATAGAGTAGATTCCTTTCACATCCCCCTTTCATCATTGCCAATCCTCGATTGCCAATTACATCCCCTCCAAAACCACCATTGAACATGTGCTCGGGTCGGGGAAGAAGGGGCGTGCCCGCCCGTCGTCATCAAGGGCGGAGCCAGAAGGTCGCGCGACCAACCAGGGCCGAGGTGAGCACACCGATGGGCGTGTCCTGAAGGCCGGCGGCTTGATCGCCGGAGGCGTTATAAAAGCGCGCGCGCAAGGTACTGCGTGGGAGCATCCAGCAGCGATTCTTGTCCAAAAGAGATCATCCAGCAGCGATTCTTGTCCAAGGGAGATCATCCAGAAAGATCATCCAAAAAGATCATCCAGAAAGATCATCCAGAAAGATCATCCAGAGAGAACATTAACCAGATCATCCAGAGAGAACATTAAGGAGATCATCCAGAAAGATCATCCAGAGAGATCATCCAGAAAGATCATCCAGAGAGATCATCCAGAGAGATCATCCAGCAGCGATTCTTGTCCAAAAGAGATCATCCAGCAGCGATTCTTGTCCAAAAGAGATCGTCCAGGGAAGTACAAAGCCTGCTATTCGTCGCCTTGCTCGCCAAAGTTGGACCAAGCAAGAGAGTTGGGCAAGAAGCAAGCACGTTGTTCAGTTGTGTGGTTGGACCAGACGAGTCCTGGCAAAGCACGCGACGTCCCCAGAGCAGCCGCAGCCACAGCAGCAACGACAGCAGCGTGGGGCCTTGACGGCAGTTCCGGAGCAGGGCCGCGAAGGAACGGCGGCGGTCAAACGCGCCGATCGTGCTGCAGTACCATTGGACCTTCCTCTCCCTCCAGCCATCCACCTCCTGCCTCTCCATCCTTCTTGTGTACGTCAGTTTGTTTTGTTTGTTCTGTCCTTGGGTTAATTAAGTTTGTATAAGCTAGCGTTGCACTGTGTCTAATATCTTCTGTAAATTATTTTCTTATCTTTCCTTCTTCCTTGGTTATTTTGAGCCTGTAAATAGCAAATAAATTATATTCGTATTTCCAACCTTTTTGTCTGCTTCTTCTTCACATCCGTGTCGCCTTAGTCTTTTCCCTATTGAATATCTGTGGCGCGATCCGGCCAACGTTCGGGAATCGGGTTAGTCGGGGTAACTGTTAGGGCCGCGGGGCCTCCGCTCGGCAAAACCAACATCTTATCCGCGGTCCGTAACAATTGGTGTCAGGAGTGGGAGTGTTTTAAAAAACCCGAATTTTGAAATCGCGCCATGGCTAGTCAAGGCGATCGGATGCCGGTGGGGGAACTAGAGGAGGGGTTAGGGGTAACCCAGGATCAGAGGGAAGAAATGGAGGAGGGCAATGAGGAGGTGGTTGAGGAGGTTTCAGGCGCGCAAAATGCCGCTCTCGCGCACGTGGTTACAGCGGCACCAAATAGCGCCGCGCCCTTTGTACCAACGGTGCAAGACATGCAATTATTTATGGAACAAATAAAGGCCTTTATGGTTAAGTCGGGTGAAGAAATGGAAGACAGAGCGAGGGCTGATCGTGAAAAAATGGAAAACAGAATGATGGGAGCAATGAGGGACGAAGCGAGGGGTACCGGTAAGTAGTCCTTGAGCCAACCGGCCATATTGTGAAGTGAATGCTCCGGCGGGGGGAGTAATTCTCATTATGATTTTCCATTAGACCAATGTCTCAAGTGTCAGAAAAGGTGTGATGGACATCTGAGAACGGTAGCTTAGTGCCCGGATGGACGCCATCTTTGAAACCACCCAGCTCGAAAATGCCCATTTGGTGGGGTACATTGTTGCACGTGTATCTGGACTTCTATACTAGCTATTGATGTGCGGTTGACGACTAAATATACGTCCAATGTGTACCGTCTAAATAAAAAATAATATGAAGCATTTTGTTTTAGATTAATTATTATAAAAAATCAATTATCGAAAAAAAATCATATATTTTTCAATATTTTATTATTAGACTTGTACTTTTTTTAGTGAAACAACACTGGTATGATTTTCCAAATTATGCATTGTGCTACACCGTTTATCTGTCTATAAAAATAACTCAAAAACTAAAACATATCATCCACCACGAGTGTACACAAAAAATATATGAAAAGGCATGCACTTTCCACAAACCGAAACTATGTCAGTTGGAATTTCCCGCCGATAATCAACCCACAGAACCCAGTGCCGAAAGTGACGTCAGTCTATTCTATATCTATATTCTATATTCTATATCTCAGTCTGAGATTTGTTGCGGTGACCTGATTAATTTCTGAGGGGGGGGGGGGGGGGTGGGTGGCTTAAGAACTAAAAGTTAACATGTTAGATGGCGCCACATACAACTCTATTATAGAGTTGTATTGTGGCGCCATCTAACATGTTCACTGACTTGGATGAGTATGTCTATGTAAGCTGGCGAGCTTTTCGGATATCGGAGTAATCTAACGTCAGTCTTTTTGTTCTTTCAGCTGAGATGGCCGGTGTCGAGGCGAAACGGGCGAAGATTGAACCTGAGTCCGGAACGTGCATCCTGTGCAGCAAGAAGTCGCCACTCTCTGAACTAAGCAAGGCAGCGGGCAACAGTTCTTGGAAGACATTGTGTGACGCAGCCGCAGTTAGAAACTTTTATCCAATTCTAAAGCTAGTCCAAGAAGGCGCAGTTGAACTTCCTAATATTCCAATATTATACCATAGGGCTTGTAGATCAGACTTCACTCACAAAAACCACCTAGCTACTTTGACCAATGCAGCTAGAAGTTCTTCAGTTGATACTGGCGATGCGGTGCGACGGCGATCATCACGGGAAGAGACAGGATCAACTTCAACGGTCTACGATGATAAATGCATTTTTTGCCAGCGTGCTTCAAAATTCATAAAAGGCAGTCGTACCCGTGAAACAGTTGTCTTGGCTGTTGAACTTCGAGCAGATAAGACAATAAGAGATGCTGCGACAGCTCGCAATGATGAGAGAGTTTTGGCATTGACTACACGAGATATGGTTGCAGCTGAGGCTCACTACCACTTCTCCTGCTATAGAAACTACACACGGCCCCAAAAACCTCAAGTAGAAACTGACATTGAAGATAATATCGAGAAAAAAGAAATGATACGATGTATATTCAATTTCATTCGCACTGACTTGTTCTTGAACCCGAGGATTGTTCCAATAGTTGATGTTGCAACAGATATCCTGTCTTCAGATACATTTTCAGTTGATGTTCGTGACTCCATCAAGAAGAATCTGCAGCGCACATTACAAAGAGAGTTTGGAGAATCGCTCATCTTCTTCAATGTGAAACACCGTGTATACTTGATGCCCGATAATCTGACAAAGCGAGAGATTGCTGCAGAGTGCGTAAACCTGAAAGCAGAAGTGAAAGCATTTGAACGAACGGACGGTGAAAGTAACATTGTGCGTGCAGCTACTTCACTGCGACACCAGATCAAAGATGCTCATTACAATGAACGTTGGCCGCCTCAGCCAGCAGAACTCACTTCAGATTACGTGAAGATACCAGATTCTCTTCGTGTATTTCTGCATACTTTGATTTGCGGGAGTGGGGGTAGCTCTGCGCGTGCCGACACACTGGTATGGTCGATGGCTCAAGATATCATCAATGCTGTACACCGGGGTACCATCAGAACATCGAAGCATGTCCTACTTCCGTGGGTCATGAAAACGCTCACCGGTAATACAGAGGTCATCAGAATATTGAATCGACTCGGGCACGGATGTTCGTACACAGTTCTGGAAGAAATCGAGACAGCGCTATGCATAGACAAATTAGCAAGTGTGGAGAAAGATACAGTACCACTTCCGTCACATGTGCACCCTTCGGTCCCGACTGTATTAGCATTCGATAACATCGACAGGCAAGAGGAATCGCTGAGTGGTGGCGGAACATCGCATCGCGTCAACGGTATCATCGTCCAACCGAAGTCGCAGTCGTGTTTGCCGCCCCAACCTCCATCGGCAGTATCCAAAGCAGATAAGAAGCGATCTATCCCGTCATCCAGCGATTTAGTTCCAATATACAGCGGTGGGAAACGAGAGGGCCCACCTGCAATCAAGCCTGCAGATCTTTCTGACACTCTTGCAGGCGCAACATCCCTTGCGCAGCGCCGAAATCACGTATGGATTATGACTCGCATGCTGGAACCATGCGACCAGACAATCAGTTCGTGGACTGGTTTCAACATCATGACTAGAGATCGTGTTCAGGTGACGGAAGATGTAGTTGGCTACCTGCCGACTATAAACGCGCCTGCCACAGATATGGCAACAGTGCAAGAAATCCTCAGAGAAGCTCTGAACATCATGTCATCACTTCAGCTTGAGCGTATACCGGTGGTGCTAGACCAGGCACTATTTGCTAAGGCGACCGAAATAGCATGGAAAGATGTCGATCGATATGGAAGAATCGTGCTCATGATGGGGAACTTCCATACCATCTGTAACTTCATGTCGAGCATTGGGAAAATGTTTGGAGATGCAGGCCTTCGGGATGTAGCTGTTGAGTCAGGAGTAATCGCTGAAGGTTCCATCAACAGGGTTCTGGAAGGCAAGCAATACAACCGTGCTGTGCGACTCCACAAGTTGATGTACGAGGCACTAATGCGCATCATTTGGAAGGGCTTCCAGGTGTGGATAGAAAGCAATCATCCTGACAAGGAACCCCAGATTCGAAGCACTGACCTCAAAATTCGCAGCATCAAGGAGGATGTTTGCCACGAGACTCTCGCTGCTGCTCTCGATGATGATTCATGTGTACAGAGCTTTGACATGTTCGCGAAATACCTACATTTTCTGCGAACCAAACATGGAGACCTGGCTCGCTTCTGGATGATGTATATTGATATGGTAGAGACCCTGCTGGGGTTGATTCGTGCGGATAGAGAAGGCGACTGGATGCTTCACTTGGCTTGTGTCAGAAGAGTGATCCCTTGGTGTTTCGCAATGAACAAGGTGAACTATGCTAGATATCTACCAGTGTACTATGCACAGATGACGCAACTCCACGAAAAATGCCCCGAGTTGTACAGGCAAGCACTCGAATGTAGCCACGAGGAAGCAGACACGCGTATGTTTCTCCACGCAAAGCACGCCGCTACCCACTACAAGACGATCATCTTAGTGGCAGATGACACCGACGTTCTGATCATCAGTCTTCATCTCAGCAGAACCATCGATAGTCAGCTCTTCATCAGACGAGGAACAAAGGTTCGAGTCAGAATGATCGACGTTGGAAAGTTGGCTGCGGTATTGGGGTCTGGAGTTTGCAGTGCATTGCCAGGGCTTCATGCATGGAGCGGGTGTGACACTGTGAGTGCTCTGGCTAGCCAAGGAAAGATAAAGGCTTTGAAGCTTGTGCAAGCGAATGAGCTGTATCTTCAAGCATTCACAGATCTGGGATCTTCGTGGAATGTACCAACAGACGTCTTCAATAGCATTCAGGCCTTCACGTGTCAGCTGTACGCCAAGAACACGAAGATCGTCGGTGTTAATTCGCTCCGTTATCACATGTTCTGTGCAAAGAAGGGCCAGATCGAATCTGGACAATTGCCGCCTTGTGAAGACTCCTTGATGCAGCATACGCTTAGGGCCAACTATCAGGCGGCTATCTGGCGACGCAGCCTTGAAAACCTACCAGACGTCCCAACACCATCAGCAGGACATGGTTGGGAACTCGATGATGGCGGTTCGCTCACAATCCGATGGATGGCGGGTCTACCAGCTCCAGATGTCGTCTTGAATCTCATCTCATGCACATGCAGAAGGACGTGTCGACCGTCAGATTGCTCCTGCATACTGAATGGGTTGAAGTGCACTGTTGTGTGTAAGCTGCAGGGATGCTCCAACATGGTGCAGGATGATGCTATCGTGGCTCAGGATGCCAATGACTCTGATGGCGACTCTGATGATTAACTTTGTGTGCACTGTATATTGTATAGCATATGTTGTTCTCTATTATAATGCAGGCCAAATTGCCTGAAAATCTTTATAGACAGATAAACGGTTTAGCAAAATGTATAATTTGGAAGATCATACCGGTGTTATTTGACTAAAACATGACATGTTCAATGATACCTCCGCTTGTTTATTAGGAATATACATCGTATGGTGTTAAAATCAGCTCCATACGTCTTTCCAAACTCTAGTAATGAATAATTAATATAATTGGCGGCCATTTTGAAATCCAAGATGGCCACCAAAGTGCAGATTTCCTATGTAACAATTTCCGCCTGCTTATTAGATATCGTATGGTGTTAAAATCCTCTCCGTACGACATTCCTAACTTGCGTTATCGTCAGAATAGATAATGCCAGCGGCGGCCTAAGTCATTTTATGCCTCTTTACATTTATTTGTTGTAAACTCGTGGTGGATGATATGTTTTAGTTTTTGAGTTATTTTTATAGACAGATAAACGGTGTAGCACAATGCATAATTTGGAAAATCATACCAGTGTTGTTTCACTAAAAAAAGTACAAGTCTAATAATAAAATATTGAAAAATATATGATTTTTTTTCGATAATTGATTTTTATAATAATTAATCTAAAACAAAATGCTTCATATTATTTTTTATTTAGACGGTACACATCGGACGTATATTTAGTCGTCAACCGCACATCGATAGCTAGTATAGAAGTCCAGATACACGTGCAACAATGTACCCCACCAAATGGGCATTTTCGAGCTGGGTGGTTTCAAAGATGGCGTCCATCCGGGCACTAAGCTACCGTTCTCAGATGTCCATCACACCTTTTCTGACACTTGAGACATTGGTCTAATGGAAAATCATAATGAGAATTACTCCCCCCGCCGGAGCATTACTTTTGGTCTGGCTCAAGGACTAAAGGGGTTAAACAAGAAATTTGAGGGGTTAGACAAGAAATTTGAGGGGTTAGCCAAAACATTTGACGGGTTAGACAAAAAATTTGAGGGGTTAGACAAAAAATTTGAGGGGTTAGACAAGAAATTTGAGGGGTTAGACAATGGGATAGAAGGGGTGAAACATGGGTTAACGGGGGTGGAAAATAGAATGGCTGCCCAGGAGAATCAGATAGAGGGGGTGAAAAATGGGTTAAGGGGGCTAGAAGATAGAATGGAAGGCAAATTGCGGGAAATATAGTCTAGTCAAATTTCTGGGAAACGTGAATTCATGAGGCATTTTTGAGTAAAAGCAAGCAAACCACTTTTTCTGGGGTAGTTTTTCGTGCTGAATACGAATCTGTTGTTTGCCAAGCCCAAAAATGCGTAATTAGGTCACTAATCAAGGTCAAAGGTCAATGAGTGCAAAATTCAAAATTTTTGAAAAAATGTTTTATTTTACATCACCTATCTGTACATTTCAATTATTTTACAGTATTTTGTCTGGTAAGGTTACTACAGCTTTTCACAATTATGAAAGTAAAGGGAATTGTGAAGGGAAAAAATCTGATTTTTGTGAATATATCCGTAATGAAGCAACTTTTCGTTTTTTGACATACTGTTTTAATTCACTTGAATTGTTGCCTTAAATACCATCAGTGAAGTGGTTTACCTGAGTCCTATATAATAGCAAGATTGTTTTCTACACTAAATGTCAATATTTGACTAATTAGCCACTTAATTAAGGCTAACGGTCACAAGGCGCAAAGTGCACTTACATGGCACAAGGCGCAAAATGCACTTCATGGCAAACATGTTTGGAGTGCAGGCAGTTGATCATTATCACATGTATTCTTAATTAATCCTGAATCAATTGCAGTCTGTCAGACTGATTGGCTGGAAGGAGGAGCCATCCAGGGGAATGCCAATTAGCTTAACTGTGTAAGCTCTGACCCCCCCCCCCCCCCCCTACTTTGGCCTGTTTCGACATGGTGTTTCACTGGCATTGCACTTGCAGGCCTCAGTGCAGAACTGTTTCCCCCACTTCCGACAAGAGCAACTATCAGAACTGCAACCTTTCTTGCAACCACACTGAGTAAGTTCTCGGCATCCCTTTGGAATTGACGGTAAAGTTGTAAGAACCGGTGACAACTTGTCATCAACGAGTTTCCATTCACAATCAGTCGGCGGTGGCAGATCTGTCATTGGATTACTGGCCTCTCTCCAAATGAAACTTTGGTAGTTTGCACGCTCTATGTGGAACTTTGCTGCATCACTAGATGGAGGTAGGGTCTCCGTTGCATGGCATTTGTTGAACAGTTTAATGCGGGCTTGATTACAGTTCTCAGATGGTTCCTTGTAGATATGGCAAATGAACTTTTCAGCATCTTCTGTGACCTTCTTTGATGGTGTCGGAAACTGCTGTTGTTGGATCTTTTCAACTGCTGTTGGTATATCCAACGTTGACGTATTGGATGGTTTGATGTCTCCAAGACCGCTTTCAGCAGATGGCCCCCTCTGCCAGGCAGCTAACTGAGTAGCGTGAAATGTATTTTTGCCATCTAGGGTAGAGTCATTGATGTCAATATTGTCGCCAGAAAAATGCACAAATCGTCCCGAAACCAGGTTGCTGGTAACAACTGCCCCAGTTTCTTGATCAAGCGCTTTCAGAGTGTTTTCAGCCATGGCAGTGTCATACCTAAGAACCCGGTTATAGCTGATTATGTGCCCAGCATTATGGAATAGCTCAACTAATTTCTTTGATCGAGTTGACTGGTGCAGCGTCATACCCATTCCAACGTGTTTAGGCGGTGCCTTCTTGTCTCCACATACACCATAGACCATGTCTTGTCCAATGCTAAGGACCCTTGTCTTCTTCACCCAACCAGTTTCAGACATCTCACTTTCGTCAAACTCAGCATCGACACTACTTTGGCCTCCAAGCAAGATATTCACAAACATGAGTACAGATGGTGGTACACTTGCCAACTCTGCTTTTTCGCTTACATCGCAACCTTCGAATGCAGGATGTGACATGATATCACTGCGGAGTTGCAGAGCAACGTGCACTAAAGACAGAAAATGATCATGCTGTTGTCTAAATATGGGAATATAGTCTGCACTGTTCTGACCGCACTCCATTTCTGAAAGAGGTATGTGACTGAAATGTCGTGGAAGAAGCAAAGTTTGTTTCTCTGAAGGCGCCAAATTTCTTAGCACAAGAAATTCATAAATGTCCCCAATGCAATTCGACAAAGTTTCTTTAAAAGTCCCCAGTCTACTAAGATACGATGTAGGAATTGTGCCGTCGCACTCACTGGCTAACTCTTTGTACCTCTCGAACACTGCAGATAGTTCAAATACGTGCCCTTTCTCAGCAGAGTGACGCAGCTCTTGACACAACCATGATATCGCCATGTCTGCTGATTTGCTTTCAGTTTCCGCCCTTTTGACATCCCTAAAGAATTTACTAAGACAGTTAACATGGTAACATGCCTCAGCTGAGATTAAATCATTCTCATTTGCAGTACGGACTAAGATGTTATGTACAAATTTAGCTTTTTCCGTAATTTCATTACTCATTTTGAAGGTTGTGACACGACTTGTCTTCTGCTTCTTGTCAAAGTTCTGGCAGAACATACACAATGTCCAGTTCATCTTAGTAGTACTACTGCGTAAAAACGGACATGCTTCAGCCGAAACACTCTTTCTTTCAGGATCTTTTTCGTTTTTCGATTGTTCCTTGGCTAGCTTAGCATTTATTTTCCCCTTGTGTGTGTATGCAGAGTAACATAGCTTATGCCATTTAAGTTTGGGGAGACTTTCTGGAGGCTCTGCAAAGGGAGTCGAAAGCCTGTCCACGGCTGATCGAAATTCATAGTGTCTAAGTTTGCATCGGAGCTCGGTCGCCTCTCTGATGGCAGCAATACCCTGGTTTGTCTGGTTGAAAATCGTATCTTTGACCTGGCTAGTTCCCTGACAAATGATACAAAGTTCAAACGACACATCCTCACGCTGTCGCTTGAGGCTGGCAATAGGTTCCATGGTTGGCCTGAGGGGAGAAACAGAAACCAAACTAAGCACCAGGCACGCATGTTCTGACCATGAAAACTACAACGTTGTATGATATACTGCAACAGCCCTTAAATGATCGAATAAGCGCAGGCAGTGTTGGCCCGGGTTTTAATCTTATTCTCAAAGACACAAAGTAAAGCTTCTTCAAGACAAAACATCTAACCGATATCACTAATTCATTAGTGGTAGATGCATTAGGCACTCATCGTCAATGCCCATGCCCTGCCTGTCTTTTTGCTACTGTTAGGTAAATGTACATGTATGTAGGCCTGCCTATGATGTGAGATGTCAAGCATACATTACACATTTGTATGTACATGTATCTCACCAAAGAAGAATGCATTCCTTTACTTTCATTTGATTTTATATTTCATTTTTTAACAATCTTAAAAAGACCCTTACCTGTACTCCTGAAATGTTTAATGCCTGATGCCTAGGGTACGAACTAGATGGCTTATGCTAGGCTATTAGATTCATTCTTCATCATTAAGGGTCTATTGAAGAACACCCTGCTCTGTCTGAATGGAAATGATTTGACAAACATGGCAAATGCATTGGGGTCAGAAAGATGAAGCCACTTTCACTGTTGAGTGAAAGGGATGGTTTCAAGTGCAAGTAACTGTTACGTCATTGCAAGACTTTCGCACTCATTGACCTTTGACCTATGTTGTTTACCGGTGACATTTAGATTCTGTCTTTATAAAATCTATCTCTAGACCATCAATAGGAGCATAAAAACTCTGCCCCATTGTGCATTTAGAGGTTAAACTGCAAGCAAATTACGCAAAAACTAATTGTCGCCCCTTACAGAGATAAAGGCAAATGAGCATAGATGTGTCCTCACGTTTTCCTTTAAAAATAAGATTTTGAAAAGCTTTAGCAACCTTACTAGACAAAATATTGTAAAATAATTGAAATGTACAGATAGGGGATGTAAAATAAAGCATTTTTTCAAAAAAATTGAATTTTGCACACATTGACCTTTGACCTTGATTAGTGACCTAATTACGCATTTTTGGGCTTGGCAAACAACAGATTCATATTCAGCATGAAAAACTACCCCAGAAAAAGTGGTTTGTTTGCTTTTACTCAAAAATGCCTCAATCATTCTATAAAGGCACATTTTCAGATTTTTTGACTAGGCTAATAGGGGAGCAATCCGCCCGAGAAATTAAACAAATGTGAGAGCAGATAGAGGAGGTGAAAATCGGGGTAGAAACCAAATTGGATACTCAGAGGGATGAATTGGGACAGATGAGGGTGGCATCTACAAAAGAGAGGGAGGAGGAGAGGGAGGAGAGGGAGGAGAGGGAGGAGATGAAGGAGGTGTAAGCGAGGAGGTCTCGGGGGTACGCGAGGAGGTAAAGCGAGGTGAAAAGCGTATGGAGAAAGAGGTGAGAAATGGGACGGCTAGGTTACAAGGGGGCATAGAAGACCTGACGCAGGAGGTAGAACAGCTGACAGTGGGACAGACAGAGTTAGTGGAGCAGGTACAAAGGAACACTGCGGTACGAGGAGGGTTAAAAGCGACACAAAAAGACATCAAGGACGACTTGATAGCGACGAAGAGGCAATGTCAGATGGTACGTGAGGGACTGACAACGAGGTTGGACGAGGTGACAGAAGTAATGGAGACGAAGGACCGGGAGGTGAGGACGCACATAGAGACGGTCAAGGTAGCGTTAGAGGAAGAGATAGAGGAGACGCACCGGGAAATAAAAGAGGTGAAGCAAAAATTAGAGGAGGTGGAAGAAGGGATGAGTGAAATTAAGAAGAGACGGAGGGAAACTAAGAGAGAAATACAGGAGGAGGTGATGGAATATGTTCAAGGTCGGTGCTCAAATCGTGATGTTGTGCTCACTAACCAAATAAAGAGTTTGCAGGTGGCGAAGGAGGTGCGGAGACGAGGTGCCGAGGTGAGTGGCGATATACGTGGAAATGTATATGATGTGAGGGGAGCTTCAGTCGGCTTGGGGGTTGTTGTGGACCCGGGTGTTCGTGAAAGGCCGTTGGTGAAGTGTGCGACAGGTACGGTGTGCGAAGGAGGAGGTGTGCGAGAATGTCCGACTCTGGGGTGTGTGAGGAAAAAGTGCGCGCCAAGGAGTGAGTGTGCTGTCGAGAGTGAGTTGGTCGTAGCGCGTGTGCGAGGGGGCACATGGAAGCGCGGTGTGGTGAGTGTTACGGAGGAAGTAACGAGAGAGTGTGCGCAAGAGGATGCGCTTGAAAGGTGTGTAACGGACGGGTGCATGGGGAAAGAGTGCGCTGTCAAGAGTAAGAAAGAGTGTACACCTGTGGTGAGTGTTACAGAGGGTGTAACGGGAGAGTGTGCGCAAGAGTGTGCGCGAGAAAGGTGTGTAATGGACAGGTGCATGAGGAAAGAGTGCGCTGTCAAAAGTAAGGAAGACTGCACACCTGTGGTGAGTGTTACGGAGGATGTAACGGGAGAGTGTGCGCAAGAGGATGCGCGAGGAAGGTGTGTAACAGAGGAGTGCATGAGGAAAGAGTGCGCTGTCAAGAGTGGTGGTGAGAGTAGCGAGAGTGACACGGAGCGTAAGTTGGTTGTGGCAGGTGAGAGAGGATGTACACCTGGAATGGAGGGATGCACACCTGGAATGGTAGAGCGTGTGTGGGAATGCACACTGGAATTGGTAGTGAGGCACGTGGTTGGGTGTGCGAGTGAGAGCACACCTGTGATTGTCACAGAGGAGGTGACCGAGGAGGGGGCGCGAAGAGGTGTGTTGGTGAGGTGTGCGAACGACGAGTGTGTGCAAAGGTGTGCGGTGGTCAGGTGTGTAACCAAGTCTGTGAGCGAAAGAACGAGTGCAATGACGAAGTATGCGGGGTGTACGGGCGGCGTTGGAGCACCGAGCTTGGTGAGGGTGAAAGGGGTAGCGTATGCGTGTGAGCATGCAAGTGAAGCATCGACGGTAACCGGGTTAGCGGTTAGAACGACATTTAGCCGAATCGGGCCCTCGGTGCGCGCCGAGCAGCTTCGCGTGCCGCGAGGAGCAGCGGAGATCCGAACCACGGCGGTTTCGAAAGAACCGCCGTACGCGATCCACGCTGGGCCTCGCTCGGAACGGCCGCATCCGTGCTCCACTAGGCGGAGCGGGCAGCCCGATAGGAAGGGTCGTCATGGCGTCCCCTTTTTGTTGAGGCGTTCCGGCAGATCGAGATCGGGCCATTGGATGGCTCCGTGCCGAGGTGGTGCGTGGGATCTCGGCCCGGGTAAACCTCCTTCCCTGCACCGAGTACCGGACGTATCCAGCCGCTGGCACCAAACAACCCGCATTCATGGCTCGGCTTTACGAAGCCGAGCTTTAGAAGTGAATTGGCGCACCGAGAGGCACTAGTGAGTAGACGTGATGATGAGAATAGTGTTTTGGGCCCGAAATTAGAAAAACAAAATTTGATGATTGGCAGAGTGATGATTGGTAGAATGACTGGCAGATGATTGGCAAATTTTTGATTGGTTGGAATTTGGAGAGCAAAATTGGTAGTGAGAGATACCCGATGTGGTGGGATGCCCAATCCACCATCCCTCACAGCGGGGGCAAAGGAGCACTAGTCTTATGGGGTTTATGGCAGTGAAAACTAGCCCGGGAGGGTTAGGATATAATGATAGGGATCTAGAAAAGATGACAATAGGTAACGTTAAGATTAGTTAGTGACAATGATACCTGTCGTGGGGACGCAGGTAGATTACTGTGGATGATAATGACGTGGTATGTGCTTAGTTTAAAGGGAAGACCGGGAGCACTAAGTTAGCAGGGCACCAGGTAGATTAGATGATGCCGTGTGTATGGTGAACAGGTGTGATTGCACAGGTGTGCAACTGAACAGGTGTATGGAGCAGTGTTTGAGTGAGTGATGGTGATGAGTATTGTGCTGACCAAATGGTCCAGGAAGGAAGGAGGGTGCAGGTGGCACCAGGTGTGATTGCACAGGTGTGCAACAACAGGTGTATGGAGAATGGTTGTGTGAAATACATGGAGTGTGGAATACATGGAGTGTGGAATACATGGAGTGTGGAATATATGGAGTATTGGAATGGATGGTCGTGGAGTGAGTATGGTGGAAACTATGGAGTGGAGTGGATGGTGCGAAGGTGTGAATGGGGGAAGGATGGACCCCCATCACGAATACCCGGGGAGGGTAGTGTAAGTGTTAGGTAGAGGGTATAGGTAAATTGTGGTTGGATATTGGCATTTGTGGTGCGGGTGAAAGAATGGTATTTGGATGGGTGCATTAGTGTTGTGGAAATGGCTGGGCGTGTAGCCTGTTAGTGTGTGTAGTTGGTTTAGGCACTCCACCACTGTGAAGATGTCGGCCAGGTGAGGCCGCAGGTGGGCTCTGGGAGCTGGTAGAGTTGTTGTGGATGGGGCCTGCAGATCCGGAGGACGGACCCGGGTAGCCCAGTGCCAGAGGGCACCGAGTGGGGTGACAGAGCCAGGAGGGGCCTTCCCCAGTTAGATAGGTTAAGTAAGGAGCAGGTAAGCTCGGAGGCAACTACAGTGGTGGAGGTGTGCAGGTGGGTAGACCTGCTGGGAGAGCTGCACGACCCAGCCCAGAAATTGTGCAAAGGCACAGGGAGATGAATCGGGGGAGTGAGACCCCAAATTGAGAAGCACCACAGTTTGGTCAATGGGAATTGGTTTTTAGAACCCATAGTGTAAGATTGCCAATGGATTGGCAGGGAAAGACCCCGGGTAGTGTAAAGTGTGTTAAAGTTATTAGGATAGTTAGGATCGAAGTCTCCTCGCACCATCTGCATCCACTCACCTGGGATGACGTACCTCCACACCATGCCAGGTTGTTTTCATTATTTTTGATGCAAATGTTTGGATTGTGAGACGCATCATGACGTGGGTGTGACATTGTGCTTGTTGTTCCATCTCTTCCTCCTTATGAGGATTGATGATGAATTCGGTGATGGCAAATTTTGGCTAGAGGGATTGTGGTGACGAATTTGGAATAGAAGAAATATGGGGAAGACGTGACAGTAGTGACGAATTTGTAAATGTGTAGATTTTGTACATATGGGGTAAGGGCAAGGGTAGTGTATGTGACAGGGGGGGTGACGTACGGTAGGGACGAGCTTTCTCACTTCGCTCTCCGTACGCACTTCACCTTGCATTGCCTTGTTTGACGTGTACCCTTGTGACCTTACCCCTCGCTCATCTGTCTTTCCCCCCTTTGTCTCCCACGTGAGGACCTGAGCGCCACTGGGCGCCGAGGGGAGCGTGCGTGAGTCCGCCATTGTGCGCCCGGAACTCCCAGAACCAGCTGTCTGCATCGATGCACCACATTATGGACCACATGTCTGTGGCCGAGCACCACTTATGGACCCCATGGGTTGAGGCATGGCCCCTCTGCTGGAACCGGCCATGAAGGCCCCAAATCTTGCTGGCGGACCTTGATCACAGGGCACCGATGCCCCACAGGTGAACCACCCTGTGGGCCATAAATAAAATAAATAAAAATGGACACGTTGGGTGCATTTTAATAGTGCAAATAGGCCGCCAGCAAAGGAAGATGACAACACCAGGAAAATAATAATAGCCAGCAGAGGGAGCCGAAGAGCAAGAGACCACCTGCAGGGTTAGGGGTTGTTGTTTTTATTTTTATTCATGAACAGTAATGACTGTGCACCGATTGGTGCTTGAGGGTGCTTTGGTGCGTTTTTGGGTGCTTTCATGGTGCGCCGATGCAGAGCAGACTCTCTCCCCCCCCCCCCCCCCCCCCCCCAGAAAGAACAATCACAGGTCCTGGGTTAGTTTTGTAAATAAAAGCAGAGCCATTGTAAATAATGCTCCCCACCGTCAGTGTATAGTTTGAAGACCATTCCACAATGCGGTTAGCTGTGGGCGTGAGTCTGTTAGGCAGGGTGCAATGGAGCAGCGGGACATATTTATTTATGTTTTAAAACTGTCGCACCCAGGGTCAGGTTAAATGTAGAGGGAACTACACCTACGTGTCACACTAAGTTAAAGTTATAGGCCCGGGCCGTGCCTAAGAGGAGGAGGGTGCAGTGTTGCGGCTATGAGGATTGTTTTTTTAAATTGTGTTATATTGTATCATAAATTGTTGTGAAATATTGCTTTATTCTGGACCCTCCTGCCTCCAGTGTTGTGTAAAGGTCAAAGGGCGTCCCATAATTAGTCCATAAAGCATACACGTCAGCCAATCATAGATTTCCCCCTGGTTGATAGTTATATCTTTATTATGTGTATTAGGGTAAGGCCTTGTCTTCCATTAAGATGACAATCCATTGCACCAAGTGAAATAGAGTAGATTCCTTTCACATCCCCCTTTCATCATTGCCAATCCTCGATTGCCAATTACATCCCCTCCAAAACCACCATTGAACATGTGCTCGGGTCGGGGAAGAAGGGGCGTGCCCGCCCGTCGTCATCAAGGGCGGAGCCAGAGGGTCGCGCGACCAACCAGGGCCGAGGTGAGCACACCGATGGGCGTGTCCTGAAGGCCGGCGGCTTGATCGCCGGAGGCGTTATAAAAGCGCGCGCGCAAGGTACTGCGTGGGAGCATCCAGCAGCGATTCTTGTCCAAAAGAGATCATCCAGCAGCGATTCTTGTCCAAGGGAGATCATCCAGAAAGATCATCCAAAAAGATCATCCAGAAAGATCATCCAGAGAGATCATCCAGAAAGATCATCCAGAGAGAACATTAACCAGATCATCCAGAGAGAACATTAAGGAGATCATCCAGAAAGATCATCCAGAAAGATCATCCAGAGAGATCATCCAGAGAGATCATCCAGCAGCGATTCTTGTCCAAAAGAGATCGTCCAGGGCAGCACAAAGCCTGCTATTCTTCGCCTTGCTCGCCAAAGTTGGACCAAGCAAGAGAGTTGGGCAAGAAGCAAGCACGTTGTTCAGTTGTGTGGTTGGACCAGACGAGTCCTGGCAAAGCACGCGACGTCCCCAGAGCAGCTGCAGCCACAGCAGCAACGACAGCAGCGTGGGGCCTTGACGGCAGTTCCGGAGCAGGGCCGCGAAGGAACGGCGGCGGTCAAACGCGCTGATCGTGCTGCAGTACCATTGGACCTTCCTCTCCCTCCAGCCATCCACCTCCTGCCTCTCCATCCTTCTTGTGTACGTGAGTTTGTTTTGTTTGTTCTGTCCTTGGGTTAATTAAGTTTGTATAAGCTAGCGTTGCACTGTGTCTAATATCTTCTGTAAATTATTTTCTTATCTTTCCTTCTTCCTTGGTTATTTTGAGCCTGTAAATAGCAAATAAATTATATTCGTATTTCCAACCTTTTTGTCTGCTTCTTCTTCACATCCGTGTCGCCTTAGTCTTTTCCCTATTGAATATCTGTGGCGCGATCCGGCCAACGTTCGGGAATCGGGTTAGTCGGGGTAATTGTTAGGGCCGCGGGGCCTCCGCTCGGCAAAACCAACATCTTATCCGCGGTCCGTAACAATATATATATATATATATATATATATATATATATATATATATATATATATATATATATATATATATATATATATATATATAGTGGAACCTTGACTTACGAGTTTAATTCGTTCTGTGACCGAGCTCGTAACTCAAATTGCTCGTTTCTCAAATCAAATTTCCCCATTAAAATGCATTGAAATGCTATTAATCCGTTCCAGCCCGCCAAAAACCACACCAATTTTTTTTTAAATATACAGTATATATAAAAATATCTCGCGCATTATATTTCACCTGTATGCAGCATACAAGTTGGCAGGATGGCCTGGACTGGAGGTACGCACACTTGACTCTAAAGTCTAAACTGTCCAGCCTGGGTTTGAATCCCGACCCAGCTATAACCTGTCATGTCGGTGTTTCACAGGCAGGGTGATTCATCAATGTGTGTACCGCTAAACTGGGCGCCCCGTTTGCGTCCCATTAGTTGTTGGATGTTAAGGATCTCACCGTGTTTTCCACAAAGAGAAGGCGAGCTATCGCCGGCACTCTGAACAAGTTGTGGCCTGGCATGCTCTTCTCCTCTGCCGTTATATACGTCCTCCTCGGCATCTTTTTCCAGAAGAGCCCTGTCTCGTCACAGTTGAAGATTTGCTGGGGGATGTATCGTTCGGCTTCTATCAGTTCGGCAAAAGTTATAATAAAATCTTCAGCTGCCTTCACATCCGCCTCACCAAGTCGACAACACGCACACCTCGCTCATGTTTTTCGACGATTGCGTGTTTTATATCCAAGCTCATCATCCTCTTCTTCTTCTCAGTTATAATAAAATCTTCAGCTGCCTTCACATCCGCCTCACCAAGTCGACAACACGCACACCTCGCTCATGTTTTTCGACGATTGCGTGTTTTATATCCAAGCACATCATCCTCTTCTTCTTCTCAGTTATAATAAAATCTTCAGCTGCCTTCACATCCGCCTCACCAAGTCGACAACACGCACACCTCGCTCATGTTTTTCGACGATTGCGTGTTTTATATCCAAGCACATCATCCTCTTCTTCTTCTCAGTACCGTGTTTTCCACAAAGAGAAGGCGAGCTATCGCCGGCACTCTGAACAAGTTGTGGCCTGGCATGCTCTTCTCCTCTGCCGTTATATACGTCCTCCTTGGCATCTTTTTCCAGAAGAGCCCTGTCTCGTCACAGTTGAAGATTTGCTGGGGGATGTATCGTTCGGCTTCTATCAGTTCGGCAAAAGTTATAATAAAATCTTCAGCTGCCTTCACATCCGCCTCACCAAGTCGACAACACGCACACCTCGCTCATGTTTTTCGACGATTGCGTGTTTTATATCCAAGCTCATCATCCTCTTCTTCTTCTCAGTTATAATAAAATCTTCAGCTGCCTTCACATCCGCCTCACCAAGTCGACAACACGCACACCTCGCTCATGTTTTGACGATTGCGTGTTTTATATCCAAGCACATCATCCTCTTCTTCTTCTCAGTTATAATAAAATCTTCAGCTGCCTTCACATCCGCCTCACCAAGTCGACAACACACACACCTCGCTCATGTTTTTCGACGATTGCATGTTTTATATCCAAGCACATCATCCTCTTCTTCTTCTCAGTACCGTGTTTTCCACAAAGAGAAGGCGAGCTATCGCCGGCACTCTGAACAAGTTGTGGCCTGGCATGCTCTTCTCCTCTGCCGTTATATACGTCCTCCTCGGCATCTTTTTCCAGAAGAGCCCTGTCTCGTCACAGTTGAAGATTTGCTGGGGGATGTATCGTTCGGCTTCTATCAGTTCGGCAAAAGTTATAATAAAATCTTCAGCTGCCTTCACATCCGCCTCACCAAGTCGACAACACGCACACCTCGCTCATGTTTTTCGACGATTGCGTGTTTTATAGCCAAGCTCATCATCCTCTTCTTCTTCTCAGCACTGCACTTGGCACTCACTTTCTTAGGCCCCATGGTTAAAACTAAGAAATTTTCCAAAATAACCAAAATGCGAAAACAAAAATGCAGCGATATACGTCAGAGATACTGTACTTGCACGGCAAGATAACCACGTGACCAGAACCCACCTGGTGGCGTAAACTCAAAATAACCAACATGCGAAAACAAAAATGCAGCGATATACGGCAGATACTGTACTTGCACGGCAAGATAACCACGTGACCAGAACCCACCTGGTGGCGTAAACTCAAAATAACCAACATGCGAAAACAAAAATGCAGCGATATACGTCAGAGATACTGTACTTGCACGGCAAGATAACCACGTGACTGGGTGGCGAAAGCTCGTAACTCAGATCTCGGCTCGCATCTCAAAGCAATAAACCGCCCGAGCGACGGCTCGTATCTCGAAAAACTCGTAAGTTGGGGCACTCGTAAGTCAAGGTTCCACTGTATATATATATATATATATATATATATATATATATATATATATATATATATATATATATATATATATATATATATATATACACACATACAATTTTTTTTTTAATTATTATTATTTTAAAATTCCACGTACGATACTCTGTCAGGGCGTCGGTGCTGCCGAAGCAGTTTAGTTTCTTACAAAGGGTTATACTGGGTCATTTAGCATTCTCTTTAGAGGTAGCAAAGGCGCAGGAGACATGTCGGAAAATGTTCGGAGAACGCTTGGATTCGGAAGAGGGTCAGAGAGCGGTATTCAGGATTGCAAAGCAGATAGCGAAAGAGAGGTGTGATGTGATGGGGGTGAGTTGCTTGAAGGATGAAGTGGGACAAATCGTTGTGGACCCAGATGGAATTAAAGGAAGATGGAAAAGATATATGGAAATGCTGTTGAATACAGAGAATGAATGGGATGGCAACATAGAGAGTAACCCAGTTTTAGGACCGGCAGAGAAGATAACTGAGAAGGAAGTTGAGGAAGCGATAAAAGCAATGAAGAGTAGAAAAGCGGGAGGGCCGACGGGAGTTTTGGGAGATATGTTGAAGGCAGCAGGAAGTTGGGGTGTGAAGAGAATGACAGAGATCTGTAATCTGGTGGTGAAAGAAGGCCGCATTCCAGTGGATTGGGAACTGAGTACTCTTGTCCCTCTATACAAGGGGAAAGGTGACCATCTGGAGTGTGGCTCGTACCAAGCGATAAAGTTATTGGAGCATGGAATGAAAGTATTGGAAAGGGTGTTGGAGAGGAGGATAAGGAAGAAGGTGAAGATCGACGAAATGCAGTTTGGATTTATGCCAGGAAGAGGAACGACAGACGCGCTCTTTATTGTGAGGCAGTTGCAGGAGAAGTACATGGAGAAGAGGAAGAAGTTGTTTCTTGGGTTTGTTGATCTGGAGAAAGCATTCGATAGGGTTCCACGCGAAGTATTGACATGGGCATTGAGGAAGTTAGAAGTGGAGGAATGGTTGATCAGAGTTGTGATGGCAATGTACAAAAGAGCGCGCACAGCTGTAAGGACGAAGGACGGGAACAGTGATGAGTTTGAGGTGAAGGTGGGAGTGCATCAGGGGTCGGTACGAAGTCCACTACTATTTGTAGCTGTGATGGAGGTGCTGGCTCAGACCGTAAAGGAGGGTTTACCGTGGGAGTTGTTGTATGCAGATGATCTGGTGTTGATTGCGGAAAGTATGGATGGACTGAAGGAAAAGATGAACAAGTGGAAGGAAAGTATGGAGGTAAAAGGTCTGAAGGTGAATATAGGAAAGACGAAGGTGATGGCAAGTGGTAAAGCATGTGGTGAGGTGGAAAGAACTGGGAAGTGGCCATGTGCTGTGTGCAGGAAGGGTGTCGGAGTGAACTCCATTCAATGTACAATGTGCGCTGAGTGGGTTCATCAAAAATGTAGTGGTCTGAGAGGGTCATTAACCAGTGTGGCAGCTACATTCAAATGTAAGGTGTGCACAGAGGGAGCTGCAGATGGAGGAAATATTGAGTTGGATCTTGGAGACGGCATGAAGCTGGAAGGTGTGAAAACATTTTGCTATCTCGGAGACATGCTGAATGGAGAAGGTGGATCAGACTCGGCAACGGTTGCTGGAGTGAGATGTGCATGGAAGAAGTTTCGGGAACTGAGGGGCGTGCTGATGAGGAGGGGAGTGTCGTTGAAGCTGAAGGGAAAGGTGTATGCTGCATGTGTGAGAAGTGTTATGATTTATGGGAGCGAGACATGGGTCATGAATGTGGAGCAGCAACGAAGGCTGGAAATGCGAATGGTTCGGTGGATGTGCGGAGTGTCGCTGAGAGAGAGGAAGACAAATGATGAATTGCGAAAGATGATGGGAATAGAGCCTGTGATTGATGCTGTGAAGAGGAACAGGTTGAGATGGTTTGGTCATGTGTTGAGGAAGGATGAACGTGACTGGTTGAGAAGAGTGATGGAAATAAATGTAGAAGGAAGTAGAGGACGGGGAAGACCGAGAAAGACTTGGCTGAAGACGGTGGAAGAAGACATGCGGGCAAGGGGGTTAACAAGGAGAGATGCAGAAAATAGGGCAAAATGGAGAAGATTGTCATGGGGACCGCAAGGCTAACCCCCACTCTAGTAGGGAAAATGGCCTTAAAATGCATGTTGTTGTTGTTGTTGTATTTAGCATGGCCTGCCCAGCATTGTTTGTCCTTGTTCTATCCTTTTAAATGCTGAACGTCAAGCAAGGAAGTAGCACGTACCATTTTTTAAAGTCTTTGGTATGACTGACAGTGATCGAAACACTGGCCTCCCAAACTCAGAGGACGCTCTCAACATTACACCACCAAGTCTGGTAGTTCCTATATAGAAAAGGCTTCATCGAGGAAACCTCAACTTTGTTGCCATATTTTTATTTTACATTTGCATTTAAACTTTGCATGGGCCAGTCTGATTACCCACAAACCGTGTCTCCTAGTCTGATGCATTTTCTGCTAGCCTCAGGATCGTGGGCGAGCTCTAGGATTGAATGTTGTAAATAACCAATGATTTCAGTATTGCTGATAGGAGGACCAACGGTTGCACATACTTGTGAAAGTACCAAGACTTCAAATTGCTTGGTAAGATGCCATTAAGAAGCTGTCTGTAGTGGTTGCTATAAATTGCTTGAAAAGAAAAAGAAAACTGCAATTCTGTACATTTCCCCCATTCTACAAGGCTGACAGAGCAGGCTTTTATCTCATGAAGTACAAATAAAATTTTATTGCATGTTTGGCGAGTCAAACAGCTAGTGGTAAAGTTGTGCAATTTTCTATTGAATTGTCAGCTGTGCTTTCTAAAGTGACCTGTTCAAAACCTCCATATGCAATAGCATGGTAGAAAATGTATCAGGAAGTGCAGGAGGAAAGATGGAATTGAAACAGGAGCAGAAATGTTCCAGAATACAATGCATCGATGGAAAGCCTTTGTGTGACAAGTGGTGCAACATCTTCAGCAGTTTGGTGGCAGTGATTATTTGAGACAGATAAAATTAAAACTTTGTTTGTAGAGCTGAAGACTAGTGGTTCTTCGCATCATTCCACATCCCATAGTATGGGGTCAGCCACTCAGTGCATGCAAGAGTGCCCCAAATCGTTCATGAACCAACTGGCCAGGCCTGACAGCTCAAAGCCCTGTAATGCCCCATGTTGTGCCTGACTGCTCAGAGGGAGGGTTGGTGCTCCATGCAGTTAAAACACCATCTCCACACCATCCTGTTGGAGACCTGGTTGAATTATTACTAAACATAAATAAATAAAACAATCCCCAGGCTTCTGCTGCACCTCTGCTAATGCTACAAGCACCCTTCTGGACCTGGAAAAGATAAACTCTCCATCCAACCTCGCTTGTTTTCCTCTGCCCCTCTTCGCTTCTCCAACCATAATCTTGTCAAAGCTCATATCTCTCTCCCTATTGTTAGAGAACAACCTGAACTCCTACAACCCCCACACAATCTGGCTGTTCACACAGACCAACTGACAGGGGCTGCAATCTGCCCTCTCACAAAAGGAATGGGCTGCAATCTCCACAGCACACAATATCGATTCTGCCTGTGAATGCTTCCACAAAAGCTCTCTTCTCTCTCTCATGCACCAGTTCATCCTATCCCGTCTGTAGCCGTCGTATCCATCGTATCCATCCTCCGGCCCTAGTGTGCCGAATCCAGTGGAAAGGCAGTTGCGGTCAAACAACTTTCTTTCTAAACATTTTTCCAGCCGTCTGTATGCTCCCCTCCATCCTCTCAAAATGCCTCAATACAAGGCAGAATGTCTCGATCTAATACACCCAATGCACACATTCCTGCTCCCACCTTACCACCTCATACCTACTTCTAACTGGACTTTGTGTCTTTCTCACCCAAGAAAGTAGAGAAAGCTATGTCCAGCATCGACCATGAATGAGCAACATTCCCAGATGGCACCAGTGCCCATGTTCTCAAATCCTGCTCTGCTGCTCTCACTTGTCCACTGTCTGCATTTTTCAACCTGTCCTTCTCCTATGGCTGCCTCCCATGTGCCTGGAAGTCAGCCAACATCAGTTCCATGAACAAGAAAGGTTATAAAATAGATCTTCTCAACCGCAGACCATCACGCTTTCCGATTATTATGACTTAAGTCATGAAATCCATAATCGCCGAATGGTGTTGTATTTATTCTTTTCAAACAGCACCATCTGACCATAACTTTGGATTTCATCCCGGTTAACTCTCCTCCTGCTACTGCTTTTCGTTCAGCAATAATCGAGGGCCCTAAATCTCAAATAAGAGGTCAGGATCACTCAAGCATTCGACAGTCCAACATCCTGATCCGTTTTCCAAGCTCGTTACCTTTGGCATACAAGACCACCTTCATACTTGGCTTTCTGGCATCCGCTACTTGTAAAGTAAATGTGTTCCTATCAGTGGAATGTCAATGCCCCACTGCCAGTATGTTGCTCTTTCGCCCTGTAATCTCACTCTTCCTTTGTACAAAACCCAACCACCAGCTTATACAAGAATTACTGGACGTTATCATGGTCACCACGATGGAGATGCTCATTCTCAGCATGAAATTAGCACATTTTTCCAGCCTTTATTTATGCCAGTGACAAGATAAGTGGTTACTGGAAGCGATATGTACACCAGTGTACACACACACACACACACACACACACACACACACACACACACACACACACACACACACACACACACACACACACACACACACACACACACACACACACACACACACACACACACACACACACACACACACTGGTCTACCTCTTTGTGGAGTTAAAAGTCAGGCTTACTTCAAAAAAAGGATAAATTTGAGTCTTTCTAAAACCAATTCATCATGATATTGTTACATTCATTTGATCAAATTGTAAACAATGCTCTCCAGCAAATATAAACAAGAATGACCTCACTGTGGTCACAACCTGCAACAACAAAAAAAACCTGGGCAATGGCTAATCAGCAGAGGCCCACCAGAAAATAAAGATGGCAGCCATATTATTTCACCCGGGTGCCATGGTGGGATTGGTGGGTGAAGTCAAGCGACAAATGTGGGAGGGGTCCGACAGCTGTTTGACTAATGGGTGCACATTTCAACAATCGAGCCCCAACACAAACCACAGCAAGAACCACGTGGAGCTTTTTAGACCTGCGACACCGCACAGGTAAAAATACTCTACTTTCATATAATCAAAGACAATCTCCTGACCAAAGCTGAAGTGAGATTTCATTTATTTCTTTCTTTGGATTTTGTAATCCAGAGAATTTTATGCTTGAGAAACATGTATGCATAATTTATTTATCCCTATTTATTTTATGCATGAGAAACTAAGGGAGTGGCAAAGGGAGCAGCCATAGTACAAGATGGAGGTGGCCATCCCAACTTAGAACATTCTCATGCACACCCCAAGTTTCAATGCATTTCTTCCCACAAATAAACACACACGTTTCAATGCCTTCCCCCCCAGATATAATGACTAGTTTTGATTCTACTACAACACAGAGAATTTGCTTATTTTAGAATGATTTGCATAACTTCTGGGAGTGTGATGGGTTTCTTTAACCCCCGTTGGACTTAGTCTGAAATGGGGGCTTATGGATTAGGTCTCGTCTGTCCATGCATGAGTGCGTCCGCAACCATATCTCGGAGATGTATGGACTGATTTTGTTTATACTTGGTAGAAAGACAATAAACACATGATGGTGTATCATATGCACATCATTTTGTTTCGCAATGCGATCAAAGGTGGCCGACTGGCGGCAGTTTTAGTTGTAAAAAACCCCCCCCAAAAAAAACCCTGATGTTGAACACATCCACAACCATTTCTAGAATATGCATGGTCTGATTTTGTTTAAACTTGGCACAAGCACAGCACATTATGGCATTACACATGCACCTCACTTTATTTTGTGATCGAATCAAAGATGGTAGCCTGGTGGCCATTTTAGTTGTAAAAAAAACAACAACAATATTGACCACGTCCTCAACCATTCCTCAGGCATGTATTTACCGATCTTGTCCAAACTTGGCACACAGAAAATGAATGATGGGTTACATATGCACATCATTTTGTTTCGCGATCAGATCCAATATGGCCAACTGGCATCCATTTTGTGGCTTAAATGTGTCCCCAACCATTTCTCAACATGCATGGTCCAATTTTGTTCGGACATGGCGCAAAGACAATACATGAGAGTATACATATGCAGAAGATTTTGTTTTGTAATCCAACCAAAGATGGCCGACCGACGGCTTTTAACTGCGTACAGCAAAATTACTGAAACCACAGGGGCTATGTATGACATTTTGTGTCTTTTTCTTCTTGTTTTTTTTAGCGATAACATCCAGTTTTAAAGTTATTCTGTCTAGCGGTGCAGAAGTGAATTAGCAGGTACAATTCCCCATTAACATAAAAGTAAAATCCAAAGTTGGAAGTGACCATCCCAACTTAGTGGAACATTCTCGTGCACATGCGAATACAACCACCACTTTTAAACTTTTTTGTTGCGTGCGCGCGCACACACACATGCACATGCACACACACTGCATCCCTTAATATAATGTAACAGCAACTCCAACAGAAAGGGATTTGCTTATAAATTCATCAAGAACATACTTAAATGCATATAATCAAAATTTGGAAAAGCAGTTTTGAAGGAAATTGCAATTCTTGGAAGGAAGTTTTATATTTTGTAAGAATGAAAGAAAAAACAACAACAAAAAAAAAACGCTGAAATAATTAATCTCCGTAACAAATACACAACGTGGTCACCCTCAGAAGTCTAAATAATATTTTACTTTAGAACCACACAGACTCACAATAACACTGCATTTAAGTTGTTGTTTTTTTAAATACAGGATCGAGGCTCGTGAAAGAGCTAACATTTATCACACAAAAAATCAAACAGACACACAAAACATATAATAAGGGGAGCGGTAGACAAGATCCCCAGAGAAGGGGAAGCACACAATCACAACATTTGAGAGCAGGGATATCGGGAGATCTGTGGGAGGGAGAGGGCTTGGGGAGAGGAGGCATGGGAAAGGGTGGGGGGGGGGGGGGTGGTGGGAGAAGTATAAAACACAAGGACACTGCAAAGACTTCCAGGAAAGAAGTTGGTATTTCAAAAAAAAAGTGGATCTGGGGTGAACTTAGCGGGGGTAGAAAAGGTCACGGTTTTGCATGGGGGAAGATTATAGATGGTGGTGAACAGCTGTTTTACAGACCTGGAGGGAGGAGTGGGATTGAAGAGAGTGAGGGAGTTTGTTCCAGAGGCGAGAGAAAAGAGGCATGAAGGAGTGAAGATGAGCAGAGCGTCTTGATTTTGGCAGTTTAACCATAAGAGGGTTGCAGGCAGATCTTGTGCGACCTGTAGGAATATTTGGGGGACGGAGCCCAGAGATAGCTGGGGGAGCAAGGCCGGAGAGGAGTCGGTAGAAGACAGAAAGACCACCAACTTGCCTGCCGGTGAGTAAGTAAAAGGCCCTCGGAGTTAGCTTCATCGCAGGAGACTCCAATTATTCTGAAAGCTTTGGTTTCAACAGCGTGATGCCGAGCTAGGTGTGAGGAAGGAGCACTGGCCGAGAGGGGAGAACAGTATTCCATTGAGCTGCGGATGAAAGCCTTGTATGTGGTGAGGACCTCAGGTGTGCCAAGGAAGGACTTCGCACGACGGAGGATGCAAAGTCGGTGACTGGCTTTGGAGGCCAGATTTGAAATGTGGTTCTCCCAGGAAAGATCATGGCAGATAGTGAGACCCAAAAGCTTGAGTGACAGAACTTCTTGGAGAGGATTGTTCAGAAAGTGGATGGGAGGGTTGTCCAGCTGGTCTTTTCAAAGAGACATAGTAAGAGTGTGAGATTTGTCAGGATTGAAAGACATGTTCCACTTTTTTGACCAGTCTGTGATTTTGTCCAGGTCTGCAGAGAGTGAGGAGGCTGCAGACTGCCGATCTGAGGGATGAGGAATGGAGCGGCAGAGAGTGGAGTCATCAGCAAAGAGGTAGAGAGGATTTTCAAGAGAGTCAAAGAGATCATTGATGAAGATCAGAAAAAGCACAGGGCCCAGAACACTGCCTTGGGAAACTCCTGCCTGAACAGGAAGGGGAGATGAGAGAAACACATTCAGGGCCACACGTTGACTATGACCTGAGAGGAAGTCCGCAAGCCATGCGTGGAGGTTTCCATGGATACCATAGAGGAGAGTTTGGTGAGCAGAGCGGGGTGCCAGACCGTATCGAAGGCACGTGATATGTCAAGGGAGACAGCTGTAATTTCCCGTTTGGCATTGAGGACCTCCATCCATTGTTGAGACAGCAGAAGCAGCATGTCCAGAGTAGTGACCTGGTCTGAAACCAAATTGATGATCAGAGATCAAGCCGTTGGAGAAGAGGAAAGATTTGATATCCGAAGCAATGATGGATTCCATGACTTTGATGATAATTGGAAGAAGGCTGATTGGTCTGTTGTTGCAAGGATCTGTTTTTGCACCTTTTTTGTATAAAGCGGTGATGTTGGCTGATTTCCAAGCTGATGGCAGATGACCTTGAGCAAAAGAGAGGGTGAAGAGAACAGAGAGAGGGAGTGAAAGAGTGGCAGAGCAGGATTTTAGGACCCGTGGGCCGATGCCGTCAGCTCCAGTTGCAGAATCAGAGTCGAGGGTTGACAGAAACTTCTCCACCTTGTCAGGAGAAAAGGACACAGTCCAGGAGCAGCTGGGTACGACTGGGTATGGTGGGTACAGAGAGGGATGGGTGTGGGACACAAGATTTAGAGGCAAACACAGAGTTAAGGCATTCAGCTTTTTCAAGTATGGAGTCAGCTGTGTAGCCATTTGAGGTAAGGGAGGGGATGGAGGAGAACAAATGCCAGAAACAGATTTGACCAGATGCCACCAGGATTTGGAAGAGGGAGACAGGTTTGAGAGTTCGGTCTTGAGAGTGGAGAGATATTGTTTCCTGGCTCTCCTGAGGGTGGACACACACTTTTTTCGGACTTTGTGAAAGAAAATGAGATTTCCTTCCGTTGGATTTGCTTTCCAGGAGGGGAAGGCAAGTTGTTTCTGGGCAACTGCCTCACCACAAGATTCCGTGTACCATGGACGGGAGGAAGGGTATGTCAACTGAAGACAAGATGGGATAAATCTGTGCATGAGAGAGAACAATTTACTTTGGAAGAATTCCCAGGATGCGTTGATGTCAGAGGCGGTCGAGATGGGAGACCAGTCCAGATGATTGATGGCTGCTTGAAGACCGTGCCAGTTGGCCTGAATGAAATGCCAGACTCGTCGACGCTGAGGAGGCTCTCTGAGAATGGTCAGAGAAATGGCCACTTTAACAAGCATATGGTCAGATGAACCGATTGGAGCAGAAGAGCAGCAGACATTTGCAGGGAAGTTGGTCATAACCAAGTCTAGAAGAGAAGATGCTCCGTTGACTGAGATCCGGGTCGGGAAATTGACAGATTGTGTCAGTCCCAGTGAGTCATCGAAGTCCTTTGCTGAGGAGCCATGGCTGGTGAGAGAGATACTGACACCCAGCCAACTGGCATGGTGACAATTGAAATCACCACATATGAGGAAGAGAGAGTTGGGATGAGTAGATAGAAGTTGGTCCATATGATCAGACAGCGAGATGTAGATGGAGTCATCACTGTTTGGTGGACAGTACAACACACATATGACCAAAAGGTGGGAGCGAAGGGGAAGCTGTAGCCAGAGGTATTCCTGGGGGTGAGGTGGAGAGAGGGCAGTGCAGGGCGAGTGAGGAAGAGAGTTTTTTTATAAAGATAGCAACCCCACCTCCAGGACGAGGCTCAGGTCTATCATACCGGAGGAGGGAGTAACCTGGGAGAGATACCAAGGAATCAAAGACATCATAAGGAGGAAAGTTTTTGTTAAACAGATCAAGTCTGGTTTGTCAGAAGCAATCTGTATGGAGAGATGAGTCAAGTTTGAACAAAGGCCCCGGATATTTGAGGTCCATACCGTTAATGAAGAAGAAGGGGGAGCATCGGATATAGAACAGGAGGGGGGAGGGGTAGGGTAAGATGTGGAATAGGAGGTTACCCAAGAAGGTAAACAAGAACAGTTTGAAGTAAAGTTTGAAGTGCAGTATAATATCCAAAGAAACATTATTGAGCTTAAATTATGCAATAGTCTGCCTCAAAGACAAGTCCATATCCCATCTCCGAGCTATGAACTCACCTCTCCATGTCATTGGTCCCCTCCCGCTGTTTTTAACCCTTTGAGTACGGGATTTTTTTTTTTTTTTAAATAAAAATAACCCCGGTACGGAATCAATCTGGCATTTTGGTACGGGAATGCAACCACGTACTGACATTCTATTTATAGGTATAGTCGATGACGTGTAGCAACGTCATCCGTACACAAAACTTTTTCGCAGGTTGCGGCACTGGACGTTATCAGTACTCAAAGGGTTAAAAATCAACCATCCCTTCCACCTGCCCGCCTCTGCCGCCCCCCCCCCCCTCCCCAAACATTTCACACTTGATGATAACTTACCAAGGATGCCTTACCTCTCTTGCAAAACATTCAGAGACAAGGTGCTGATTCATATACATATATTTTTTCAAGTTCAGCAACAGTCAAAATAATCCTTTATTATGACATGAGAACAATTTTTACCTTCATATGGATGACACGAAAGTCCTTCCCATGAAGACAAAACGCTGCCTCAAAGGCCTGCTGTTCTTCTTCTGTCCATTTTACCATCTCGTCTGCAGGAAAAATGTCACAACATGCCTTATTCATTTTGCACCTTCTCGAAAGCCAGTATAACAAATGGGGCAAACTTGCATATCGAAAGCGGCAAAGATTTAGGGTTAGAATTTTTTTTTTGCCAGTCCTTGAAATATAATCTTTGTATTGTCACCGTTTCAAAGAATCCAAATTTTGAGGAGAAATTCCACTATGCAAACTAGAATAAGCAATCAATCAAAGATTGCATACCCTTGCCTGGATTGTTTTTGTGTGGTTTTACAGTACGCATTTTATTGACATACTCGCCTTCTAATTGTACATACCGTAAAACTCCGACATTTGAGGATTCACAATTCGCGTAACCCAGCTACTTGCGCTTTTTACAGCATAGCCCATAGGGCAAAGCCGTCTAGAGCAGTGTTTGTCTGTCCATTTGTATGTATGTCCCTCACAAATGTTCACCAATCAGAGCTGAGGATCTGGTCACATGACAGGGGTGATGTGATTATGTCTGTGATATCATTGCAGAGTACGACGCCTGCCAACACACACCGCCATTTTGATTCCTATGCCATTCAGGCCGAACATATCGTCGAACCCGTCATATATCACAATCTGCATGCTCTTCTCCTTTACAATTATCATTCAGTGTGAAACACAAACCGATTGCTAAAATGACCATCAAATATCAAAAGCATAGGCGTTACGGGTCTTCCAAGGACACAGTACATATAGGCCTTAGGCTTCATATGCCTTCATGCCTCACCTTCAGGCCGCTTCGGATAAATTATCTCGGGTTTCCTAATACAGTAGTATCGTTTTCGTAATAATAATAATAATAACGTTAATAATAATAATAAAGTAAATATAAACATAACACTGCAATCCCTTTGTCGTGATTGCAAAGTTACTGGATTGAAGCGGTGTGTGGTTGGTTCATTGTTAGACTTGAAACATCTATATATATAAAACACAGTTTGTGTGTGTGTGTGTGTAATGTTACCGATAGACTCCTAAACGGAGAGGCTCACGTACTTGATATTTGGCACAAACATGGCCATTGAGCCTGGGAAGAACATGGCCGACCTAAAAATTTATTTCATAATATTTTTTTACCATATTTTTACCTCAGCGCATTTCAGCGAGGAATATTATGACCGGAATGGCAGAGCAGTGCGCTGATTCGCTCAGAGCGATCACGTGATGTTCCTTGCCGCCATTAACTCAGTTACGCGTTCGCACGTATTTCAGAGCGAAAAGCGATTGCGTTTTTTCACATTTCAGCGAGGAACATTGCCATTCACACCACATAGGTTTTTTTTCTTTCATCTTTAGATCCATATTTTTTGCCATAACGTAGCGCATTATGGCTCTCTCGAGCTCGAGTTAGCCAATCACCTGGGAGCATGAGGCCACGTTGGCCAAGCCCATGACACGACGCAGAGTTGCAATCGATCGCTCAGAGCGATCACGTGATGTTCCTTGCCGCGCGATTGCGTTTTTTCACATTTCAGCGAGGAACATTGCCATTCACACCACATAGGTTTTTTTTTCTTTCATCTTTAGATCCATATTTTTTTTCAGCGAGGAATATTATACATGGAATCTGAAATCGGTGGCAGAGCAGCGCGCTGATTCGACGATTCGCGCGCCCTCCCCCCTCCCCCTCCACCCCCCCCTCTCCTCCCCCTCCCCCCTCTTCTCCCCCTCCCCCCTCTTCTCCCCCTCCCCCCTCTTCTCCCTCACGTTTATACACGGAATGCCGGGTACTTCCCCCCCCCCCCCTCTCCTCCCCTCCCCCCCTCTCCTCCCCTCCCCTCCCCCGCCCGGCAATGCCGGGTACTTCTGCTAGTATAGAATAAACCAGTGTCTCAATGCAATCTCTTCACTGCCATGGTGACAGACAGCTGAAAGACTTACAGTACTTCAAAATAATTTAATACTTACAATATTTGCTAACTGGGATCTCCACCCAGGTCATACTATCCTCTTCAACTGAAGTCTCAAACAAGCCCGGCTACGCCGCTGTTAGACTGTTAGTCTAGTTTTTATATGTGCTGTATACTGTCCCTACATTTGTGGCCCCCTGTTCTCCAGATACTCATGGATTTTGCTGGTATAAACAATCCCCACCCACCCACGGACCCCCAACATTGTTGCTATTTTCTGTTTAAGGAAAAAGCATGGCTCACAGGCAATCACAAACCGCTGCACGGGGGAAACTGCGAGTGATTATTTAATTATATATCTATAGTTTTGTTTTAAGTCTCATGATTCCTTCAGTCATGCATACGATTAAAGCAGGGTTTGCACAGCCATGGAAGATCAAATTTACAGAAGCTTTCCAAAATAAAAAGTTGTTTTCCAGGATCTTAAATACAAATGCTTTATGTAGCAAGTGACAGAATAAAAATGAAATCTTGTTTGTTTACTGTTATTCCTTAGAATATTTCAGTAACTAGAAACTTGCGCCATGGCTAATAATCCCCCCTATCTGCAATGAGGGTTAATAAACTACATGCACCGTAGCACGTGTACAGGCGAAAATTTGTAAGCCATCCAGTCCCTCCACCCCCTCCCCCCCCGCTTAACCCACCAGTCCCCATCCCGGCTTAACCCACTAGTCCCCATCACCAGTCCCCATCCCGGCAGGGTTGTGCCCGTTCCCAATCCTGGGCCATATCAATAGATATGCAAACTTTGGAGGAGATTGACCCAGCTCTGTTTTTATGCTTCCGCCCCCAAAGATGGCCGGAGGCATTATGTTTTCGGGTTGTCCGTCCGTAAGGATTAACTCTGTGTGCATGTTTGGGTAAACACTGAGAAACCTTTTCGATGTGATTTTAATGGTAAATCCCTGGGGTAGGTTAAGTTGGCAAAGGTCTCATATTCTTCGAAAGAGACCCGCCAGAATTGTTAATTCCCAGCAGGGCCTGGCACATTATTTATATTTGCACAATTTTAATCGGGTATTTTCTGTAAGCGCTTGCATAATGTATGCATGACCTGACCAAGTCGTAAAACTATTTAATCACATGTTCCCAACTCTATGCATGGCACGATGATGTCCCTGACCATTTTGCTTCATGCCGCTTTGCTTTATCCGTTATGTCTTCGCCTGCTGGATGTTTCGCCTCTCCGCTGGGTGCCGCAGCTGTGTGCTGAAGACATGTTCATGATGGAGCATTTTCAATCCCTGGTACCGGTATAATTCTAAAAGACCTTGCAGGGCACCCTTTATTGTGCGCTCATGGCCATTTTTATGAGATTTTATTTCCTGTATTGTGTGTTTTCATAATATCAGATGGAGAGTGTGCTTCATTTATTTATTTATCTGCCCGTTTCGTGTCTCACGCCATCTATCTTTAGTCCCGGGATTCTCCATTTTCATCGTCCTGTGCCTTTTTATAATGAACTATTCTGTAAAAGCCCCTTTCGGTGTGGTGATCTGTCATTGCAGATTTTTCACGTGCGAAACATTTTAGGTGCGGCTTCAATGGTAAATCCCTGGGGGAAGTTATAATTGGCAAAGTTCTCTTAGAGGCCGGCAGAATAAGCAATGCTGACCAGGGGCCTGGCAGAACATTTATATTTATACAATTGTTTCGATTTTCCAGGAGTTTCAAGGACTGACAAGTTTTTAAGACTTTCCAGTGCTGGAAAATGCCGTTTCATTTTTACAGGAATTTCAAGGAGTTTCAAGGACAGTTCAAAACCCTGCAAAGTGTAATACATTGTGTAAATCTCATGCCGATCAGTGAGGCTGGTTCATGGTAAGTAAAAATGGATCTTATTCCATTTGGATCTTATTTTGGATCTAAAATTAAATTAAATTCTAACACAATGACTGATGCAATGAATGAAGGTGTACCTTTGAAATTATGCAATTTAAACTCAACGTTCATCTTCATCAGATAATACATAATACCGTATCTTCATTCAAGCTTAAACTCAGAGCAGTTAAAACAGCATCTATTTCCAGCATCAAGACACACTTTGGGGACCACGCAAGATCGAAGGAAAACAAACGGTTGGTTTTCAATAAAACAACATGACACTCACGCCATTTTTTTTTTCATGTCACAACATGCCATATTCATTTTGACATTTTTTCTTTTTCCATGACGAACATGACACTCATTCATTTTGGAATAGTTTACAGTATTATTATTTGTTAGCATTTTTTATGAAACCAATGATGTGAATTTGTGTTCTTAAACTTTTAAAACTTTCCCTTATGAATCACTGGCCTCTGTAAACCTACCCCCTTTTTCCCATTGATTAACGGCAGTTTTCAAGAACATATCCCCTGCGAATGTCGGGGCTTTACAATACTGTATAGAGGTACTTCGTTGAAAAAAAGAGAATGTGCACTACTGGTTATCTCTAGGTAGTGTTTTTGGCCTACGTTAGCACAAACAGTCAGCCAAAGACAGACAAATGGACCGAAACGCAATGCCCTCTCCTTTGGCGACGTTAATAAGAATTGTTCAAGATGAATCTACAACACACATTTTAAATACCCTCATACATACCCTTTATACTTGGTGGATCAACCCGAAGACGATTCAAAGCCTCTTTCACATCAAAATTACATTTCAATAGCTGCAGCAACACCTGCAAACAGGAACGTCTATATTATCAAAAAAATTGTTGGTCGCAAAGGTGTTCATTGTTGATGGAACAGTAAAATAATGTGTGGCCTAAAATAGATCCATCAATACTCAATGACGCCACTTTGGCTCAGCATCTCCTAAAAATATAGTTAATCTCTCCCCAAGATACGAAATGCAGATCACATTTTACTCGACCATCGTAAAATGATCATAAAGCAAAAAAAGAGAAAATGTATGTGGCAATCCTCGCAACAGAATATGCAGATTTTCAAAAAATCGTTGAACAATGTCTTGCTAAAATAGGAAAAATTTAAGATAGAGCAACTGTGTGCCTTACCTCTACCATTCAATTAACCTCAAAGTATGCAAGGTATCATGTTATACAGGCATAAATAGTGGCAAATCCCAATACTAGGGGTTAGTCTAACCTGTTCGTTGTCATGAACTAGTGCGTCCTTGTGGATGATTTCATGCTCCATTCCTGTAGCCTGCAAAAGGTACTCTTTGATTTGGTATTCAGGTAGTAAACCAGGCCTCCACATCAATTCATCTCTAAACTCATCTGTAGAGAAGGGTTGGGGAGGGGGAGTGGTGTGAAATTTGTAAATTATCCCCATCATTATGATATAGTAAAATGCTTGTCCAGTGATGGACCATAGATGCAATTAATCTGACAATAGAGAAAGGAAAATAAAAATGGCTGCTGTCTCACCATATATGTCTCTTTTCTAACCAAAGGCCAACGTTTGGTGAAGGAAGGCTGTCCAGCCATTGAGACATCAGCTCCAAAACCTATTAGGCAGTCTTAAATTATGGCCGTGGTAAAGCTCAAAGCATCAAATGGACAAGTCCACCTGCCTACAATTAACTGAAGTTGAAATTGTCACTTCTTTCAAAATTTTAGCCATACATTTTTATGATGATCTTCAGTGGAAAATAAACACCAATCACTGTGTGAAGAAGGTTCAGCAACGATTGTTCTTTCTTAGAAGGTTGAAAAGTTTCGGTGTTGGCTGTCCTGTGTTGATCAGGAGAGTGTCCTGACACTGGCTTTCACTGCCTGGTATGGCAGCTCAACATGGGATGACCGATCCCAACTCAGCAGGATAAAGACTGCTTGTAAAATTACATGTTGTACAGGCAAAATGACTGCTTGTGATGGCGAATAGCCCAGAATTTCTCATAGATCCTGGTTAATAAATGGAAAGAAATAACAATTATGGACAGGAAATGGAAACATCCGATAATTTTAAAGCGATTTTTCATCATTGAGAGATAAGGCAAAAAACAATATATAGCATGATATCTCAAAGTTGTGGATGGATTCAGACTAAACTTGGTGGACAGGTTGGATGTTTGACAAGGACAAATTTATTTGATTATGGTGAAGATCCAAATCCAGATCTGGCCGGATACGTTATATTTTTAATTTTTTTTTTTTTTAAAGTGATTTTTCACCATTGAGAGATGGGCCCAAAAATATATAGCATGGTATTTCAAAAAGTTATGGACGGATTATGACAAAACTTGGTGGAGGGATTGGTTAAGTAACAAGAATGAAGCCGATTAGATTTTGGTTAAGGTCCGGATCCAGATCCAGCCTATCAGTGGGATACATTATGGAAACTGTTCAGCCTGGCATAAGTATATGCTCTACAGAGTTCCGTTGTAGTTCAATGTGTTGGACTAGTTAGAATGTAATATGTAGACAGTTATAGATGGTGTCACCAAGAGGTACAGTCACCAAGAGGTCATTGGAAATTTCGTAACAAAAGCTTAGATTTTCATCTGTAAAAGAGGTGAAAATCAATTCATGTAAAATATACTTTTTTGTATACATAGTCGAGGCTCATGGAAGAGCTGGAAATAGTACACCGAATGGATCAGGATGCAACGAGACAAAATTAACAGCAGAGAGGGGGAAACACTAATAGAAGAGAAACACCAACAGCGGCTAAGACAGAGGTCGTTTCACCAGAAGGGGGATGATGGTGAACCATCGGTGTTCTGCCTGGGAGGAGGGGAGGGGGGCAAAGCACAGAAAGACGAGAGGGCGCAAGATCAGAAAGGAGGCGGTAGAAGACAAAGACCATGCACCTGGCTGCGATGAAGTGATATACACATAGACTCGACTTCATCATGGGAGATTCCAATAATCTTGAAGGCCTTGGTTTCCATGGCATCAAGCTGACCATGATGTGAGGCAGGAGAGCCAGTACTCCATCAAGCTGCGGGTGAAAGACTTGTAGGTGAATACGAGTTCAGGTGTGCCAAGGAAAGACTTTGTACGACGGAGGATGCCCAGTCAGCGGCGACTGGCATTAGAGGCCAACTTTGAAATATGGTTTGCCCAAGAAAGCTCATGGCTGATAGTGAGACCCAGGAGTTTGAATGCCTGAACTTCCTCAAGAGGGTTGTTAAGAAAGTAGATGAGGGTTTTTCCAGTTGGTACTTTCGGAGAGAGGTAGCGAGAGTGTGACATTTGTCAGGATTGAAAGACAGATTTCAAGTGTTTGTCCATCTTGTGATTTTTGATCTACGTCTGAAGAGAGGGAAGACGCTGCAGCCTGCCTGTCTGAGGGATGTCACGGCACAGGGTGGAGTCATCAGCAAATGAATAGAGGATTTTCCAGAGAAACATTTAAAAAAAAAAAAAAAAAGCTAACAATCTGATCAATGCAAGGCAAAGGCATAGTCAAGCAGAATGCAGACAATACCAACCAAAAATCAATATTGATTTGCTCTTCAAAAACAATTAATTTTACACCCCTTGACTTTTTCACAATTTGTGATGTTAGAGCCTGAATTTAAAATAGATTGAATAGAGATTTTTTTTGTCACTGATCTACACAAAATACCCCATAATGTGCAATTTGTTTTCAGAAATATTTACAAAATAATTAAAAATTAAAAACTGAAATGTCTTGAGTCAATAAATATTCAACCACTTTGCAATGACAAATTGAGCTGAAGTTCATCCAATTTCCTTTGCTCATCCTTGAGATTTCACTATGACTTGATTTGAATCCACCTGTGGTCAATTCAATTTATTGTACATGATTTAGAAAGAAATACACCTTTCTATATAAGGTCCCATAGTTGACTGCATGTTAGAGCAGAAACTCTACCATTAAGTCCAAGGAACTGTCCGTAGAACTGCAAGATAGAATTGTGAGGTGGCATACAGTCACGTAAAAAAGTAGGCACACCCCATGTAAAGTTTTGACCTTTTCAACATATTTCAACATACAGCTATTTAATCTTCATTTCAACAATATTGATAGATAAAGGTGATATAACATAACAAATATCAGGAAACATTTACATTTTGTAGTCCATTGTATAATTTAAATAAACATAAATGCAAATTACGCATGTGGAAAAAGTAAGTACACCCTTGGCTCTAATAGGTGGTATTGCCCCCTTTGGCAGAAACAACCTCAAGTAGGCGTTTCTTATAACTGTCTACCAGTCTCTGACATCGACTGGGAGAAATTTTTGCACACTCCTCCATGCAGAATTCTTTCAGCTGTGCGATGTTTGAGGGGTTTCCTGCATGCACAGCTCGTTTCAAATCCCCCCACAACATCTCGATGGGATTTAGAGCCGGACTTTGACTTGGCCATTCCTGTAATCATGGGAATCATGGGACCGAAAGGTAGCTCTTGCCACTGTTGATGTCAAAGTGCATGAGTCTACCATTAGAAAGAGGCTGCACAAATTTGATCTACATGGGAGGTGTGCCAGGAGGAAACCTTTGCTGTCCAGAAAGAACATCAGGGCAAGACTAAAGTTTGCCAATGAACACCTAGGCAAAGACCAGCACTTCTGGAACAATGTGCTCTGGACAGATGAGTCAAAGGTAGAGCTATTTGGCCACAGTACCAGAAGACATGTTTGGTGAAAACCAAACACAGCATTTGACCACAAGAACCTGATACGAACTGTAAAGCATGGTGGTGGAAATATTATGGTTTGGGGCAGCTTTGCTGCATCAGGGCCTGGGCAGCTCACCATCATATAATCCACTATGAATTCTTCATTGTATCAGAGGGTGCTTGAGGATAATGTGAGGCCATCTGTCGGCAAGTTGAAGCTCAACCGAAGGTGGACCTTGCAACATGAATTGACCCTAAACATACCAGTAAATCCACTAAGGAATGGCTGAAAAGAAAGAAATGGAGGGTTCTGGAATGGCCAAGTCAAAGCCCGGATCTAAATCCCATCGAGATGTTGTGGGGGGATTTGAAACGAGCTGTGCATGCAAGAAACCCCTCAAACATCGCACAGCTGAAAGAATTCTGCATGGAGGAGTGGGCAAAAATTTCTCCCAGTCGATGTCAGAGACTGGTAGACAGTTATAAGAAACGCCTACTTGAGGTTGTTTCTGCCAAAGGGGGCAATACCACCTATTAGAGCCAAGGGTGTACTTACTTTTTCCACATGCGAAATTTGCATTTACGTTATTTAAATTATACAATGGACTACAAAATGTAAATGTTTCATGATATTTGTTATATTATATCACCTTTATCTTTCAATATTGTTGAAATGAAGATCAAATAGCTGTATGTTGAAATATGTTGAAAAGGTCAAAACTTTACATGGGGTGTCCTTACTTTTTCACGTGACTGTAAACCACGGTGCCAATGAAAAAAAAATGGGATAAAAAGTTTCTCCAAACTGTCCCTATTTCTTGATTATTACTTATTATTATATTACTTATTATGATTATTATTACCCTATTATTATTGATTATCTTGATTACAACAAAATGTGAAAAAGTCAAGTGGTGTGAATACTTTCTGAAGGCACTGTACACATCAATATGCATGTTGCAATCAACAAATATCGAATGATCGTGCGAGTTAGCACTTTATCTTTACCAGAGGAATCCTCTTCACTGGTGCACAAGCCAAGAGGTATATTTGCCTGGTACTGTGATCCGATCATCACCTGAAAACAAAAAACAAATAACTGGAACGGCATTCTTCGACCCCGCGACGTCGACCGATATGCTTCCACCCACATTGTTACATCATTATACATACTTGTACAAAGTTTGATTTAAATCCCTTCAACTGTTATCAAGTATCACATTTTTACCTGTCATGACCTCAGACCTTTGACACTGAAATCTAATCAGTTAATCTTTGCATCATAATATGTACTTATTCCAAGTTTGGTCAAACTCCCATCACTGGCTCACAAGTGAGCGTAGTGACAGAATTTTTACCTGACCGGACCTTTGGCCTCTTGGCCCCATAATGTAATCAGTTCATCTTTGCATCATATTATACATACTTGTACCAAGTTGTACTTAGATTACTTCAGCCGTTTTCACGGGAACAAAACCTTCCACGTACGGAGGGACAGACACCAGACAGACGGACAGACAACCTCAAAAACATAATGCCTCTGGCGATTTCGTCAGCGGAGACATAAAAATGCTGTTTGTAAAATGACAGCATTTTTTTCTTTTTATGCCTGAATGAATTCATATTCATTCAGACATAAAAATGCTGTCATTTTACAAACAGCATTATTACACTTAGCATAAACTATGTCTATTGAAAGCAACAGCAACTCAAGAGTATTAAAACTTTTTTGGAATTAAAGCTAAAGTTTAAAACATTATAATGAACACCAAGTCTGTAAATATTTGTATCGCAAGCAATATGAGGATGCAGTGCCCTCTGCTTCAAACGAGTGCTCTAAAACAATTAGTTGAGAGTTACTTCACATCATTTTTTTGTGCAGGAGGTAGGGGGGATAAAACGTGTCCATAAAGACACCATGTCTGTTCCACCCCTCATTCCCCTTAAAATTGCTCTTCACCATGCTGACAGCACAACCCAAGCTCGTGTTTCTGCTTGCTCTCTATCAAATGTTGCAAGGCCTTTAAAGGCTGTATATCCAATCTCGCAGGGCCTGAATTACTTATTTTTTAACCTCCTTAAATCACAAAGTGTTACATTTTCTGTACATCTGAAGAGCCATCAATAAGCATGACTTTCACATTACATACTTGGTTTCATCAGAACTCGGTTATTAGTCCTCTACCCGGAGGGGAATATAGGTTTGCTCTCCGTCTGCCTGTCGGTCTGTCCCACTCCCACTGTCAGTTTCTGCACTTTTTCCATAACCTTTAACATATTCAACTGAAACTTGGCACAGGGCTTTATTATGATAAGTTACAAAACAAGTTCGAGTTTCGGGGTGTTTGGCCAATTTTCCACGGAGTTATGCCCTTTTTGGACTAGGAAAATATCACATATTATGCATGGGTTAGTTTTATTTACTTTTTCTCCATACCCTTTAACATATTGAACTGAAACTTGGTAGTTGGTACATAGCTTTATTATGATAAGTTACAAAAAAAGTTCCAGTTCCATGCTGTTTCATCGGTTTTTCTTTTTTTTCATTTGTAAAAAATGAGAGAGAGAAAAAAAATTCATTGGCACCGGTAAGGGAAATGTATTGCAAAGCAATTCTCGCTCTTATTATGTTCCTGTTGACTGGGCATTTCTCTGCAAAACTCAGGTTCAATGTGCCACAACACATGTCAAAGTTTGTGTGTACTCAATTTAACCATGAAATGCACTTGCAAGCAAAACATCTGACCAACACTTGTCTTTATAGGTGCTGTGTCCACACCTCAAATGCTCTTAACAAACCAGGAGGCATATAAAAGATAAAAACCAGATGGAGATCACAGTGCAGTAATCTTCATCCCGATGAAGCAGCACGTACAAGGAAGAAAGGAGCAACATGTAAAACTAGAACGGCACTCGTTAGAGCATATACCTCTGCCACGCTGAACAGTTTATGTTTTGTATCCCACCAATAGGCCGGATCTGCATCCGGATCTTAAGTAAATTATAATTGGCTTGTTCTTGTCACACACACACACAACACACAACCTATCCACTAAGTTTCGTCCAAATCCATCCATAACTTTTTGAGACATCATGCTATATATCGTTTTTGGCCCTTTCTCTCAATGGTGAAGAATAACTTAAAATTGTAGTATCCGGATCCAGATCTTCACCAAAATCTAATCAATTCTTCCTCCTCACACACCCAACATGTCCATAAAGTTTCATCCGATTCATTCCACAACTTTATGAGATATGCTGCTCAGACAGACAAACAGATAGATAGATGAACAAACAGACAGGGGTGATAACATTACCTCCATCCACCTTCGATGGCAGAGGTAAATATGACGATATTATTGATCCTGAACTCCCGACACATCGTCCCAAACCACCTACTCGCAAGATTATGTAAATACGCATCAGAACTTAAATCTCCACAATTTAACACCACATGACCAGGTGATCCTCTGAAAATTCCCAAGCAGTGATTCTGATCAATTCTGATCAATTTATTCTGATCAAAGTGAGTTCTGATCAATTTAAAGAATAGCTTATCCAAAACATGTGGCTATATACTTGTCATCAGCAGTTCACCTTTTTGTTTTCTTCACTCGGAATAAACGCTTCATCGATCTCATCTTCATCATCTTCCTCATCTTCCTCATCATCTTCCTCATCGTCATCCGACAAATCATGGTGTTCGCTGCCCACTAGTGAACACAATTTTTGTTGGACGCCGAGCATCAGAATGGGGCAGTTGAGTCAACAACCAACAGAAATCCTGCACAACCTTTCCATTTTGCTCAACAAGATACCTGCTCAGTTAGAGTGCAATTACGTTTGTCTGAACTGTTACAATGAGTCAAAAAAAATAAACTGTTCAATTCACTTAAACACACAACTCACGCTGGAAGGTGAAGATATCTTGGCCCTCACTACCAATTACAGAGGGCATTAAATCATCGGCTGAGGACTGGCTTTCATCGTCCTCTCCAGACAGCAGGTCTTTCGCAATTTCTTCCTGCAAAGAATGTGAAAAAAAATGCAAACAGTTCAGACATTTATTAAAATTGCATTGCAATCATTATTAAGGAAATATCTAAGTTACTTTTAATGACATATATGTAGGAAGGCCTACCAACTTCAAAATTAACAAGAACAGCACACGGTAGAGCACATACCTCCGCCACCCTGAATAGTTTATGTTTTGTAACCCACTGATAGGCCGGATCTGGATTTGGACCTGAACCAAAATCTCATCGACTTGTTCTCGTCACCTAACCAAATCATCCACCAAGTTCAGTCATAACTCGTCCATAACTTTTTTAGATATGATGGTATATAATCGCTTTTCGCCTGATCTCTCAATGGTGAAGAATCAATAACAAAATAAATAATTCTCGTGTCCAAATCCATATTCAGATCTTCACCAAAATCGAATCTTTTTGTCCTTGTCACGCACAGTGTCCACCAAGTTTCGTCCAAATCCGTCCATAATTTTTTGAGATATTGTGCTGTATCTCGGTTTTAGCCCCCATCTCCCAATGGTGAAGAATCACTTTTTAAAATTCTAGTAGACGGATCCGGATCTTCACCAAAATCTAATCATTTCGTCCTTGTCACATACACTACACCTCTGCCAAATTTCGTCCGAATTCTTCCACAACCTTTTGAGATATCTTGTTCACAAACAAACAAATAGACGGGGTGAAAACAACCTCCATCCACCTTTGGTGGTGGAGGTAAAAATATTAATATTGTTCCCAGTCATCCCCCCAAAATAAATCTTAAAGCCCTTAAAATATATTAATAATAATCATTTGATTACACATAAACAATCGCAGGATTATAAGATTGTAAGAACAATATTTTATTACAAACACTAACCACAATACATTCAAGAAGATAAACCAAAAATAATGAGGTGACATCTGTGCTGGTGATCCAGGCATTTATGTCCCTTTGTCACCAGCACTAGCATAACCTCACAATATTTTTTATTTATTCCTTTTTGCAGGAAGGCCCCAGAACCTGTAAAACCGCTAATTAACAACTCATTCACACCTAAAATCAATGCTAGGACAAAGGCTACTCTACTCCCCGAGGCCTCCACGAGACCTACCCAAATAGTTAACACCTAGCGAGTGCCGCATGGTGTAGAGGGGCGGAGGAGACAGATGAAGTTTACATAATTATAGTCATTCACACTTCAAAAGCTACGCAATCACTCGCAAATCAATGGAGAGTATGAATGAATAATTTTCATTGCATCCATGTCAATTTCATAAAATGGAGTCCAAACATAAAAATAGTCACTTTTGGGAGTTGCTCCGCTTACATCATCGACTTCATTCAAACGCTATCTTGTTCTGACACTGCCAAGCTGCTTGCCTTAATCCGCCCCCCCCAACTCCTCTGCAATTTCACCATTTCTCTCGCATGACTCCAGCTTCGCCTGCATATTCTCCTCAGCACAGAATGCCTGCATTTCTTCAGCTTTCTCATGCTATCTTTGACAAGTTCACAATTTGTGCTTTGTGGCAAAGGAGAAGGAAGCACGTGATGAGGCTCAACAGCAATACCCTGGAAGCTCCGTGAGGCTTGATATCTGCGGCACATACTTGGTGGAGATGTCATAATACTAAGGCCACTGCCATACCAAGGGATAGTTTATTGATGGCGAGGGCAAAGAAAACGGCGTCCACTCAATGTCCACACACACCTTCCTGAAGGTGTGAATGGGGTATAATAAATAGCACTCAAACTGCTCAATTTTTAGATGTTGGCATGTTTGGCGTTATCATCCGAGCACATGGCTCATTATGCTAGGATTCAAGGTTCAATGCGCGGCTTTCAAAATGATGCGATCAACAAAGAATGCATCGGCCCACATGTGCAGGACACCTCAGCAACAATGGTGATCGGGGTATAATATATCGTGCATGTCATGCAAGCATTGATATGTCGGCCTATACGTATCTACGTGGGCTTCTGATGTCTGACAGATACTACAACAATTGTCACATGACTCAAAGGCACCGGGATGTACACTTGACTAGAATCTGGACATAACAGAATCAAACAATATTTAGAAGTATTACATATCTCGTAGTGTGTGCATGATTTGATTACAAATGTGGCATCTTAATAATCATATAAATATAATAGACAGTATTAATAAATTTTACAAATCTATCTGTTTCCAATTTGTCTTTCAAAATATATTTTGAACTTTGATGCCTGTAAATTATTTTTTTGTTTAGAACGAATCATAATCAACAACAGTTATCCACAATGTCAACTCTTGTATTAAAAACCAAATATTGGCATGTCCCCCTCTCCCAAAATATTGACATGTCTCCCCCCCCCCACCCCCCCAAATAATAATCAGAAATGCAATGATGATGATGATGTGGCATACTCTCGACAGAGCTCTAGTGCTGCAGAAACAGTTTCCTGGCAAGGGCTTACTCCACTCTGGGCTGGGGCCCCAGCCTCACACCTTGTTCAGCTTGACGCCATGGAAACAAAGGCCTACAAGATCATTTGAATCTCCCACACTGAGGCCAAGTCTATGGGTCTATCACTTTCCCATCGCAGACAGGTTGGTGATCTCTCGGTCTTCTACCGCCTGCTTTCTCGTCTTGCACCCTCTGCTCTTCCCATGTACCCCCCCCCCCCACGTCTCTACAGGGTACACACAGTCCACCATCAACCCCCTTCTCATGAATCTCTCAAAATCCTGAATCACGACTCACCTCCACTCATTTGTTCCTATTTTTTCTCCACCTATGCAAACATCTTCCTCAGTCTCTTCAATCTCATTCTTCCCTCTAGGTGTTCAAGACAGCTGCTCAATGCCATCTCAGATCATCCCCCATCCAAAACCATCATCTTTTAACCTCCTCCCATTAAACCTCTCAAGCCCACCTCTTTCTAAATTTCCAGTCATTCCTTCCTGAGAGTTTGCTTATGTATCCATCTTATCCACCCCATGTGTCCTCCCCTACCGCTCATCTCTCATTTGTCCAAGTCTCCCTCTATTTTGTCCCTCAAGCCTGCTTTTGGTGCATGTCCCCCAGTCCCCCACCCCTCCTTTCTGGCTGTTCCTTTTGTTCTGCTGTGTCCCGATTCATCATATGTTCTAGCTTCTCCAAGAGCCTTGCTTTTGTATACAAAATAAAAGGCTATTCTGGGCAGTTTTCACACAATTGGCGTATTTTGATTATGGAAAGGAAAGTTACCACATACAATGACGACAAGAACATCGGTAATTTTCTAACCTCTAACCCTGAGGATTTGTGGGTTGCACCAAATAAACTTCTTCTTCAGCCCCTGGAAAGTCATGGAAATACACCAATCCCTCCCCGTCACCGTAGCACAAGAGTGATCCGCCAGTGGCATTGATCGACTCCGCTGAGAGTGAAGCATTGTGAATGTTCACTAGTTATTCACCCCAACAAGTTTACCAGATATTTGCACTATTTGTTTCCTGGCTTGCCGTTTATTTGGAGTTACGTGTAACCTGCAGTAGTTTTATATCTACGACACTCCAATCATTCCACGGCAGCAATTCAGGATGTCAGTACTTCCAAAACAATACTTTCATCTCACCGACGCTGGTTCACATCTGCTGGCTGCGTGCGCCAACCCAGTGTACTTACTGATCCTGATCTCCGTTAACTTTGCTTGGAATGGTTAGCAGGTCTGCAGTATGGATATCTAACTTGGGGAAAATAAAATTTCTCAATGGACCCGACCTACTGACGCCACGACATGTTTACTGTAAGAATTCGGGGTATAAAACAACCAAAAAAAAAAAAACATAGATAGGTTCAATTCACCATCTTGGTTTCCACATATTCTTTGCAATACTGGGTAATCAGGCCGTGTCGGTAATTACTTCGGGCCAAGCTCACCCACAACCCCTGCCTCTTACGATTGGTTGGTCACAGATTAAAATTGAATGACCGAGTTCTGGTTTTTGCAATTCACACTTTGGTACATAGCAGTTTACTTGAGGCATGTTTTCAGACAGAAAAGATGAGCATCGCCAGCTCAGTTGAAACCAGGTCATGATGTCTCAATAAGTGATAGGTCTATTAAAAATAACTTATCCATGCATTTAAAAAGACTGCTGCGTAAATGGAGACTTTAAGCCTATTGTCACAAATCTAGCAAAGCAAATATATTCATTTGATCGTGATTTTTTGATAAGATTGTAAGATGAATGAGAAAAAATATCGAAACAAGGACTGTGATTGCCCACCCAGCAAAGCAGAATATTTCATGATATTAACATGCAATATATAAGTAAAAGGAAGCAGACCTTGTCCAATGTCATTTCCGGCAAGTTGACAGTCAACTGCGAGCCAGGGCTTTCCCCGTTCTGCACTGTGGAATTGACCAAGTGAGGCCCGTAGCCATATGCCACAAGCAGCTCTTCTAAGGGCATTTCTCCCTCCTGTGTGCATAAGCAAAGCATGGCCAATATTTACAGCTTTGTACATAATCCAGATGTGATAAAAACTTGTTTTCAACAATTTAATAATTAATCTTCCCAGGAACCAGTGCTACCGACAAGACATAAATCCCACTCTCTGTCCCTGATTATGAAAGATGAATGGTTGTGCAATGACGCGGTGCCACTTAATTGTACCATAACACTGACTAATCCCTTTATCTTGATGCAAACGTTCTTTATGCAACCTGTACAAGCTTTTTGACCTTAACAAAACATGATTTTTTTAAACCGCTAAATATGTGGGTCAGATCAACGAGTTTTTGATCTTAACGTTGAAAGATTAAACCACCTGAAATATAGATTTGAGTTGTCATACTCAGTGTGGGATAGATTACAATGCATTTCAAAATGGTCAAAGTAATTTTTACGACGTAGCCTGTAGGGCAATGCCATCTAGACCAACGTTTGTATGTTCACATGTATGCATGTATGTCCCTTCCACCACATTTTGCAGGTATATTCCCTTTAAAATCCGTTTTCTCTGCAACCGTTGGTCAAATTGACAAACTTTTCACGATAGGAGCACCTCCTCCTATAGAATTTATAAATGATAATGACGTCATAGGTCATGTAGTATGGGCGCCATCTTGGAAAAAAAAAAAAAACAGAAAAACGTTGCACCTCCATATCTCTGAACCCGTTCCATGGGAAAAAATTGAAAGGTGGCTCATTGTAAAGTACTCCCCAAGGGAAATAACATAGTGTTGCAGTTTTGTGAATAAAGGATGACCCCCCTCATAGGAAGACGCACCACAACATGTAGCCTCGCGGTAGTTTAGTTATTTCTTAGTAAATGTAAGCGGTCTCCTTTCCTGTGTTAGTTTTGCGTTGAGCAGGCCAGTAAGTGTAGGCCTCAATTGGGCTAGAATGCCATGTGCTCGGCCTGCAACAAGTCTGGCAAGGCCGAAGGGAGGAGCTGCAGGGAGTGGCCGGTAAGCAGCGTGCCGCCAATCAGAGCTCGAGGGGAGTGGCTCACCACGGCAACGAGAGGAGGGGCTTGGAACATTCGGGTAAGGCCGGGGAGGGGCCATATAAAACTCTGCCCGAGCCCCCCGCATCAGAAGAGTTGGAGAGGAAGTGCCCCAGTGAGAGTCAGAACGAGAACGAGAGAGAGTGCGTCAGAGCTGTGGTCCCACCACAAGTGGATTGAATTGCTTGTTATAGCCTCTCTGTACACGAATTCCCATGCCCTGTGCCCTGCGCTCTGCGGCTGTATTAATCGCGCTTGTGGAGACGATCCATCCCGGAGCCACCCACGCCGACGACCCTCCTACCTGGGCTCCCTGCATACGTGCCGTGAACACCAGAGGGCCACGAGGGGCGAGCTGTCCGGGAGCGACCGGCGTCAAGGCGCGTTTGGCGTGCGAACTTGCTCTTCCTCCTTTTCCCCGCGTGAGTGAGTGGGCCCTTTGTCTGGGATTTTGGGTTAAGACTGCTTAAGTGCCTGCTCTGTGCCTCTTCACCCTGTACATTATAAATAAACCTGTGTTCTTCCTTCAATTTGATCGTCCCCGTCAGTTCCATCTATTGGCCTAGCATCGCACAAATAAACCGCTCGAATCAGGTTCAATAAAAGGTAACGGCATGAGTCACATGATACGCACACCGCTCGGGTGTACTCGATTAGCGTGGCTTGTGCGAGGTCCGGTCCCCGTTTTCGTGTCAGCGTGGGTACCATAGGTACATGTGGAGTCGACCCGATACCCTTTTCCACGCTCGCTGCGGGAGTGGCGATTCGGCCTCGTGGACACAAAGACCCGAGGGGGAAAAGGGGTTTAACCCCCCCCCTCTATGTCGACGGGCTTTGGGAGATCCGCAACAATATGTTAATGATGTCATGGGTGCCTTCATTACAACGTCATAAATGGACAAGTAGAACACTTGATCCGATCAGCATGAAATTTATTGAGCGTGGTATAGGGATAAATTGGTCGAGAAAAAAAAAAAATTATGACATCATTGGCCACATGGTTCAGCAGCCATATTTTTCACGGTGTATCCCATAGGGCAATGCCATCTCGAACAGTGTTTGCCTGTCCGTCCGGTGTATGTCCCTCACAAACGTCCACAAATCAAAGCTGAGGATCCGGTCACATAACAGGGAGAAAGCAGATCCTCCACTCAGCAGATCCAAACCTGGCTATGCCGTTGTTAGACTATCAGTATTGTTTTTTTTTTTGTTTTTTTTATAGCAAAGGAGAATGCAGATGATCTGGTGTTGATTGCAGAAAGTACGGATGGACTGAAGGAAAAGATGAACAAGTGGAAGGAATGTATGGAGACAAAAGGTCTGAAGGTGAATATCGGAAAGACGAAGGTGATGGCAAGTGGTAAAGCATGTGGTGAGGTGGAAAGAACTGGGAAGTGGCCCTGTGCTGTGTACAGGAAGGGTGTCGGAGTGAACTCCATTCAATGTACAATGTGCGCTGAGTGGGTTCATCAAAAATGTAGTGGTCTGAGAGGGTCATTAACCAGTGTGGCAGCTACATTCAAATGTAAGGTGTGCACAGAGGGAGCTGCAGATGGAGGAAATGTTGAGTTGGATCTTGGAGACGGCGTGAAGCTGGAAGGTGTGAAAACATTTTGCTACCTCGGAGACATGCTGAATGGAGAAGGTGGATCAGACTCGGCAACGGTTGCTAGAGTGAGATGTGCATAGAAGAAGTTTCGGGAACTGAGTGGCATGCTGATGAGGAGGGGAGTGTCGTTGAAGCTGAAGGGAAAGGTGTATGCTGCATGTGTGAGAAGTGTTATGATTTATGGGAGCGAGACATGGGTTTTTTTATTTTGTTTGTTTGTTTTTGTATACTGAATCGAGGCTCGTGAAAGAGCTGAAAGCCGTGCGATGCTAGGCTGGGTAATGAACGTAGAGCAGCAACGAAGGTTGGAAAGGGTGGAAATGCGAATGGTTCGATGGATGTGCGGAGTATCGTTGAGAGAGAGGAAGACAAATGATGAATTGCGAAAAATGATGGGAATAGAGCCTGTGATTGATGTTGTGAAGAGGAACAGGTTGAGATGGTTTGGTCATGTGTTGAGGAAGGATGAAAGTGCCTGGTTGAGAAGAGTGATGGAAATGAATGTAGAAGGAAGTAGAGGACGGGGAAGACCGAGAAAGACTTGGCTAAAGATGGTGGAAGAAGAAATGCGGGCAAGGGGGTTAACAAGGAGAGATGCAGAAAATAGGGCAAGATGGAGAAGATTGTCATGGGGACCGCAAGGCTAACCCCCACTCTAGCAGGGAAAATGGCCTTAAAATGCATGTTGTTGTTGTGTTGTTGTAAAGCAGAAGTACAGCTTTATCCCTTACACAAAAAACGGTGAATTAAAAACTGCCAGTCATATATATTTCATCCGCTAGAGGAAATGTCAAGACCTGGTTAATATATATATTGTTACAGACGCGGTTGTGGATGTTAGTTTACCGAGCGGTTTGGTATGACCACGTCTGCACAGTTTACCCGATTATACTCGAACGTTGCCGAGTCGCGCTACGCTAGGTCAATGAAGGAAAAGGATACAACGGCTGGGGTTCAAATGACACGACACCAAGGGTTCAGTTCTCAAGACCTCCGGAGGAGGTTATATTATGGCGGAAGGTTAGATTACAACTACAAGAGGGACATCATAGAAAGACAGGCACTTAGACACACTTATATTAACCCCAACAGACGACAGATAAACGGGACAAGGCTGACTCACACGGGGATTGATGGCAAGGAAAGGCGGGTATCGATGGCTCCAGGTGCACCTGGGCTCAGGGCAGAATCGACCTGGTCCGGTCCAGAGATGCGGGAGGTTTCACAGCGCTCGAGGTGGCGTCTTGTCGTCTCAAGCTGGGGGCGCATCTCACGTCACGTCCGGTGAGTCGCTTCGTATATCCGGCGGGGAGTGACACGCCCTCGGCTTGTTAGCTCCGCCCCAGATGGATCGGTCCGTTGCTTGTCATTGGGTGCGGGGGGGGTTACCAGGCTCCGCCCCTGACGAGGAGCTGACAGCCGGCCCCTTCGTGGTAACCCCGTGGAGCGCATGGGCAATGGCGGCTAACCACGCCGGTGTGAGGACGCACACTCCCCGCGCCGCCCCCCTCTGCTGTTGTAGTTGTTGTTGTTGTTGTATTGTAGTTTCTTCATGGGGAAGAGATGCGGGGAGGTATGGGAAGGTCCTAAACTCACTACTGGTGCCATATAATCACATTCTGGTGCAACGAAGAGTCAGAATTAATGGAAACGAGTCCTTAACTGACATAGATTAAGAATAACTAGCAAGATGTCCGAAAGTTGTCTACGTGAGATGCGGTGGACCTGGGCACGACATTTAATGGGGGAAAAAGGGGAAGGTCGGTTCTACAGAGTGTTGTTTACAGACAATGGGACTAGGGAATGGGGGATTGGGGATAGTTGGGGAGTATTGGGGAAATAGGGGAATATTTACAAGCGGATATGGAGGCCAAATTCCATATTCGCAACATTGCACCCTTCTCTACCCTCGGGGCGTCCCGACCCGATAAATTTTTACCTATTTTAGTGTGGCACTCAGATGTAGTTCCCTCTACTATTAACTCTACCCTGAGTGCGACAGTTTTACAGATATTCACAAATGAGTAAATATGTCCCCCTGCGACGTTGCACCCTTCTCCTCACAGAAACACACCCACAGGATAACCGAATCCGGAAAGAATTCTCAAACTAAACATACAGCCGGTAGGGAGCATTATTTACAAGACTATGCTGCTATTTACACTACGATCCAGGACCTGTTTTTGGAGGAACACATGCAGATGTTATGCATAGAGAGAGCACGCATGCCAGCATCGATACACCAACCCACGAGTGCTCTGTGGCCTACGGCCTTTAATAACGTGCAGAGCACCCTTTCCCAGCACGAAAAGCACCACCCCATCACACAGTGAGCACCATCCGGTGCACCAATAAAGTGTCTATAAATCATTGTGTGGTGTCGCAGCCGGCCGATGTTCTGCCGCTGGTCTTGCCTTCGTGTGGTGCACTTGGCCTTCTTACTTCTTTAAAAAATCAAGAAAGGCACCAACCGCGTCCATTTCCCTATTGTGGCCGTCAGGGGGCCAACTGTTAGTGGTTCACCTTGTATGGCATAGGTGCCACGTTGACCCATAGGTCCATCCATGGGTGGTGCTTGGCCGCAAAAGAGCTGCGGTCCATTGTGGGTGGCCACAAACATTGCGGTCCATATGGTGTATCGATCCAAGCAGCAAGCAGCGAAAGTGCAGGCCCACAACTGCGGAGCCAGCACCTCTCTCTCCTCTCTCTCTGCCCCAAAGCCAGATCCTCGGAGGTGGGAGACAAAAGAAGCAGACAAGTGAGTAAGGTGGTAAGGGCGCAAAAGTGCACGCAATACAAGATGATGCACACTGGGGGCACATGGGAACCAGGTGAGACAGGTACGTTCCTATCGTACGCCCCCCCCCCCCCCCCCACCAGGTAACCTACATGGCCCCTCCCTTACCCCTTACTGTATCCACAAAACACAACACTACCCATAAACATCTACTTTACAAATCAACAAACATCCCTACTGTCTTCCCCGTTCCTCCCATATACCAAATTCGTCTTCTCTCCCTCCTAACCAATCAAATTTGCCATTTTCAACTTTCATCAAAATTTGCCATCTCCAACTCAACATCAAAATTTGCCATTACCAATTCATCATCAGTCCCTCCTAGGGAGGGAGAGATGGAATCACCCCAATGTCTTATCCACGTCGTGATGCGTCTCACAAATCCACACAGCAATTCTCATTTCCTGCACCAAAACAAAGAAAACACAGGTGTGGAGTCATCATCATCACCACAGGTAAGTGGCTGCGTATGGTGCGACAGGTTCATCAATCCTAACTATCTCCTAAATGACTTTAACAACTTTACACTACCCGGGGTCTTTCTCCGGCCAAACCATTGGCCCTCTTACACTATGGGTTCTAAAAAACCAATTCCCATTGGCCAGACTGTGGTGCTTTTCAATTTGGGGTCTCACTCCCCCGATTCATCTCCCGGTGCCCTCGTACAATTTCTGGGCTGTGGCGTGTACCTCTCCCAGTGGGTCTACCCACCTGCACACCTCCACCACTGCAGTTGCCTCCGAGCTTACCTGCTCCTTACCCTAACCTAACTACCTGGGGAAGGCCCTCTGGCGCTCTCCCCACTCGGTGCCCTCTCTGGCACTGGGCTGCCCGATCCACACCCGGGATCCTCAGGCACCCACTCACAACTACCGGCTCCCAGAGCCCACCTGCGGCCTCACCTGGCCGACATCCTCACAGTGGTGGAGTGCCCAACCAACTACACACACTAACAGGCTACACGCCCAGCCATTTCCACAACACTAATGCACCCATTCACAACACCATTCTGCAACCGCACCACAAATGCCAATATCCAACCACAATTTACCTATACCCTCTACCTAACACTTACACTACCCGCCCCGGGTACTCGTGAAAGGGGTCCACTCTTCCCCCATCCACACCTTCGCACCATGCACACCACTCCGTACCACTTACTCCAACTCTCTCCACACACCTGTACTTGCACACCTGTGCTCTCACTCTTGGTGCCGCCTGCACCCTTCTCTCCCCAAGCGCATTAGCGCTGATCCACACACTCACTACTCACACACTGCTCCACACACCTGTCCAGTTGCACACCTGTGCAATCACACCTGTTCCATCCTCACACACACGGCATCATCTCAGCTAACTACTCCCTTCTGAAACTTGCGCTTCCCAGTCGTCCCTTTAAACTATTGCGCTCCCACGTCATTATCATCCACACTAATCTACCTGCGTCCCCACTACAGGTATCAGTCACTAACTAAACTTAACGTTACCTAATGTCATCTTCTAGGGCCCTATCAATATAACCTAACCCACCCGGGCTAGTTTTCACTGCCATACACCCCATAAACTATAGCTCCTTTGCCCCCTCTCTTCTGTGAGGGATGGTGGATTTGCCATCCCACCACATCGGGGGTCTCTCTCTACCAATTTTGCACATCAAATTTCAACAAATTAAAAATTTGCCAATCACTACCCATCATCTGCCAATCACTACTGCCAATCCCTTGCCAATCATCAAATTTCGTTTTTTTCTAATTTTGGGGCCAAAACACTAACCTCATCACCTAGTCTACTCACTAATGCCTCTCGGTGCGCCAATTCCTGTCCAAAGCCCGGCTTCGTAAAGCCAAGCCATGAATGCGGGTTGTTCTGTGCCAGCGGCTGGATGCGTCCGGCACTCGGTGCAGGGACGGCGGCTTACCCGGGCCGAGATCCCACGCACCATCTCGGCGTGGAACCATCCAATGTCCCGATCTCGACCTGCCGGACTGCCTCAACAAAACGTGGTCGCCATGACGACTCTTTCTATCGGGCCGCCCGCTCCGCCTAGTGGAGCACGGACGCGGCCGTTCAAAGCGAGGCCCAGCACGCACCGAGGGCCCGATTCGGCTATAAGTCGTTCTAAACTCTACCCCGTCTAACGTCGATGCTTCACCTGGACGCTTACACCCCGCAGCCCGTTCCTTGCTCACACATCCAGCCGTTTCCATGCTCCTCGTACCTTTCCTTACACACCCAGGTACACCCATTCCACTCACAGCCTTGGTCACACACCTGACCACCGAACACTTTGGCACACATTCGTTGGTAGCACACCTCACCAACACACCTCTTCGCGCCCCCTCCTCTGTCACCTCCTCTGTGACAATCACAGGTGTGCTCTCATTCGCACACCCAACCACGTGCCTCACCACCAACTCCAGCGTGCATTCCCACTCACGCTCTACCATTCCAGGTGTGCTTCCTTTCTCACCTGTCACCACCAACTCACGCTCCGTGTCACTCTCACTACTCTCACCTCCATTCTTGACAGCGCACTCACCCTTACTCTTGACAGCGCACTCTTTCCTCATGCACCTGTCCGTCACAGACCTTTCTCGCGCACACTCTCCCGTCACACCCTTTGTAACACTTACCACACCACGCTTCCATGTGCCCCCTCGCACACGCGCTACGACCGACTCACTCTCGCCAGCACCCTCACTCCTTGGCACGCACTTTTTCCTCACACACCCCAGAGTCGGACTTTCTCGCACACCTCCTTTTTCGCACACCAGACCTGTCGCACACTTCACCAACGGCCTCTCACGAACACCCGGGTCCATCTCGACCCCCAAGCTTCTTAAATCCCCTGGCGCATCATACGCACGACCATATTGGTCACCACTTACACCGGGTCCTCTTCCTCTTCGCTTCTCCTCCATCACCTGCGAATCCCTCATCCGGTTAATGAGCACATCATTACGATCCGAACACAGACTTTGGACCAATTCTTTTACTTCCTCCTTTATCTCCTTCTTATCCCCTCTCCGTCGCTTCTTAATTTCGCTCACCCCTTCTTCCACTTCCTCTAATTTCTGCTTCACCTCCTTTATTCCCCGGTACGTCTCCTCAAGCTCGTCCTCCAAGGCTACCTTGACCGTTTCCAGGTGCGTCCTCACCTGCCGGTCCTTCGTCTCCATTACCTCTATCACCTCGTCCAGCCTCGTTGTCAGTCCCTCACGTACCATCTGACATTCCCTCTTCGTCGCTACCAAGTCATCTTTTAGTTCTTTCTGTGTCGCTTTTAAACCTCCTAATACCGCAGTGTTCCTTTGAACCTGCCCCACTAACTCCGTCTGTCCCACCGTCAGCTGCTCCACCTCCTGCGTCAGGTCCTCTATGCCCCCTTGTAACTTTACAGTCCCCTTTCTCACCTCCTTCTCCATGTGCTCCTTACAGTGCCTCACCTCCTCGCGCACTCCTCCGACCTCCTCACTCACTCCTCTTCTGATCTCCTCTCCCATCACTTGCATCTCCTGCCCAGATGCCACCCTCATCTGCTCCATTTCCTCCCTGTGAGCATCCAGTTTGGTTTCTACCCCCATTCTGACCCCCTCTATCTGCTGCCCCATTTGTTTAACTTCCCTTTCCGCTTGGTCCCTCATGTCCCTCAATTTGCCTTCCATGGTGTTTTCTAACCCCTCTAACCCTTTTTGCATCCCTTCCATTTGATTCTCTTGAGCGGCCATTCTGTTTTCTACCCCCATTAACCCCTCCTGTATTTCCCCTAATCTATTGTCCAATTTCCCAAATTTCTCGTCTAATCCCTTAAAATTATTGTCTAACCCCTCACTGGTACCCCTCGCTTCGTCCCTCATTACCCCCATTTGGTTTCCCATCCTGTTTTCCATCCCTTTGAAATTATCGTCTGTTTTTACCATAAAGGCCATCATCTGTTTCATAAACAGGTTCCAATTCATTGGCATCTCGGGTTCGGCTACCGCGACCACGGCCGCGGCTAAATTTGGTGCCGCTACACCCACGTGCGCGACGCTATTTTGCGACCCTGCCGCCCTCACTGCTTCGCTCTCCTCCTGTCCCTCAATTTGGTCCTGGACCGACCCTGCCTCACTCTCCACTACCGGACCCCAGCCGACTTGGTCTGCCATAGCGCGACTTTCAAAATTCGGGTTTTTATTTCCGTATAACAAAATCAAATTTCGCCGTTATAATTTCGTCGAGCGCAGTAAACGCGCTCCGGGTCGATTCTACCTCCCCAAAGTTTGGGCCTAACAAATTTAGTCCCGGGTCCGAATTCCACTCCTCGACACCAATTGTTACAGACGCGGTTGTGGATGTTAGTTTACCGAGCGGTTTGGTATGACCACGTCTGCACAGTTTACCCGATTATACTCGAACGTTGCCGAGTCGCGCTACGCTAGGTCAATGAAGGAAAAGGATACAACGGCTGGGGTTCAAATGACACGACACCAAGGGTTCAGTTCTCAAGACCTCCGGAGGAGGTTATATTATGGCGGAAGGTTAGATTACAACTACAAGAGGGACATCATAGAAAGACAGGCACTTAGACACACTTATATTAACCCCAACAGACGACAGATAAACGGGACAAGGCTGACTCACACGGGGATTGATGGCAAGGAAAGGCAGGTATCGATGGCTCCAGGTGCACCTGGGCTCAGGGCAGAATCGACCTGGTCCGGTCCAGAGATGCGGGAGGTTTCACAGCGCTCGAGGTGGCGTCTTGTCGTCTCAAGCTGGGGGCGCATCTCACGTCACGTCCGGTGAGTCGCTTCGTATATACGGCGGGGAGTGACACGCCCTCGGCTTGTTAGCTCCGCCCCAGATGGATCGGTCCGTTGCTTGTCATTGGGTGCGGGGGGGGTTACCAGGCTCCGCCCCTGACGAGGAGCTGACAGCCGGCCCCTTCGTGGTAACCCCGTGGAGCGCATGGGCAATGGCGGCTAACCACGCCGGTGTGAGGACGCACACTCCCCGCGCCGCCCCCCTCTGCTGTTGTAGTTGTTGTTGTTGTTGTATTGTAGTTTCTTCATGGGGAAGAGATGCGGGGAGGTATGGGAAGGTCCTAAACTCACTACTGGTGCCATATAATCACATTCTGGTGCAACGAAGAGTCAGAATTAATGGAAACGAGTCCTTAACTGACATAGATTAAGAATAACTAGCAAGATGTCCGAAAGTTGTCTACGTGAGATGCGGTGGACCTGGGCACGACATTTAATGGGGGAAAAAGGGGAAGGTCGGTTCTACAGAGTGTTGTTTACAGACAATGGGACTAGGGAATGGGGGATAGTTGGGGAGTATTGGGGAAACAGGGGAATATTTACAAGCGGATATGGAGGCCAAATTCCATATTCGCAACAATATATATGACACGTCACCAGAAGAGGCCATTTTTCCCCGCAGAGCAGGGGTTGGCCTTTTTGGGGCACCGTGGTCCCCTTTTTGAAGCAATGTTTTATGGCCAGATGCCCTTCCTGCCGCCAACCCTGTTAGTCGCCTCTTGCGACACACAGGGAATTACCAGTGAACTGGTACTCAATTTGCCGACCTCGGAAGGAGGACAGGATGAGTCAACCCCCCTGGTGTTAATTTAGCGATCGACCGGGATTTGAACCCAGGATCCTAGGATCCCAAGCTGGCACCCTAACCGCTAAGCCAACACCAGGCTCTTAATATATATACATATATATATATACATAAACAAAATCATGGCCCAACATCATTACTCAGTTCCATGTGCCATGGTTGCCCATCCACCATTCTTGAACACAAAATTAATAAAGATAGATTTTGTGCATTTGTAAGGACGCACACGCACACGCACACACACACACACACTTTTGTTTCCCCAGATTCGACCCCTGGTTCATCCTCCAGTGGGTGGTGACTTAGAGGTGGTGACAAGTGTCAAAGTTTGAAAAAAAAATGTAAACAAAATTTGATATTGGATCATTCCCAGTGGAACTTTTTGCCATCTTTCAAGTTTGCTTTAGGTGGGAATAGTGGGGATATGCGATAGTGGGCCTTTGAGTTTGCTCTAGTTTTATTTATACAGGTGATCACAATTTCCATCACAAGCAAATTCCTTTTTATAATTAGAAGCAAATCAACTTGTGGTACAAGGTTTAATAAAAATAAATAAATAAAAATATTTAAAAACCCCCCCCATGTACTTGCCTACTTCAGTGATGGAATAATTATACAGCACATAGTCATCGTCGACCTTCTTCGGTTGACATTTTGAGCGTTGCAGTCTTCAAACAGTTGGAAAAGTAAGTGTTGCAATTTCGACAAGATGTGTTGTATTGACTGAAATGGCAATAGTTATGATTTTTACCCTTTCGCAAAAAACATTCTGCCATTCTCAACTAAATAAACAGGCACTCTTTAACTCCACCACCTGAGGTGGACATAGTTCATCATCATCGTTTTACAGCCGTTTCAATGTTTGCATGTGTAAGCCGCAAGCGTAGGTTATGTTTTCACCTCTGTTTGTCTGTCAGTCAATCAATGAAGAAGGATAGCTCAAAAAGTTATAGACAGATTTGGGTGAGGATTGGTGGACAGGTTTAGTGTGTGACAAGGATGAATTGATTCAATCTTGGTGAACATCAGGATACGGAAACAGATACTGGAATTTTTTAAGTGATTCTTCATAAAATTGAGAGATAGGGTCCAAACGATATATAGCATGGTATCTCAAAAGCTTATGAGAGGATTATGATCAATCTTGGCAGATGAGCTGGGTAATTGACAAGAACCAGCAGATTAGATTTTGTTTGAGGTCAGGATGCAGATCCGTCCGGATGATGGTCTGCATCTGCATCTGATCCTGATCTGCATCCGGACCTCAAACAAAATCTAATCTGCTGGTTCTTGTCAATTACCCAGCTCATCTGCCAAGATTGATCATAATCCGCTATCAGTGGTATACAAAACGTAAACTGTTCAACCTGATGGTGGTATGCGCTCTACCGAGTGCCATTCTTTTTTTTCTATTTTTTTTTTTGCGACATTGGCGAATATCAGCAGAAGCCCTCAATAGTGCATGACACCTCATTTGAAAGTCAGGAATTTCTATTTTCTAATTTGCAGTTTTATTTTGAGGGCATTCAAATCAGCATCATACTAAGGGAGAGTGCTTGCCAGTATTAGAGGATTGAGTAATAAGTGGAACAAATTAATCCAGTGTATTTGAAAAGTGTCTGGTTATAAAATCGAGATCATTGTAGAACTAAGAGCAGAAAGGCAAGAGCTGTTAAACGTGATATGGAAAAGGTAATCAACATGGAGAAACATGTTATGACAGATATTTCTGTATACGGCAGGTATTTCTCCTTATCCAGCAACCCAAAAACCGGAAAGGCCGAAAAACGGGCAGAATTCTGAAACCCCACGGTCCAACAAATAATTTAACCCTTTCATTTCGAAAAGTTAATTATTCGCAAATCTTCTGGAAGGTCAATCCGTTGGACATACATTGGATAGTTAATCGGCGGAAAAAGTATCACCACGGAAGTGACGTTGCACAATCACCCAAGACAAACCCGTGAAGTCGCGTGTACATCCAATTCGGCATCACTGCGTTGTGCTCTATAGTTTTGTGCACATAACTGTGTTTCTGCAAAACACACTGTATCGCAATCACATTTAAGGCCTTCAATATCTGGCAACGCTAGTGGTGCTTTGAAAAGGAAGCATTTATGCCTCAATATAAAGCAAGAAGTGGAGTTGTTGCGGAAGCATCACATTGGTGTTTTGGTGAAACCCCTGAGAGAGGAGTGTGGCGTTGGTACATCGACAATATACGATGTAAAGAAACAAAAGGAGCAGATAGTACAATTTTATGGTGAGAGTGATGTACCCAAGCTAATGGACAAAAGAAAAACGTTGCATCCATCGAAGACCACTGACATTGATAATGTCTTGGTTGGAGTGGATCAGGCAGCACCTTTCGGAGAAATTTCCCTTGGATCATGCAATAATCATGACAAGCGAAAACTTTTTACTCCCCATGCAAAATACGGGTATCTATAGTAACATCTTCAGATGAGCTGTAATTACTGTAGAAATACAGTAATCCCTGGGCAGACAAGCCAAAGGAGGAGGAGCATTTGGTATGTGAATACATACTCGTATATTTTTTTTTTTTATCTTACCCAATATTATTACAAAAGTATTAACAAAATATTATCTGCATTATATGTATTGTACACAGTACAAGATAGGTAGAGGGACTCGAAATCCAGAAAATCTCAACATCCAGCAAGCCGAATTCCCCATGCTTGCCGGATAAGGGGTCCCCGACCCTTACACATGGGTACAGTCATTTTGTGATCATAGCTTTATCCTGCTCTCTGTCCCCATTACATTTTGCTTACTGGAGGTTGACTATGGAAGCCATGGCGGTAAATAATCAGACACTGTAATTACCCCACGTACACAAAGTGAAAAAGCAGCGTTAAGTATGAGCCTTGACCATGTACGAAAAAAACAAGACCGAAAGTCTAACAGCGGTGAAGCCGGCCTTGCTTGATACTTTAGTTGAAGAGGGTCGTGTGACCTGAGTGGGGATACCAGTTAGCAAATAATGCAAGTATTAAATATTTTTTAAGTACTGTATTGTGCCAGTGTGTGCCCCGATTTAGAATAGGTACACCGTATCCCTGCGTGTAGTATGAGGCGACTAAAGGGTTGGCATCAGGAAGGGCATCCGGACGTAAAACATTGCCTCAAAAAGGGAACCATGATTGTCATGGGGCCCACAAGAGAAACCCTTGCTCTAGCAGGGCAAAATGACCTTGAAGAGGGATTTTTTTTAAATGCAAGCCTCTAAGCTGTCTGTCACCATGGAAGTGAAGAGATTGCATTGAGACACTGGTTTATTCAATATGTTTCGAGTAAACAATGAACCAACCATACACCACTTCAATCCAGTAACTTTGCAGTCACAACAAAGGGATTGCAGTGTTACGATTATATTTACCATATTAATATTATTCACGTTATTATTATTATTATTACGAAAATGATACTACTGAATTAATAAACCTGGGTGAATTTGTCTGAAGCGGCCTGAAGGTGAGGCATGAAGGCATGAAGCCTAAAGCCTATACGTACTGTGTAGTTGGAAGACCCGTAACGTCTATGCTTTCGATATTTGATGGTCATTTTCACAATCGGTTTGTGTTTCACACTGAATGAAAATTGCAAAGGTAGAGCATGCAAATTGTGATATATGACAGGTTTGACGATATGTTCTGCATGAGCAGCATAGAAATCAAAATTGCGGAGTGTTGAGTCAGCCGTCGTACACCGTAATGACATCACAGACGTAATCACATTACCCCTGTCATATGACCAGATCCTCAGCTCTGATTAGTGTACATTTGTGAGGGACATACATACACACCTACATATATACATACATATGGACAGAAACTGTTCCAGTTGGCTTTGCCCTACTGGCTATCCCATAAAAAAAAAAAAGGAGTTGGTACACCCTGTCTTGTCTGTCTACAAACATCACTTTATGATTGAGTAACAACAACTTCATTACAATTGAATGATGTATTTTGAACACAAATCAGAAAAATAACCTGCAGTTTAGCATTCAGTACTTTGGCTCTGAATTTGTCCTGATAGCGCATGCTCAGAGAGGAGTAATATCTGTGTTTTACTCTGTCTGCCTGTCTGGCAGTCAAACAAAATGAAAAATAATTCCAAACTAGAAACCTACTCTTTTTAGCAACGTCATAAAGGACACAAACAACAGGCACGAACTAGAACGGCACTCAGTAGAGAGCATACCTCCGCCTGGTTGGCCATATCACTCATTGGTGAAGAATCACTAAAATTCTACCAGCTGGATCCTGATCCGGATCTTCACCAAAATCGAATCGATTCTTCTTTGTCACACACACAACCTGTCCAACAAGTTTCGTCCAAATCCGTCCATAACTTTTTGAGATATCCTGCTATATGTTGGTTTTAGCCCAATCACTCAATGGTGAAGAATCTATATAATAATAGCGTAAGGATTCGACTTTGTTATCCCTTTTACGCTGCACCCAGTGACCCGATGCCCACGGCACTAATGGATTTACGATCTACGAACCGCACACTTTGTTTATCACGTACAGCCATACTCGAAAAATCTGAATTAGCCGACGTTGGGGCCCAAAAGCATCCGATTAACTGCCGATACGACGCTATCTTACGACGCCATCGTATTGGCGTCTGCTGGGCGAAGGCGAAGCAAGCCGTCCGCTGATTGGACAGGCGAAGGCGAAAGCAAGCCGTCCACTGAGTGGACAATCCAGAGCAGGCATTTGTGCCGGTGTCGGCGATCGTTGTTCATATACACACTCTTCATTCTCATCTTTCTTCCTAACTCTTACTCGGACAAGCAAATCCCCTATGCCATCCATAATGGTACACTCTATCCATACACCACATCCTCCCTTCCATGGATGTTCCACGCGCCATCGTATTGGCGTCGGCTGGGTGAAGGCGAAGCAAGCCGTCCGCTGATTGGACAGGCGAAAGCAAGCCGTCCACTGAGTGGACAATCCAGAGCATGCATTTGTGCCGGTGTCGTCGATCGTGGTGTACTACACCACATCCTCCCTTCCGTGGATGTTCCACGGGTTTCGGCGTGTCACTTAATAATAATAATAATAATAATACATTTATTTTATATAGCGCTTTTCAAGAAGCACAAAGACGCTTTGACAGAATCCAAAAACACAAGTGCAAAAAGACAAAAATCAACAGGTAAATAATCAAAGCAAAAGGAAGGAGAAGGAGAAGAGATAGTCAGGGGTTAAATGCTGTGGGTTAAATGTTGAGTGCAGTGTTGAACAGGTGGGTCTTGAGTGATGTTTTGAATGTGGTGAGTGAGGAGGAGTCTCTGATGGTGTGAGGTAGTGAGTTCCAGAAGGTGGGAGCAGCAATGGAGAAGGCCCTGTCCCCCCAGGATCTGAATTTGGTCCTCATGGGGGGGGGGGGGGGTCAGGAGGTTGGTACCAGCTGAGCGGAGGTTGCGGGTGGGAGTGCGTCTGGAGAGGAGGTCAGTCAGGGTAGGATGGGGCCAGGTTATGGAGGGCTTTGTAGGTCAAGAGGAGGATTTTGTACTGGATTCTCTGGGGGATGGGAAGCCAGTGAAGCTTGTAAAGGACGGGGGTGATGTGGTCACGGGTCCGGGAATGGGTGAGTAGACAGGCAGCGGAGTTCTGAATGTATTGGAGTTTATTGATGATTATTGAGGGTGAACCAAAGAGGAGAGGAGGCTGTTGCAGTAGCCCAGACGGGAGGTGATGAAGGCGTGGATGAGGGTTTCTGCAGCCGTGGAGGAGAGGGATGGACGGAGACGGGCGATGTTTTTCAGGTGAAAGAAGGCTGTCTTTGTGATCTGTTTAGTGTATTTGTCGAAGGAGAGGGTTTGGTCAAAGATGATGCCAAGATTCCGGATGTGAGGGGAGGTGGATACTGGGAAACCGTTGATGTTGAGGGCAAAGTTATGGGTGGATTTGGTGAGCGTTTTTGGGCCAATGATGATTATTTCAGATTTATCATAGTTAAGTTTGAGGAAGTTGATTTGAAGCCAGGATTTTATTTCAGTGATGCAGTTTGTCAGGATAGAGTGGGTGGCGGTGGAGATGGACTTTGTGGAGATGAAAAGCTGGATGTCATCGGCGAAGCAGTGGAATTGGAGACCATGACGGTGGATTAAGTGACCAAGGGGGGACAGGTACAGGATGAAGAGGAGGGGGCCAAGAACTGAACCTTGGGGGACACCTTGGGGGAGGGGAGCAGTGGGGGATTTGCAGTTATTGATGGAGATGAACTGGCGTCTGTCGGAGAGGTATGATTTGATCCAAGAGATGGCAGTGCCGGTAATGTTAAAGGTGGTTTCAAGTCGGGTGAGGAGGATGGTGTGATTGATGGTGTCAAAGGCGGCGCTGAGGTCGAGGAGGATGAGAATGTTGAGGGTGCCAGCGTCAGAGGAGAGGAGAAGGTCGTTGGTGATTTTGAGGAGAGCAGTTTCAGTACTGTGGTTGGAGCAGAATCCAGATTGGAATGTTTCATACAGGTTTTTGGCAGAGAGGTGATGCTTAAGTTGAGTGGCTACAGCGCGTTCCAAAACTTTTGACAGAAAGGGTAGGCTGGAGATGGGTCTGAAGTTGTTTCGGGTGTCAGGGTTGAGTCCAGGTTTTTTCAGAATGGGGGTAACAGCAGCAATTTTGAGGGATGGTGGGACGATGCCTGTAGACAGGGAGGAGTTTATTGTTGCAGTGATAAGTGGAGAGAGAGCAGGAAGGGAGGCCTTGACAAAGCTGGAGGGGATGGGGTCAAGAGTGCAGGTGGCAGTTTTCATTCCTATGAGGCGTTCAGAGAGGTCAGTAGGGGAGACTGGGGAGAACTGAGACAGGGGTTGGCAGGATAAGGGGGGGCAGGTGGTTTGAGGGGGAGCAGGTGCGGTGGTGTTTAAGCTGCTGTAGATGTTGTCAATTTTGCTTTGGAAGAATGAAAGGAAGGAGATGCAGTTGTCTACTGTGAATGACTGGGTGGTGGTGTCCAGGGGGCTGAGGAGTTTGTTTATTGTAGAGAAGAGTGCTTTTGGGTTTCCAGAGCCAGAGTGGATAATTTGAGAGTAGTAGGTGGAGCAGGCACGGGAGAGGGCATCTTTGTAGTGTTGTAGGTGGTTGTGTAGGCTTGGGAGTGAATTGTGAGACCTGTTTTATTGCGGAGTCTTTCAAGTTGGCGAGCACGAGTTTTCATCAGGCGGAGTTCAGGGGTAAACCAGGGAGCAGAATGGGTGAAAGAAACTGTTTTGGTTTTCACGGGCACAAGCTGGTCAAGGCAGGAGGAGAGAGTGTGGTTATAGTAATCAGTGAGGTCAGAAGGGTTGTGGAGGTCAACGAAGGGAGAAGTGGACATTTTTTCAGAGAGGGTGGATGAGAATGAGGTAGGTGAAAGAGCGTTTAGCTTACGGAAGTTGACAGTGCGATAATGCCTTGGTGCTGGGGTGGGGATGTTCATGGTCATAGTGATGGCTAAGTGGTCAGAGAGGGTGAGGTCGGAGCCAGAGAGATGGTGCAAAATTAATCCAGTAGAGCAGACAAGGTCCAGAATGTGCCCACGGTTATGGGTAGGAAAGTTGACATGTTGAGTGAGGTTAAAGCAGGTGAGTAAATCGGTGAAGTCAGTGGTTATTGTGGAGTCAGTGGAGTCCATGTGGATATTGAAATCACTGAGGTGGAGGATTGAGGGGGAGAGGGAACAGAGCTGGGTCAGAAAGTATGATGGGTGTGGTTTGGCAGGGCGGTAGGCAACAGCCATGACTGACTGTGTGTGACCAGAGAGTTTCAAAGCCAGGTGTTCAAATGAAAAATTCACTTAAAAAAATTAAATAATTCTCATATTCGAATCCATATTCTGATCTTCACCAAAATCAATTCGATTCTCCCTTGTCACACACACAACCTTTCCACCAAGTTTCGTCCAAATCTGTCCACAACTTTTTGAGATATCCTGCTATGTATCGTTTTTGGCGCTATCTTCCAATGGTGAAGAATCGCTTTAAAAATTATACTAGCCGGATCAGAATCCGGATCTTCACCAAAATCTAATCATTTCGTCCTTATCACACACGCTGCATCCCTGCCAGATTTCGTCTGAATCCATCCACAACTTTTTGAGATATCTTGTTCACAAACAAATTGGCAAACGGACAGACAGGGGTGAAAACATAATCTCCGTCCACCTTTGGTGGCGGAGGTAATAACGAATGCAACTTGTTAAATAATATTTTTTTGTTTTTCTACAACCTTTCTACAATTTAAAAAAAAAACCTACATTTTATTTCCATCAAATTATGTACGTGAACAGTGTAAAACACAAAATCGCCTTTATGGCACTTTCAAATCGCTTCAATTGATCAGTGCTTGGACAAAATATGATGGTATTTTACTTCATCACGACCAATCAAGATCGCTCATGGTAGCTGAGCTTCACATCCAAACGTTTCCATCTACTTTTCTACAAGTTCCAGCTTTTGTTCATGCACTCACTACCACACACAAGACAATTAAAGTTACAGATGGATTTTAAAGGAAACAATGTCTGTTTTGCAAATTGTCAGGTACCAACTCACCCAACCACTTCAACATCAATAAATTAATGAAAAATGCAACCAAAACATCTGGGTTCACCATATGCTTTACCCCCAGGAACTAGAATAACACAAGAACAGTCGTTTTTGCTCAATGTATCGTGTAGTAAATCCCAGTCCTGGCAACACACGTGTTCCCGTGCTGTAGGCATTTATTCACAATGTCCGCATTCGCACCAGTTTAAGCCTGCCCTGCCCACGTTTTCCTCCACACTGACATTGCCATTGTCGCTGTGTTCTTCCAGAGGAACAGAGGCAGTTTGAACATTATTTAGCTCTGCTTCACCCATATTCTGGTTCAAAAGAATATGGTTCTATTCCACCAGAAGAAGCGTTACGACGGGGAGGCGTGTTCCCATGTGGTGGCTCAGTAACAGTGTACTGGCGCTGTGACGTCGCTTCCTCAAGCACGCAGTATCTCTCAGATCCTGAACTTTTTGTCGAATTTTCTGTTCTACTCGTTGAATTGCCGAAAATAATTTGTGCGCATTTGGATAAAACATATTTAAATATCCGATTAGTACAATATTTATTGTTTGGTTTAAATAATGTCAAATGAGGAAAAGTGAGCAAACATCCCTCACCCGTTCCAAGTCCTCCACCTCAGAACTGAATGTCCTCTCACTATCCGGATTCTCTTCCTCGTCATCCTCCATAGTCTGCTCTTCGTCGAACTCGTGAACCAGCATCTCAGCGGAAGGTTCAAAGTCCTGGTCTTCTGAGCCACCACAGTAAACTGCAAAGAGTAGAGATATTCAAATCACGCTCCTCGAAAAGCTGTACTCGACGATACACTACACTTAAATAAAAAAATTAAGTACATTCATTACAGTGTTAGTTAACCATACTGAAGTTTCCCAAAAACTTTAAACCCAGCATCATTGACAGTAAGCACGAGAGAATAAACACATAGGAAGGTAATGATGAAAGACAAGATCATGCAGTATTTGCCCATCACGATGGCCTCAAGCACACAGACCATTGGGTAATTAACCACAAGTTAGCCGTATACCAAATGAGCTGGTGCAGAGGCAGAAAAATGTTTAAAGATTTTCAAAATTCACTCCATCAGCATGTATTACCCTGTTAACAGTTGCTATCAGATTGGGACACGCATCGATAAAGTGAGGAGGTCTGTGAGGGGGTAAGGGGCTATTACAGAGTGGCAATATCATATCACATCATTAACAGGAACTCTATAGTGCAACCGAATAAGCTATTTCATCAGACATCAGAACAAACCATAAAAAACAAGTTTATAGCAAGAAAGGACAAGCAATCAAATGCCCTAACAGTGAACAAAGCAAAACTTGAACAATAAAGCCAAACTATTCACACAAGTGGTCGAGTAGTAATTTCAGAAGAAAACTAGAACGCCACTCAGTAGAGCGCATACTCCCACCGTGGGTTAAGTTGGAATAATACGTTTTGTTTAACATCCCCTCTCCCCAAAACAATTTATGAAAAAGAAAGTAGGCCCGAACTGTCAGAGAATTTATTTTGATATATCTCGGAATTAGAGGAGAAAAACATCATTTAAGAACAAGAATAAAAGCTTTAATGCAGTAGAACAGAAAAAAAAATTCCCAAAATAAATTCCTGGATCCAGAATAATATCCTGAGCTTCACCAAAAACTAATCGATTCTTCCTTATCCCAAGGGCAATCATCCCACCAACTTTCATCCAAATCCGTTCTGAACTTTTCCAGATATCTTGTACACACACACACACACACACACACACACACACACACACACACACACACACACACACACACACACACACACACACACACACACACACACACACACACACACACACACACCTCGTTTTTTCATTTGTTTCTCAAAATTATATCTTTCTCTTTTATTCAGACACACACACACACACACACACACACACACACACACACACACACACACACACATAATTGATTGTACAGTATCGGTTGTTCCTAAACTTAAATATAAATAATTTAAAGGATTGTTGTAAATGATGTTAATTTTACAACGTCCCATATTCAACTTTATTTAAATTGTAAACCTCAAACAGTTTCTCCACCTAAAGCAAGAACCTTAACCTGTAAGCAATCGACTCGTTTCCCGACTGCATGGGTCATCAGCTGGGTACCGTCACACACACACACACACACACACACACACACACACACACACACACACACACACACACACACACACACACACACACACACACACACACACACACACACACACACACACACACACACACACACACACACACACACACACACACACACACACACACGAATGCATTACTCCCTGGCGGGAGTAATAAGTCCATTTTCACACAATATCTGATACTTTTAAACTAAAGTAAGAAAACAAAACATAGGGAATACCTGGACTCCAGTTGTCATTGGATGACTGCAAAGACAGGTAGGGATGCAAGAATAGAGATATTATTAAAAACAGAAAAGAGGACGAGCCTGAAATTTGTCATAAAACGTCATTCGGCCCGTCAAGGCTGTGTTACACCCCCATGGTCCATGGATGGAGCGCTCGCTGAACAAACGAGTTTCGTTCGCGCTTCCTGTGATTGGCCGCCACAACCGCCGGGCATCGGTATCACATACAGGTGCCCAAAATGACGCAGGTAACCGCAGTTCAACGAATTCCGATTTCAATAAGATAATCCGGACCGGTAACTTCCGCACACAAGCAGAAGCTTCCGGGAAAGCATCCTCGAACAGACTTAGGAAAAGTCAATGAATGTGGTTAAATGAAAGCAGAACCAACGATAAACAGTGCATAGACTATAAAATCGCGGGTAAATAAAATAAATTCTGCACTAGGCCTGAACCAAGAGAACCGCTCTTGGCTAGCCAACCCCGCGGGGATACGAGTCACCCAACACGGGAAGAGTGAACTCGACACTACGTCTTCGCACGGAGAGTATCACGAACTAAAATTATGATATCCAGAGTTAAAGCTCGCTTCTTGATGTAAACGAACATTTCATTGAGAGAAGCACAAGTTAAAATATGAAAGAATCAATCTCCATAGAAAACCCGGTAATAAGCCCAGGCCCAGCTGACGCACCTCCGCCATTTTGGCCGGATCGGCCTTTAAGCGTCGGCTTCCCCGGATGTAAACGGACATCTCGAGTAACGCAATCAGCGATTGGCTCAAACTTTCGCCGATGACGTCATTACGCAATGTATCCAATGGGCGAGAGCGGTGCTGACGTCGGAACCTCCGTGCGTCACGTCCAACGCACGTCATACGGACGCAGACCGATTGGGCGGAGCCAGTCGCATTCCGCTGTCCGACTTTTATTTCATTATTAAAAACAAATTCCTTCGTGATGCGGAATCGTTTCCCAAGCAGGGAACCTGAATTCCAATGGGATCCAGCTATACGACAGCACAGAACTTCATCACAATGAACGAAGCAGAGACTTTTTAATAGAAACGCAATTTTTTTGCTTCATATGAAGTTCCATGCGCGCTTGTTCTTAACGGCTGAATAGTTTCATGCATCTGACATTGTTTGCTGTTTCAGAGGATAATCCAGAAGTGTTTTTTTTACGTCACAAAATTATGGATCTTTCTGAAATTGACCACCAGGGACAAACTCGGAGAGGTGGTGACAAAAGGTGTGCTTTCTCCTTTACAAGAGCATGTGCACACCGCCATTGCTAACTTGGAGAAGCTGGACCGCCACCTGTACACCTCGTACACCTCTACACCCCGCATAACTGTACACCCCGCATACCCATATACACCACGTACACCTGTACACCCAGTATACCTGTACACCCCGTATACCTGTACACCCCGTATACCTGTACACCCCATATACCTATACACCCTGTATACCCCGTAAACCTGAAGCCTACACTACGTAAGGCCCGTATATCTATACACTCCGTTCCCCTGTACATATACCCCGTACAGGTATACACCCCGTACACTTGTTCACCTGTACTTTGGGTGACTTTTTTTTTTTTTTTAATACAAGATCGAGGCTCGTGTAAGAGCTAACATTAATGACAAAAAAAAAAAACTGACATAAGACAAGATAAAGGGAGCGGGAGACAAGATGGGGAGAGAGGGGGAAGCACACAAGTACAACGTGGAATACACAAGTACAACTTAGAGTCTTTAAAGGTCTAAGGGGTCTCAGCAGTCGAAAGGGTCGAAAGGTATATTCCAATGATACGTAATTAATAGACAGGTTGCAACCGATGTTCGAACAGTACGTAATTAATAGACAAGTTGCAACCGATGCTTGAACAGTATGTAATTAAAAGACAGGTTGCAGCCGATGCTTGAACAGTACGTAATTAATAGACAGGATGCAACCGATGTTCAAACAAGTATGTAATTAATAGACAGGTTGCAACCGATGCTTGAACAGTACGTAATTAATAGACAGGTTGCAACCGATGCTTGAACAGTACGTAATTAATAGACAAGTTGCAACCAATGCTTGAACAGGATGTAATTAATAGACAGGTTGCAACCGATGTTCAAACAAGTATGTAATTTATAGACAGGTTGCAACCGATGTTCAAACAAGTATGTAATTAATAGACAGGTTGCAACCGATGCTTGAACAGTACGTATTTAATAGACAGGATGCAACCGATGTTCAAACAAGTATGTAATTTATAGACAGGTTGCAACCGATGTTCAAACAAGTATGTAATTAATAGACAGGTTGCAACCGATGCTTGAACAGTACGTAATTAATAGACAGGATGCAACCGATGTTCAAACAAGACGTAATTAATAGATACATAGCCACACCTGTAAACCCCGTACACCTATACAGACACTGATCACCCAGGTATAAATGGTCATCCTGGTGTTTCACAAGCAGGTTGATTCATCATTGTGTGTGCCATCCCTCGGATAGACGTTAAACCGGGCGTCCTGTCTGCCGGTATTAGTTTGCGGACGTTAAAGACCCCACGGTGTCCTTCGTGAAGAGTAGGTGAGTTATCGCCAACATCATGAAAAAAATTACAAATTCCTGCCTTAACCTACAGAGGGCACTGCATCAGCGGCACAGTGAAGTTACATTGTTCCCTCCCAGCCTGTGCTGCATTTGAAAGAAGAAGAATGTCCCCACAAAATATCATCATTACCATCGTTTATGAACTAAGGCTGGTTGTTGAAAATTTTATGTGGAGTAGATTAATTGTCTTGTGAAATATGTTTTTGATGCTCACGAAAAAACACGTTTTAATGACCTGAACTGAGTGGATGATTAGTCACCCCTTTGATCCTCTGCCAGCATGGAAAGCAGCTGCCCGTTCTCGTTTAGCTCCTCCACGAGACAAGATTTATGGAAACAAAATATTTGCAATGGGACAGATAAAACAAGTACAGCACTAAGAAGAGAGCATACCTCCGCCTGGTTGGCCATATCACTCAATGGTGAAGAATCACTTAAAAACTTCTCCTAGCTGGATCCGGATCCGGATCTTCATCAAAATTGAATCATATCGTCCCTGTCAGACACACAACCTGTCCAACAGGTTTCATCCAAATCCATCCACAACTTTTTGAGATATCCCGCTATGTATCGTTTTTGGCCCCATCTCCCAATCTCAAACCTGTCTCCTTCCTCCAAATCCTGGTGGCGTCTGGTCAAATCCGTTTCTGGTGTTTGATCCCCCTCCATCCCCTCCCTCACCTCAAATGGCTACACAGTTGACACCACACGTGACAAAGCAGAATGCCTCAACTCTGTGTTTGCCTCAAAATATTGTGTCCCAAACCCATCTCTCTCTGTTCCCACCTTTCCCAGTCGAACCAAACTGCTCCTGGACTCTGTGTCCTTCTCTCCTGACAAGGTGGAGGAGTTTTTGTCAAACCTCGACTCTGATTCTGCAACTGGACCAGACGGCATCAGCCCACGGGTCCTAAAATCCTGCTCTGCGCCTCTATCTCACCCTCTCTCTGTTCTTTTCACCCTATCTTTTGCTCTAAGTCATCTGCCAGCATCTTGGAAATCAGCAAACATTACCGCTTTACACAAAAAAGGTGCAAAAACAGATCCTTCAAACGACAGACCAATCAGCCTGCTCTCAATTATCAGCAAAGTCATGGAATCCATCATTGCTTCGGATATCAAATCTTTCCTCTTCTCCAATGGCTTGATCTACGATCATCAATTTGGTTTCAGGCCAGGTCACTCTACTCTGGACATGCTGCTTCTGCTGTCTAAACAATGGATGGAGGTCCTGAATGCCAAACAGGAAATCAGAGCTGTCTCCCTCGACATATCACGTGCCTTCGATACAGTCTGGCACCCAGCTCTGCTCACCAAACTCACCTCCTATGGTATTTTTTTTTTTTTTTTTTTCTATACAAGATCGAGGCTCGTGAAAGAGCGAACATTAATCACACAGAAAGACAAACCGACACATAAAACATACAACATCGGGAGCGGTAGACAAGATGGGGAGAGAGGGGGAAGGACACAAAACACAACATTTGAGAGCAGGGACCGAGAGACATGGAAACATCGAGAGATCTGAGAGAGGGCGAGGGCTTTGGGGGGGGGGGCATGGGAAGGGGGCGGTGGGAGAGGTATAAAACATATGGACACTGCCAGGACTTCCAGGAAAGAAGTTGGAATTTCAAACAAGGTGGATCTGGGGTGAATTAGCGGGGGTAGAAAAGATCAAGGTTTTGGATGGGGGAAGATAAGAGATGGTGGTGAACAGCTGTTTTAAAGACCTGGAGGGAGGAGTGGGATTGAAGGGAGTGAGGGAGTTTGTTCCAGAGGGGGGAGAAAAGAGGAATGAAAGAGTGAAGGTGAGCAGAGAGCCGAGATTTCGGCAGTTTAACCATCAGAGGGTTGCTGGCAGATCTTGTGCGACCTGTAGGAATATTTGGGGGACAGAGCACAGAGAGAGCTGGGGGTGCAAGGCCGGAGAGGAGTCGGTAGAAGACAGAAAGACCACCTACCTGCCTGCGGTGAGTGAGTGAAAGGCCCTCAGAGATAGCTTCATCGCGGGAGATTCCAATAATTCTGAAAGCTTTGGTTTCAACAGCGTGAAGCCGAGCTAGGTGTGAGTCAGGAGCACCGGCCCATAGGGGAGAACAGTATTCCATTGAGCTGCGGATGAAAGCCTTGTATGTGGTGAGGAGCTCAGGTGTGCCGAGGAAGGACTTCGCACGACGGAGGATGCCCAGTCGGCGACTGGCTTTGGAGGCCAGCTTGGAAATGTGGTTTTCCCAAGAAAGATCATGGCAGATAGTGAGACCCAAAATCTTGAGCGACAGAACTTCTTGGAGAGGATTGTTGAGAAAGTAGATGGGAGGGTTGTCCAGTCGAACTTTTCGGAGAGACATAGTAAGAGTGTGAGATTTGTCAGGATTGAAAGACATGTTCCACTTGTTTGACCAGTCTGTGATTTTGTCCAGGTCTTCAGAGAGTGAGGAGGCAGCAGACTGCCGATCTGAGGGAAGAGGAATGGAGCAGCAGAGAGTGGAGTCATCAGCAAAGAGATAGAGAGGATTTTCGAGAGAGTCAGAGAGATCATTGATGAAGACCAGAAAAAGCACGGGGCCCAGAACACTGCCTTGGGGAACTCCAGCCTGAACAGGAAGAGGAGATGAGAGAAACCCATTCAGGGCCACACGTTGACGACGACTAGAGAGGAAGTCCGCCAGCCATGCGTGGAGATTTCCATGGATACCAAAGGAGGAGAGTTTGGTGAGCAGAGCGGGGTGCCAGACCGTGTCGAAGGCACGTGATATGTCGAGGGAGACAGCTCTAATTTCCTGTTTGGCATTGAGGACCTCCATCCATTGTTGAGACAGCAGAAGCAGCATGTCCAGAGTAGAGTGACCTGGTCTGAAACCAAATTGATGATCAGAGATCAAGCCATTGGAGAAGAGGAAAGATTTCATATCCGAAGCAATGATGGATTCCATGACTTTGCTGATAATTGGGAGAAGGCTGATTGGTCTGTAGTTGCTAGGATCTGTTTTTGCACCTTTTTTGTGCAAAGCGGTGATGTTGGCTGATTTCCAAGCAGATGGCAGTTTACCTTGAGCAAAAGAGAGCATGAAGAGAACAGAGAGAGGGTGAGATAGAGCAGCAGAGCAGGATTTTAGGACCCGTGGGCTGATGCCGTCGGGTCCAGTTGCAGAATCAGAGTCGAGGGTTGACAGAAACTTTTCCACCTCGTCAGGAGGAAAGGACACGGAGTCCAGGAGCAGCAGGGTACGACTGGGTATGGTGGGTACAGAGAGGGATGGGTTTGGGACACAAGATTTGGAGGCAAACACAGAGTTGAGGCATTCAGCTTTTTCACGTGCGGAGTCAGCTGTGTAGCCGTTTGAGGTAAGGGAGGGGATGGAGGGGGAACAAACACCAGAAACGGATTTGACCAGACGCCACCAGGATTTGGAAGAGGGAGACAGATAAGAGAGTTCGGTCTTGAGAACGGAGAGATATTGTTTCCTGGCTCTCCTGAGGGTGGACACACACTTGTTTCGGGCTTTGTGAAAGGAAATGAGATTTCCTTCCGTTGGATTTGCTTTCCAGGAGACGAAGGCAAGTTGTTTCTGGGCAACAGCCTCACCACAAGATTCCGTGTACCATGGACGGGAGGAAGGGTATGACAACTGAAGACGGGATGGGATAAATCTGTGCATGAGAGAGAGCAATTTACTTTGGAAGAATTCCCAGGATGAGTTGATGTCAGAGGTGGTAGAGATGGGAGACCAGTCCAGATGATTGATGGCTGCTTGAAGACCGTGCAAGTTTGCCTGAGTGAAATGCCAGACTCGTCGACGCTGAGCAGGCTCCCTGAGGATGGTCAGAGAGATGTCCACTTTAACAAGGACATGATCAGATGATCCGATCGGAGCAGAAGAAGAGCAGCAGACATTTTCAGGGAAGTTAGTCATAACCAAGTCCAGAAGAGAAGATGTTCCGTTGACTGAGATCCGGGTCGGGAAATTGACAGATTGTGTCAGTCCCAGTGAGTCGCAGAAGTCCTTTGCTGAGGAGCCATGGCTGGTGAGAGAGGTACCCACACCCAGCCAACTGGCATGATGACAGTTGAAATCACCACATATGAGGAAGAGAGAGTTGGGATGAGTAGATAGAAGTTGGTCCATATCATCAGACAGCGAGATGTAGATGGAGTCATCACTGTTTGGTGGACGGTACAACACACATATGAACAAGAGGTGGGAGCGAAGGGGAAGCCGTAGCCAGAGGTATTCCTGGGGGTGAGGTGGAGAGAGTGCAGTGCAGGGCGAGTGAGGAAGAGAGTTTTTGATAAAGATAGCAACCCCGCCTCCAGGACGAGGCTCAGGTCTATCATACCGGAGGAGGGAGTAGCCCGGGAGAGATACTATGGAATCAGAGACATCATAAAGGAGGAAAGTTTCTGTTAAGCAGATCACGTCTGGTTTGACAGAAGCAACCTGTATGGAGAGATCAGTTAAGTTTGAACGAAGGCCCCGGATGTTTGAGGTCCATACCGTTAATGAAGAGGAAGGGGGAGCATCAGATACAGAACAGGGGGGAGGAGGGGTAGGGTAAGATGTGGAAGAGGTGGAAGAGGTAGGGAGAGCTGTTGAAGGTGTGTCAGAGATTTCAGAATAGCTCGGAGAAAGGGAAGGATGGGGCGGACAAAAGGTTTGATGGTGATTGGGTGAGCCACAATGAGGTGTTATTTGAGGAGGGGGAAGAGCGAGGCAGAAGGTTGGGGGAGATGGAGGTGAGAGTTTGAAGGGGGAAGAAGCGGGGAGGACGCTTTGAGGAGGGGGAGTGAGAGGGGGGAAATTGAGAAGCAATGAGGGTGGGGAGATTTGAAGGGGAGGGGTGAGGGGGGAGTTTGGGAGGGAAGGGACAAGGGGAGGGATTTGAAAGGGATGGGATATGGGGGAGATTTGGAGGGGAGGGGTGAGGCAGGAGTCTAGGAGGGGAGGGGCGAGGGGGCGTCTTGGCGGGGAGGGGTGAGGGGGTAGTTTAGGAGGGAGGGGGCAAGGGGGGAGATTTGAAAGGGATGGGTGATGGGGAAGATTTGGAAGGGAGGGGTGATGGGGAAGATTTGGAGGGGAGGGGTTATGGGGAGGATTTGGAGGGGAGGGGTGAGATTGGATTTTTGAAAGTGTACGATTTATGGGAAACGAACATTTATTGCAAAATGAGTTTCTTGTGACCTTTGAGTTAAAAACACGTTTAAGGACGCTGGATGGAGGATGGAGTGCAGGAGAGTTTAGGGAATGTAGAACAGGAAGAGGAGATGGGTGAAGAGAACAGAACAGATTTTCCAGAGAGTTAGAGAGATCATTGATGAAGACCAGAAAAAGCACAGGGCCCAGAACACTACATTGGGGAACTCCAGCCAGAACAGGCAGGGGCGATGAGAGAAATCCATTCAGAGCCACACGTTGACTATGACCAGAGAGGAAGTCCGCAAGCCATGCATGGAGATTGGAGATTTCCCTGACAATCGGATTAAGAGGAAACCAGGAAAATAGGAAGAACAGATTGGTTTATTAATTATGTGCAAATAAGAAGAGGAAACGAAAGAATGTACAAGAAAGAAAGAGGAAGGAAAAGTACACAGGGCAGCCTTAGATAGTCTTACTCTATTCCCTGGACACGGGCCCAATCGCTCTCAGATTTGGTCTCAGACTCCAGACTCACATGGGGATGCAGATGGTAGGGTTGAAGGTCCGGCGATGGTGTCCAGGCTCCAGTCCGGCTCTGGTCCAGCAGACGAAAAACCCGGCAGGCAGCTCTTCACGTAGCGTAACGCGAGCGGACAATTATAATGATGGGGGGAAGGCTGGTATACTGGCGTACGTAATATGTGCACTACTCGCTCCAAGCGCCCCCTCCCCAATGTCCTGCACGCTGCAGTTCATGGCAATGCGTGCCGCGCGCTCGCCCTTACTACAGCGAGTTGCCACAGCTCGTCTCTTTGAAATACCAATGCTTTGCTTCAGTTCCCTCGTAAAGCGCATGTCCCAGGTCAAGCGCCTCTCTCTCCCCGCTCAGTCCTCTTTAACGAGCGCTGCCGCATAGGTCCTTAGCGAGAGTCCTCATGAGGGCTTTGCATGCGCGCTTATATAATCAAGCCAGCGAACGCTCTCGAAGCCCAAAAGCCACGCCTGTCAGGCGATGTCACTCCAGCCCTGGTTGGCTGGTTATGGCTTACCGGCCCCGCCCTGACGGCTGGGTGACATGGCCACACCTCCTCCCTGGTGCTCCGCCCCCTTTTTCCGGGCTTCACGTCATGGCTTATGGCGGCGTTGAGCGAGCTCAAGGGCAGCGAAGGCTACTGCCCAAGGAGCGTACCAAATTGGGAGGGGCCATGGGGCACAGACTGGAGAGCGCTTAATGGCGTCGCTTGGAGGGAGGCTGCAAAATGGACGTGGGGCCTACTTATTATTTGATTGACACAACGCAGATGCAATTATTGGAAAATGGCCTTATCTAACACATATTATGAAATAACTGACGTCCAATGGTGACCTACGTGTTGCTTGTGGCCTACCTATGGGGTGCTACCTTTAAACTTTAATGATGTTATATTTATTTACAAGTGTGGGTTCTCAAAACCGCAACACTGCACCCCTCCTTTTGCCAGGCTTGGCCGAGCCGAAACAATACCTGGGTCAGGACTATCTTTTAACAATTCGTGTGACACTTAGGTGTGGTTACCCTCTACTTTTAACCTACTCACTGAGTGCGACAGTTTTAACACTAGATATGTCCCGTTGTCCCCCGTGCTGCGTTGTGTCCTCACCTAACTGACTCACGCCCACAATTAACCGAATTACGGAATTATTTTCAAACTAAACATTTAAGCCGGTGGGGAGCATGTTATTTACAATACACTACTAATTAAATTATTTACACTACAACCCAGGACCTGTCTTTTGTGGGAAAAAGAGAAGAACTTTTGAGAAGAGGAAATACCATGCAATGCACTGCACCGATACACCATACACCCATAGGTACCAATAAATGCACCATAACAAAAAAAAATATGCATGAAAAGCACCATCACCCAACATGCACACAAACAACATTTTAAAATAATCCCGTGATGTCTTGTGCTTGTCTGCTGGGCCGATGGATCTTGGCTTGATCTTCTTGCTTGATGGATTAATTTAGTAAAAAGGGCACAAACCGCGTCCGCTTTTTTATTTATGGCCAGCAGGGCCAACTCAGGTGGTCCGCCTGAATGGCATGTGCGCCACTTAAGAACAGTGGTCCGCCAGCAAGATACCGCTGGTAGCAATGGTCTGCTCCAGCCAATGTGCCAGGCCACAGAATGTGTGGTCCAAAGGTGCCAGGCCACAGAACGTGTGGTCCATATGGTGTATCAGTGCAGGCAGGCAGCAAGGTGCAGGCAGCAAGAGTACGGCCGCACAATTCAGGGCACCTGCACACTCCCCTCGCACAAAAGACCATGGTCCATGAGTGGGGAACGAAGACAAAGCAGAGGTTAGCGGGAGGTAAGGGCGCAAGGGTACACGTAATCACAAGGCAATGCGACATGAAGGGCGCGGGGGAGCGAGCTGAGAAAGCTCGTCCCTACTCGTATGTCACCCCCAATGTCAGCCTACTCTACCCTTGCCCTTCCCAGTATTTACACAATTTACAAATTCCGTCTCCACTGTCTTGTCCCCATATCTCCTCTAAACCAAATTCGTCCCCAATCCCTCCCAAGAATGAAGGGATGGAATTGCATACAATGTCTCACCCCGTCATGATGCGTCTTACATTCCAAATCATTTGCCAAAAACATGGTGTGAGATCCCACTCCCACTCCCACTGATCAATGCATCTGATCCATGGATGATCCATGGACTGATCCATGGATCCACTGATCCATGGATCATGGATCCACTGATCTATGGATCATGGACTCATCCCACTGATCCATGGAGATCCCACTCCTGACACCAATTGTTGCGGATCTCCGACGTCGGCTCTCCCCTTATCAAGAGGGGGTTAATCCCCTTGTCCTCTATCTGGCCGATGCGATCCTGGAGGTTATAACGTCCTTCCCGGGCAGCGTTAGGTAGGGTTTTTTAGGCCTAGGGATTCGCTACTACCTAAGTACTAATGCTGACCGGAAACGAGGAGATACCTCCTGCTCGAATCACGGATATTGGTTGAAAATGCCGAGCGGATAGCAATCCGCGACCCGAGCTGTTAACAATGGCTAACCTGATTCTAAGCGGTTCCGAATCGTGCCGCATTTACGCAATGGAGAAAAGACTAGGACGATCGGATTAAGAGGAAACCAGGAAAATAGGAAGAACAGATTGGTTTATTAATTATGTGCAAATAAGAAGAGGAAACGAAAGAATGTACAAGAAAGAAAGAGGAAGGAAACGTACACTGGGCAGCCTTAGATAGTCTTACTCTATTCCCTGGACACGGGCCCAATCACTCTCAGATTTGGTCTCAGACTCCAGACTCACATGGGGATGCAGATGGTAGGGTGGAAGGTCCGGCGATGGTCCAGGCTCCAGTCCGGCTCCGGTCCAGCAGACGAAACCCGGCAGGCAGCTCTCCACGTAGTGTAACGTGAGCGGACAATTATAATGACGGGGGAAGGTAAGCTTGGGCTATCGGCGTACGTAATTTGCGTACCGGTGCCTTTGTACTGGCGCTACCAGTCTTACTCGCCCCAAGCGCCCCCTCCCCAATGTCCTGCATGCTGCAGTTCTTAGCAATGCGTGCCGCGCACTCGCCGGGTCAGCCCTCTCGTAAAGCGCAATCCCTTTCAATGCCAATCTCTGGCTTCAGATCTCTCGTAAAGCGCACGTCCCAGGTCAAGCGCCTCTCTCTCCCCTCTCAGACCTGAAGGTCAACCTCCTTCCATGGGTGCAGTTGCGTCAGTCCTCTGTAATCGCATCAGCGCTTTCCACAACGATAAGTCCTTTTACCAAGCGTGATTCCTTGCAGTCCTGTTCAAGGGCTTTGTGCACTGGCTTTTATAAGCCAAGCCAGCGAACGCTCTCGAAGCCCAAAGCCACGCCTGTCAGGCGATGTCACTCCAGCCCTGGTTGGCTGGTTACGGCTTACCGGCCCCGCCCTGGCGGCTGGTTGACATGGACGCACCTCCATCCAGGCGCTCCGCTCCTTTTGGGCCTTACCTCGTGGGTTTCTGGGCTGGTTTGAGCGGAAGCCCAGCGAGGTTGCGAACGCTGCTGATAAAGGCGCGTAACAAATTGGGAGGGGCCATGGGGCACAGACTGGGGAGCGCTTAATGGCATCGCATGGAATTGAGGCTGCCAAAATGAACGGAAGGGCCTACTCTTATTTGATTGACACAACGCAGCTTCAACTATTGGGGATGGCCTTATCTAACACATACTAAGAAATAACTGACGTCCTATGGTGACCTATGTGTTGCTTGTGGCCTACCTATGGGGTGCTACCTTTAACCTTTAATGATGTTCTATTTATTTACAAGTGTGGGTTCTCAAAACCGCAACACTGCACCCCTCCTTTTGTCAGGCTCCTTCCGAGCCGAAACCTGGGTCAGGACTACTTTTACATCGACATGTGACACTTAGGTGTAGTTTCCCCTCTACGTTTAACCTCACCCTGAGTGCGACAGTTTTAACACTAGATATGTCCCACCTGCTGCATTGTGTCCTACCTAACTGACTCACGCCCACAATTAACCGAATTACGGAATTATTCTCAAGCTAAACATTTAAGCCGGTGGGGAGCATGTTATTTACAATACACTACTAATTATTTACACTACAACCCAGGACCTGTCTTTTGTGGGAAAAAGAGAAAGGAATTTTGAAAAGAGGAAATACCATTGCCATGCACTGCACTAATACACCACACCCATATGTACCAATAGATGCACCATAATTTTAAAAATGCACAAAAAGCACTATCACCAATGCACCAAAAACATTTCAAAGTTATAAATGATGACTTGTGCTTGTCTTGACCGCTGGGTCGATGGATCCTGGCTTGATCTTCTTACTTGATGGATTAATTAATAAAAAGGGCACAAACGGCCTCCGCTTTTTTATTTATGGCCAGCAGGGCCAACTCAGGTGGTCCGCCTGCATGGCATCGATGCCACTTAAAACAGTGGTCCGCAAGCCAGATACTGCTGGCAGCAATGGTCTGTCCCAGCAAAGGTGCCAGGCCACAGAACGTGTGGTCCAAAGGTGCCAGGCCACAGAACATGTGGTCCATATGGTGTATTAGTGCAGGCAGGCAGGCAGGCAGCAGGGTGCAGGCAGCAAGAGGTGGCCGCACCACTTAGGGCACCTGCACACTCCCATCGCACAAAAGACCATAGGTCCATGAGTGGGGAAGGAAGACAAAGCAGAGGTTAGCGGGGGGAAAGGGCGCAAGGGTACACATCAAAACAAGGTAATGCGACATGAAGAGCGCGGGAGAGCGAGCTGAGAAAGCTTATCCCTACTCGTTCGTCACCCCCCATGTCAGCCTACACTACCCTTGCCCTCCCCCGTATTTACACAATTTACAAATCCGTCTCTACTGTCTCGTCCCCCATATCTCCCCTAAACCAAATTCGTCTCCAATCCCTCGCAAGAAGGAAGGGATGGAATAAACACAATGTCAAACTCCGTCATGATGCGTCTTTCATTCCAAACAATTCGTTCACAAAACATGGTGTGGAGTCCTAATACCTCGGTGAGTGGATGTGGATGGTGCGAAGAGATTTTCCTCCTAACTATCCTTCTAATTGACATTAACTCTTTTAAACTACCCGGGGTCTCGCCCTGCCAATCCATTGGCCATCATTAAACTATGTGGTTCTAAAAACCAATTCCCAATGACCATACTGTGGTGCTCTCCCAATTTGGGGTCTCACTCCCCCCATTTTTCAATCTGTGCCCTCGCACAATTTCGGGGCTGGGTTATGTGGCCCTACCAGCAGGTCTACTTACCTGCGCACCTCCGCCACTGAAGTCACCTCCCGAGCTTGCCTGCTCCTGATGACTACCTAACTGGGGAAGGCCCTCCCTGGCTCTTACCCCACTAATGCCCCCTCTGGCATTGGGCTACCCGGGTCTTCTCCTCAGGATCCTCGGGCACCGCTGAACACTACTTGAACTGAACTCTAACCTGGCTCCCAGAGCCTACCTGCGGCCTCACCTGGCTGACAGACTACCAGTGGCAGAGTGCTAAATAACCACACGCACTAACAGGCTCACACGCTCAACCATTCCACTTCACTTATGCACCCCTCTAAGCAATACTTTGCTACTACTCGCACCACAGATGTCAATATCCAAACAATTTACCTACTCCCTCTCCCTAACTTTGAACTACCCTTCCCGGGTATTCGTGAATGGGTCCATCCTTCCCCCTTCACTCCTTCGCACCATGCACTCCACTCCACTCATTCCAGACTACTCACTCCACACCATTTATTCCACACAACCGTTCTCCACTTGCACACCATGCAAGTCAGTCACTCGACACAATGACACACATCCTCAATACTCCACTCATACACTTTCACACACACACACACACACACACATCCCTCTCGAGCATTGCCTCATTTTCTCACCAGCACTACAAGGACTTCCATTCACAATGCCTCATTTTCACCTAAACCTCAAGCTCATACACACAGCACCATCTAGCTATCTACTCCCTTCTAATACTAGTGCTTCCAGTCATCCCTTATACTAAGCACTCCCTCGTCATTATCATTCATCTAATCTCTCTACGTTCCCACTACCTGTCCACATGTCACTACTTAAATCTTGGTCTCCTAACGTCATCTTTCTAAATTCCTAACATTATCCTTGCACTCCCTGGCTAGTTTTCACTGCCAAACCCCATAATCCTATAGCTCCTCTGCCCCAAAAGTAATGTGAATGGTAAAACTACCATCCATCACTAACACTACTAGTTGTCCATTAAACTTGAGCCTCTTGGTGCGGAAATACATTTCTACAGCTCAGCTTCGAAAAACCGGCAATGCGTGCGGATGGTCAGTCTCCTGTAGGTTGGATCCGTCCGGCATTTATGATTCTGGGGAGGAGGCATACTTGGACCGAGGTTCCAGGGTCCATCCCGGCACGGAGCCTTGCGGTCTCCGCCCCGATGACCCAACCTCCCCCGGCCAGAGCACCGCACCCACCAGGGGGCGAAGGTCCGACCTGGCCTTTCTCCCCCGGAATCGCGCCGTTCACCGCTACGACGCGGCACCGACCATACAGGGCGGGACCCACCCCGAATCGTGCATGGTGCTCCTTGCAAGAGCGCCGCGGCAACGATCCACGCTGGCCCCCGCAGCACACAAAGAACACCACGCCCCGAGAGCTCGCGTCGACTGTACGTCGGCCTAAGCGCTGTCCCGGTCAGCGTCGATGCTCGAGTCGCATTCTCACTTCCACACGCGACTCTTCCCATTCTCACAAATCGAGGCGTCCCAGCGCCTCTCATACATTCCATGCACTCTGTTAATTCCGCCACCGCACGCTCTCGTGCACACTCTCTCGTTCCACACTCAGATGCACACCACTCAGGCACACTCATTCCTTCCACACACTCCATTACACACTCCTCTCGTGCACATTCTTGCGCACACTTCTCTGTTACGTACTCCGTAACACTCACGGGTGTGCACTCTTGCATACACCCACTCAAGCGCTCTGGTGTGCATCCTCACACACTCTCCACAACCAACTCGGGTGTGCATTCTCACACACTCTCCACAACCAGCTCACACTCTGTGTCGCACTCACCCTCACACATACACTCCATTGTGCATTCTCCCTCGCTCTCGGTTTCATACTCATGCTCCGACGCCGTTCGCACACGTGCGCCATTCACTTTCATACACCTCACCACGGACCTTCCACAAGCGCCCAGGTGACGCCGGGATCCCAAGCGCGTGAAAAATCCTCTCGCGCCAAACCTTTTCGCACCATATACAGCCCGGCTTACCTTCGGGATCCTTTTCTCCACATGCACCAGCTGCAAACTTTCATTGGGGTTAGGAAGTACGGCATCATGATGCGAACACAGACTTTGTACAATTTCCATCTCTTCCTCCCGCGATTGCTTTTCTAGGTCCGCCGTTTCTTCAACCCCAATTTCCACCATAAGCATTTCATGTTCTCTTTCCTTGACAACCGCTGGCGCTAATAAAATTTTCTTTTCTACTTCAGTGGTCGTCGGCTTCTCCATACCCCGTGTCGCGATTTCTACCCCGGTCCACCCGGCTGTGCTTTGCTCAGGCTCGCTTTCCCCGCATTCCTCAAGCCGCGCTACCCTGTCGCATACCGATGTGCCTTTCCCGCTTGACCTGCGGTCAATGTCTTTCCCCATCTTCTTTATCTGGCCACCCACTCTGTTTCCAAACCCCGTTAACCCCTCGTTTATTTCTCTGGCTTGGCCACCCACGTCCTTTAAACTGGCCCCCTAATTTGCTTTCCAATCCCCCCAATTTGCTTTCTAACCCCCCAATTTGACTTCCCAATTGCTCCCCCATTCTATTTTCCAAATTACTTACCCCGTCTCTCAATCCCCCAATTTGGTTTCCCACATCGTTTCTCAATCCACCAATTTGGTTTCCCAATTTATTCATTTCCCTGTTGGATTTGTCCCCATCACGCCTTGCTTCGTCCCTCTGCATTTCTATAGACGCTCGTAGTTGCTCTATGAGTAAATGCAGGTCCCAACCCGCTGGTACCGCGGGCTCGGCTCTCGCCGCCATGTACGAGGTGCCGCCATTTTGTTTGCCTGCAACCCCTACTGCTGCATCCTCATTAGCTGCATCCTCCTCCATTCCTCCCAATTGTCCCACTTCTTCCCTGGGGTCCTAGGATGCCTCTAACTCCTCTTCGTCTACCCCCACCGGCATCCGATCGCCTTGGCTATCCATGGCACGATTTAATTTAGATGTTAAATAAAATTTTGGCCGCTCGTAATTTTGACCAAATTTGTTCGCAAGATAAAAAATTTGGTTCGGGTTCCAAATCCCACTCCCAGACACCAATTGTTGCGGATCTCTGACATCGGCTCTCCCCTTATCAAGAGGGGGTTAATCCCCTTGTCCTCTATCTGGCCGACGCGATCCTGGAAGTTATAACGTCCTTCCCGGGCAGCGTTAGGTAGGGTTTTTTAGGCCTAAGGATTCGCAACTACCTAAGTACTAATGCTGACCGGAAACGAGGAGATAACTCCTGCTCGAATCACGGATATTGGTTGAATATGCTGAGCGGATAGCAATCCGCGACCCGAGCTGTTAACCATGGCTAACCCGATTCTAAGCGGTTCCGAATCGTGCCGCATTTACCCAATGGAGAAAAGACTAGGACGATCGGATTAAGAGGAAACCAGGAAAATAGGAAGAACAGATTGGTTTCTTAATTATGTACAAATAAGAAGAGGAAACGAAAGAATGTACAAGAAAGAAAGAGGAAGGAAAAGTACACAGGGCAGTCTTAACTACAGTCTTAACTTAATCCCTGGACAAACGGGCCCGTCTCACACACAGACACTCACACGGGGATTGCAGATGGTAGGGTTGAAGGTCCGGCGATGGTGTCCAGGCTCCAGTCCGGCTCTGGTCCAGCAGACGAAAAACCCGGCAGGCAGCTCTTCACATAGCGTAACGCGAGCGGACAATTATAATGACGGGGGGAAGGCTGGTATACTGGCGTACGTAATATGCGCACTACTCGCTCCAAGCGCCCCCTCCCCAATGTCCTGCACGCTGCAGTTAGTGGCAATGCGTGCCGCGCGCTCGCCCTGAGTACAGCGGGTTGCCACAGCGCGTCTCTTTGAAATACCAATGCTTGGCTTCAGTTCCCTCATAAAGCGATGATGATGATGATCTTATTTCCTCTTTTTGAGAAGATGCATGGACACAGAGGACACGTTCCTTCGAAGCTGTCCATGCGCTCACGCTTTCAAAGTTAAGTAATTTTTTCACAATTGTGTTTTTGTCGTAACTGTATCTATCTTTCGGTGTGTATACTTATAGTGTATCTTTAGTAAGATTCTCGGTGTTAATTTTTCATACCTGCATACAAAATCGTCGGTTAATTCGTGTCGCGTATTCTGAGGCCTCGTAGGCTTCCGTGTCCAACCTTGAGGCTTTGTTTTTCTCTCAGCGGTTCGTCGATTGCGCTGCAATTACTTTCGTTCCCCGTTTTTTGTCCCAGTCTTTCACCCCATACTTCCTTGTTTAAAATCTCAACTCAGAAAAAAATATATATATATATTTCCTTTTCTGCTCTTATTCGTTTATTCATTGTTCTTATTTGTTTGTTCGTTCTTCGACCACGTTGTTCGTGATCTCGTGATCACGTTGTTAAAAATGTTTAAACTTTCCCCTGAAGAACTGTATTCTGTCGTATATTATAACACCTTTTTCTTCTTCTTATATAAAAGGATGCTTTCAACTTGCTCACCAAATCTATTCATTCCAAAAAAAAATTCCATCTCTTACAGTTCCTCTTTTCTACTTTCCCGAAACTCTCCTGCACTCCACCCCTCCTTCAGCGTCCTCAAATGTATTTTTGACTCGAAGGTCTCAAGAAACTCATTTTGCAATAAATGTTCGTTTCCCATTAATCGTACACTTTTCAAAATCCAATCTCACCCCTCCCCTCCAAATCTTCCCCATCACCCCTTCCCTCCAAAACTTCCCCATCACCCCTCCCCTCCAAAACTTCCCCATCACCCCTCCCCTCCAAATCTACCCCCTTGCCCCTCCCCTCCAAATCTTCCCCATCACCCCTTCCCTCCAAAACTTCACCATCACCCCTCCCCTCCAAAGCTTCCCCATCACCCTCCCCTCTAAATCTACCCCCTTTCCCCTCCCCTCCAAATCTTCCCCATCACCCATCTCTTTCAAATATTCCCCCTTGCCCCTCCCCTCCAAATCTTCCCCATCACCCATCCCTTTCAAATCTTCCCCCTTGCCCCTCCCCTCCAAATCTTCCCCATCACCCCTTCCCTCCAATACCTCCCCATCACCCCTCCCCTCCAAAACTTCCCCATCACCCCTCCCCTCCAAATCTATGCCTTGCCCCTACCCTCCAAATCTTCCCCATCACCCATCTCTTTCAAATCTTCCCCCTTGCCCCTCCCCTCCAAATCTTCCCCATCACCCATCCCTTTCAAATCTCCCCCCTTGCCCCTTCCCTCCTAAACTCCCCCCACACCCCTCCCCTCCGAGACTCTCCCTCGCTCCCCCCCTCCTAGACTCCCCTCCTCCTCAAAGCGTCCTCCCTGCTTCTTCCCCCTTCCAACTTTCACCTTCATCTCCCCCAACCTTCTACCTCGCTCATCCCTCTCCTCAAATAACACCTCACTGTGCCTCACCCAATCACCATCAAACCTTTTGTCCGCCCCATTCTTCCCTTTCTCCAAGCTATTCTGAAATCTCTGACACACCTTCAACAGCTCTCCCTACCTCTTCCTCCTCTTCCACATCCTACCCTACCCCTCCCCCCCCCCCCCCCTGTTCTGTATCCGATGCTCCCCCTTCCTCTTCATTAACGGTATGGACCTCAAACATCCAGGGCCTTCGCTCAAAATTGACTGATCTCTCCATACAGGTTGCTTCTGACAAACCAGACGTGATCTGCTTAACAGAAACTTTCCTCCTTCATGATGTCTCTGATTCCTTGGTATCTCTCCCAGGTTACTCCCTCCTCCGGTATGATAGACCTGAGCCTCGTCCTGGAGGTGGGGTTGCTATCTTTATAAAAAAAACTCTCTTCCTCATTCGCCCTGCACTGCCCTCTCTCCACCTCACCCCCAGGAATACCTTTGGCTACGGCTTCCCCTTCGCTCCCACCTTTTGTTCATATGTGTGTTGTACCGTCCACCAAACAGTGATGACTCCATCTACATCTCGCTCTCTGATAATATGGACCAACTTCTATCTACCCATCCAAACTCTCTCTTCCTCATATGTGGTGATTTCAATTGTCACCATGCCAGTTGGCTGGGGGTGGGTACCTCTCTCACCAGCCATGGCTCTTCAGCAAAGGACTTCTGCGACTCACTGGGACTGACACAATCTGTCAATTTCCCGACCCGGATCTCACGCCACCTCCCCCCAAGCCCTCTCCCTCCCACACATTCCCAATGTCCCTCACAAATGTTGTGTTTATGTGCTTCCCCTTCTCTCCCCATCTTGTCTACCGCTCCCCTTTTTATATACTTTGTTTTTTTGTTTGTCTGTTTGATTTGGTGTATGATAAATGTTAGCTCTTTCACGAGCCTCGATTATGTATACAAAAAAAAAAGAAAAAAAAAAGTCAACGGAGCATCTTCTCTTCTGGACTTGGTTATGACTAATTTCCCTGAAAATGTCTGCTGATCTTCTTCTGCTCCAATCGGCTCATCTGATCATGTGCTTGTTAAAGTGGACATCTCCCTGACCATTCTCAGAGAGGCTCCTCACCGTCGACGAGTCTGGCATTTCACTCAGGCCAACTGGCATGGTCTTCAAGCAGCCATCAATCATCTGGACTGGTCTCCCATCTCTACCGCCTCTGACATCAACTCATCCTGGGAATTCTTCGAAAGTAAATTGCTCTCTCTCATGCACAGATTTATCCCATCTCGTCTTCAGTTGTCATACCCTTCCTCCCTTCCATGGTACACGGAATCTTGTGGTGAGGCTGTTGCCCAGAAACAACTTGCTTTCGTCTCCTGGAAAGCAAATCCAACGGAAGGAAATCTCATTTCCTTTCACAAGGCCCGAAACAAGTGTGTGTCCACCATCAGGAGAGCCAGGAAACAATATCTCTCCGTTCTCAAGACCGAACTCTCTTATCTGTCTCCCTCTTCCAAATCCTGGTGGCGTCTGGTCAAATCTGTTTCTGGTGTTTGTTCCCCCTCCATCCCCTCCCTCACCTCAAACGGCTACACGGCTGACTCCGCACGTGAAAAAGCTGAATGCCTCAACTCTGTGTTTGCCTCTAAATCTTGTGTCCCAAACCCATCCCTCTCTGTACCCACCGTACCCAGTCATACCCAGCTGCTCCTGGACTCTGTGTCCTTTCCTCCTGACAAGGTGGAAAAGTTTCTGTCAACCTTCGACTCTGATTCTGCAACTGGACCTGACGGCATCAGCCCACGGGTCCTAAAATCCTGTTCTTCCGCTCTTTCACTCCCTCTCTCTGTTCTCTTCATCCTCTCTTTTGCTCAAGTTCATCTGCCATCTGCTTGGAAATCAGCCAACATCACCGCTTTGCACAAAAAAGATGCAAAAACAGATCCGAGCAACTACAGACCAATCAGCCTTCTCCCAATTATCAGCAAAGTCATGGAATCCATCATTGCTTCAGATATGAAATCTTTCCTCTTCTCCAATGGCTTGATCTCTGATCATCAATTTGGTTTCAGACCTGGTCACTCTACTCTGGACATGCTGCTTCTGCTTTCTCAACAATGGATGGAGGTCCTCAATGCCAAACAGGAAATTAGAGCTGTCTCCCTTGACATATCACGTGCCTTCGATACGGTCTGGCACCCTGCTCTGCTCACCAAACTCTCCTCCTTTGGTATCCATGGTAATCTCCACGCATGGCTGGCGGACTTCCTCTCTAGTCGTAGTCAACGTGTGGCCCTGAATGGGTTTCTCTCATCTCCTCCTCCTGTTCAGTCTGGAGTTCCCCAAGGCAGTGTTCTGGGCCCTGTGCTTTTTCTGGTCTTCATCAATCATCTCTCCGACTCTCTTGAAAATCCTCTCTATCTCTTTGCTAATGACTCTACTCTCTGTCACTCCATTCCTCATCCCTCAGATCGGCAGTCTGCAGCCTCCTCACTCTCTGCAGACCTGGACAAAATCACAGACTGGGCAAACAAATGGAACATGTCTTTCAATCCTGACAAATCTCACACTCTTACGATGTCTCTCCGAAAAGACCGAATGGACAACCCTCCCATCCACTTTCTGAATAATCCTCTCCAAAAAGTTCTGTCACTCAAGCTTTTGGGTCTCACTATCTGCCATGATCTTTCCTGGGAAAACCACATTTCAAATCTCGCCTCCAAAGCCAGTCGCCGACTGGGCATTCTCCGTCGTGCGAAGTCCTTCCTTGGCACACCTGAGCTCCTCACCACATAGAAGGCTTTCATCCACAGCTCAATGGAATACTGCTCTCCCCTCTGAGCTGGTGCTCTTGCCTCACACCTAGCTCGTCTTCATGCTGTTGAAACCAAAGCGTTCAGAATCATTGGAATCTCCCGCGATGAAGTTAACTCCAAGGGCCTTTCACTTAATCACCGCAGGCAGGTTGTTGGTCTTTCCGTCTTCTACCGACTCCTCTCCGGCCTTGCTCCCCCAGCTCTCTCTGGGCTCTGTCCCCCAAATATTCCTACAGGTCGCACAAGATCTGCCTGCAACCCTCTTGTGGTTAAACTGCCAAAATCAAGACTCTCTGCTCACCTTCACTCCTTCATTCCTCTTTTCTCCCGCCTCTGGAACAAACACCCCCATTCCTTTCAATCCCACTCCTCCCTCCAGGTCTTTAAAACGGCTGTTCACCACCATCTCTTATCTTCCTCAATCCAAAACCTTGATCTTTTCTACCCACGCTAATTTCACCCCAAACCCACTTTTTTGAGGTGACTTTTGACTTCTTTCCTGGAAGTCCTTGGTGTCCTTGCGTTTTATACCTATCCTGCCTCCCCCCAGGCCCTCTCCCTCCAAAAACATCTCCCGATGTCCCTGCTCTCAAATGTTGTGTTTGTGTGCTTCCTCCCCTTCTCTCCCCATCTAGTCGACCGCTCCCCTTTTTATATACTTCGTTTGCTTGTTTGTTTGATTTGTTTGTTTGATAAATGTTAGCTCTTTCACGAGCCTCGACTCTGTATACAAAAAACAAACAAAAAAACAAAAACAAACATCATACACTTTTCTTACTCATTTTCACTCCTCACCTTTACATTCTCTCTCTTTTATTTATCTTTCCTCACATTTATTAATGCAGTTATTTTATTCAAGGCCTGGCATCGATGAGGACAATATAGGCCGTGACTGGAGCCTTCAACATTAAAAAATAATTGTGATTGGAATGATGAATGATGCTGTTTGGAATGAAAATATAGAGATATTGAATTTAAAGCAGAATGAGGAAATGACGTAAGGGTTTACATCCGTGACATTCGCGGATTCCCCATTTGCAGTTTCTCCATTGACTGGATATAGCAACATTCAGACGGGGTACTTCTTTTGTCCAAGTCCTTCACGAACCTGCTGTCAATGCCTGACGTTCGATTGAAGGTGGCACAGGAATGCGGAATTTATCGATTTTTTTTTTTTAATACTTACATTATTTGCTAACTGGTATCCCACCAAAGTCATCCTATCCTCTTCAACTAAAGTATTAAACAAGGCCGGCTACACCATTGTTTGACTACTGGTCCTGGTTTTGATATCCATATGTTGAAAATCACATCATGCTTGGGGCTTGTGAACACCTACTTTATCAACCAAGTGACGATAAAGTCTTGCCATATTTGGAGGGGGGCTTTGAACTGATTAGGTGATTTCTTAAATATAAGCTATAACACATTTCTGCAAAAAAAAAAATCACCATTGATGATTGATGTTAAAAGTCACTTGATGTTAAAAGTCACATCAAGTGTTAAAAGTCACCCCATTTACCGTACCTTCAGTTTTGAAAAGGCATCGTCCCAACTCTAAGCAGTTTTTTTTTAATGTTCTTGGCATTTTGTCAGTTTTAAAATAGCACGCAGTCCAAATTGTAACAAAGACGATTATTAACTTTTCTAAGATTGAATTCAAGAGCACTATTGCATTTGGAAATGCTTCTTTAACAGAACTACCACCAGATGGCGCTATTTAAAAGCACTGCAATCCCATTGAAAGGCGCAATCATTGTAATAGGGGCAATGTGTATTTATGAATGAATAAATCGTCTTGCTGGTGAAGGGATAGTGTCCACCTGCGTCGGGGGGCAAATACAACAATAGATGAAAACGACAGGATGTGCGATCGAGGTATGTTAACCTAACCATCCTGAGAAGCAATGAGAACCCGACATTTCGGGCGTTGACCATTCGCCGGAGCAAAAGAGGTTTGAATCCTGCATTCAGAGCCTCTGCCTCTCCGAGGAAGGGTTGACGCCCAAAATGTCAGCATCTTGCTTCTCGCAGCAGTTAGCACATCACAGTCGATATATTGTGTTGATTTCATCCACTGTGTATTTATTAAGTTTTGCAAATATGGTTGAATTCCCAATGTCTGTACATGCCAGGAGAAACCACTTATGACCACCCCATAAGCGGTGGGTTCTGGGGGTCTCAGGTTCTCCTCAAGGATTTGTCTGTATTTGGCTCCATTCATTTTTCCCTTTATCCCTACAAGTCTCCCGGTCCATGCCACTGAAAAGCATCCACATAGCATGATGCTGCCACTACCATGCTTCACGGTAGGGATGCTGTTCGATGGGTGAGATGACAACGGCATGAGATGTGCTCAGTTTCCGCCAGACTTAGCGCTTTGCATTGAGGCCAAAGAGTTTTTTAAAATTCTCATCCGAACACAGAATATTTTGCCTCATACTCTCAGAGTCTTTCACGTGCCTTTTTGCAAACTACAGGTGTGCTGTCATGTGTCTTTTTCTCAGGAGTGGCTTCCGTCTGGCCACTCACCTATAAAGCCTAGATTTGTGAAGTGCTGCAGAGACTGTTGTCCTTTTTGCAGGTTCTCCCATCTCAGCCAAGGAACTTTGTAGTTCTGTCAGAGTGGTCATTGGGTTATTGGTCGCCTCCCTGACCAAGGTCCTTCTTGTCCAGTTGCTCAATTTGGTCGGACAGCCAGCTCAAGGAAGAGTCTGGGTCGTTCCATATTCTTCCAATTTCATAATGATGGCGCTCACTGTGTTCTTGGGAACTTAAAACACTCTGAAAATAGTTTTATACCCTTCCCCAGATTTATGCCACCTCACAATTCTATATTGGAGTTATACAGACAGTTCCTTTGAGTTTCTGCTCTAACATGCATTGTCAACTGGGACCTTGTATAGAAAGGTGCGTTTCTTTCTAAATCATGTCCAATCAAATGAAATGGCCACAGGTGGACTCCAAACAAGTTTCAGAGGCATCTCAATGATGGTCAAAGGAAATTGGATGCACCGTAGCTCAATGTGGAGTGTCATAGGAAAGGGGTTGAACACTTAATGACTCAAGACATTTCAGTTTTTCATTTTTCATTAATTTGTAAAAATTTATATTAAAAAAAAATCCACTCTGACATTATGGGATTTTATGTGTAGATCAGTGACAAAAAAAAACTCAATTTATTCCATCATAAATTCAGGCTGTTACACAACAAAATGTGAAAAAAGTCATGGGGTGTGAATACTTTCTGAAGTCAATGTACATGAAAGGTAATAGTACATGATTCCCACCACATTCCTTAGTGGGTGTAGCCCCGTGTAGGGAAGTGTTTTAGGCACCCACAACAGTAGACTTGGTAACACCGGACAATGCCGGATACCCGTTAGTTTTTGATAATGTACAATACCATAAGCATCAGGAGGGTTGGCAGAATGGCCTAGTGGTGCGTACACTCGCCTCTGAACTGTCTAGCCTGTGTTTGAATCTCAGCACAGCTCTAAACTGTCATCCTAGTGTTTCACATTCAGGGTGATTCATTTATGGATGGACGTTAAACTGGAAATTGATGAACCTGAACAAATTTCAAATTCTTGCTCTAACCTACAGGGGGCACTGCATCAGCAGCACGGTCATTTCTCTGCAAGAACTGAATGCTGACCCGCAGCAACGTGCCACATACGAATGATGGCAACGAGAATGACGACATAGTCATCACCATTTTCAGAATATGAAATTGTTCTCAGCCCCTCTGGCCACTCTACAATCAAGCTTCAACCTGTTAGAGTGGACATTTTGCCTTCGTTCTCTTCAGTGATGCTTTCTTAGTTGCTCAATTCCTGCAATTTTAGCACCATTCTTCTATATCAATATGCTTTCTAATCCATGAGAAGCAGTTTTGTAAAAATGAAAAAAACCCAATTGGACCAATATGTCAACTGCACATGTGGCTTTGCAGATAGGAAAGAGCAGTGGCAGATTTCCTCTTTGGCATGATCACTTAGCACTTGACTTATGCACATGAGCCAAACTCTCTTCTCTCCCCCACATCTTTTATTTCCACCTTACATCGTTGTCGTATCTCCCGAAATCCCAACCATTCAAACTTAATGCTCTTTTGAATATTTTCTTCTCAGCTACTCTAGATTATTATCAACTGCACTATCCTAGGGTAGGGTATGCAAGGCTAAGACCCATTTTTCAGTGTAGCTACGCCCCATACAACCCCAGTAGCAAAACTCTACAATGCACAGCAATAAGTTACTGGACCTCACTATGTTTAGCAGTCTAGGAAATTAGCAACTTCCCATTCTCATTTCCACCACTAAAACTCAAGACACACCCTGCAGCATACGTGGCAGCACAAGGATACTTTCAGATCCTGAAACTAATCAAAACAAGTACAGTTACATTCAAAGTACACCGCCCCCATGCCAAATAAATAAATAACATCCTCCAGTGCAACATTGTCGGGGTGCCTTCGGCGCCCGGCGATTCCACCGTGCAGCACATATATACGGTATTGGGAGGGAGAGATGTACAATAATTGATTGATTAATTGCACAATTAAAATCAATAAAAAAGAATCGTAAAATATTTTCTTAATCAATTGGCTAATAGCATACCTAAACCACCAGTGTTTCATCCGAAGCTGTAACTTTTTGAAAATAAATTAAATAGGTCATTAATCGGAATTTTTTTTGAAATTAATTAATCAATAAACAATAAATCTAGTCATTGATAAATCAAAAAAATCAAAAATATCCTTTATAGCCATATCACTTTCTCACTGTTATGTCCGAATATCAGCTTCATAGCTCCAAAGGTGCCTCAGATATTGCTGAGATGAGAAAGAAAAGAAATAAGTGATTAATAATGAAAATAAATAAATAATAATGCTAAAATAATTACACTATTAATCAATTGGATAATAGAATATCCAAACCACCACCGGTTCATCCGAATCTGTAACCTTAAAAAAATTAATGAAGTCATTAGTCAAATAATTAAATAATTAATCGATTAATGGATTAATCAATAAATCAAAATTAGCCTTTACAGCCAAATCACTTGGTCAATGGCTTGTCCAAATATCATCTTCCTAACTCAAAAGGTGCCTGAGGTAATGCCCAGAAGAGAAAGGAAATATATAAGTACTTAATTAATCGATAATAATTAAGTAACTAATCAATTAATTGATTCATCAAAAATACGGTTTTTGACAAAGTACTCACTCGCTATTGTGCCCAAATTTCAGCTTCCTAGCTCAAATGATGGCTGAGATATCACCCGGACAAACAAACAAACAAACAAGAAAATGAAAAATCCGTCAGAGACCAAGGACTTGCCGGAATGTACTTTTTTATCGGCCATTTTGGACAAATATGGCGGCTGAACCACGTGACCGATGACGTCATCATTATTTGTTTTCTAAACTAATTTATTCCTAGATTATGCTCTAGAAATTTCATCTTGATCGGATGAAGTTTTGTACTTGTCGAATTATGATGTCATAATGGAGGCACCTATGACATGATCATTAACATATTTTATTCCCCTTGGAGAGTTCTTTACAATGAGCCATGGCTCAATTTTTTCTGTTCAGCACTTTTGGAAATATAGAGGTGCAAATTTTTTCGGTTTTTACAAGATGGCGGCCGAACCACGTGACCGATGACGTCATCGTTATTTGTTTTCTAAAACTAATTTATTCCTAGATTATGCTCAAGAAATTTCATCTTCATCGGATGAAGTTTTGTACTTGTTGAATTATGATGTCATAATGGAGGCACCTATGACATCATCATTAACATGTTTTATTCCCCATGGAGAGTTCTTTACAATGAACCATGTCTCAATTATTTCTATTCAGCACTTTCGAAGATATGGAGGTGCAACATTTTTCGGTTTTTCCAAGTTTGCGACTGAACCACGTGACCGATGACGTCATTATTATTTTTTTCCTCCACCAGTTTATGCCGACATAGCGCTCAAGAAATTGCATCTTGATTGGATGAAGTTTTGTACTTGTCGAATTATTGAATTATGACGTCATAATGGAGGCCTTGGGCCGAGAGAGTTAAAAATTGGGCACAGTCTATTCCAGGGCAAGACAAATATGTGTGTAAAGTTTGGCGATTTTATGTGCAATGGTGTAGACGTAGTACTGCACACAAACAGACAGACAGACAGACAAACAGACAAACAGACAAACCAACCGATCAACATACTTGCCGGAATCTTTTCCGGCAAGTAACAAGAACACAAACAAACAAACAACCGGAGTGCAACCTGAGTACTCCCTTTCAGCGTGCGTCATTGCCGAGCCCCCTTCAGTGCCCGGTAATGATGTTATGCAGCACCTGGAGATGGCATAGGAAAGGAGTGGTGTACAACAAACAAACAACTAGAGTGAAAACTGAGTGCTCCCTTTCAGCGTGCATCATTGTCGGGTCTCCTTAGGTGTCCGGTGATGATGTCATGCAGTGCCTGGAGATAGCAAAGGAAAGGAGCGGTGTACAACAAACAAGAAATATGTCGCGCATAGCACAATACTTGCAAAATCCCTAAAATAAGTTGTTGGCCTATGATGACCTCAAAAATACTTGGTGGTTGAATTCAGTTAGCCAATGTGCAAATCCTCCTAAATTTTCAAGTCAATCGGATGAAAATTGAGAATTTTAGAAATTCGACAAAGTTGGTGACCTTTGGTGTATGTTGACCTTTTGGCCTATGTTGACCTTTTGGCCAATGTCGAACTAAAATATAATTGGTGATTGAATTGAGTGACCAGAATTGCAAATCCTTTTCAAATTTCAAGTCAATCAGATAAAAATTGAGAATTTTAGAAATTCGACAAAGTTGGTGACCTTTGGCGTATGTTGACCTATTGACCTTTTGACCCCAAAATGACCATGCAGTTCCTGGAGATGGAATATGAAAGGAGCAGTGTACAAAAACAAAGTTAATTTAGCAATCACCATCATTATCTTGGAACTAACATCGGTCGTGTGTGATGCCACCGAATGTCTTCGCTCTGATGCGGGATCGTTGGGGTCGTTAGGAGTTTGTAGGGAGAGGCGCGGTTATCTGCGTATTCGAGAACGAACAAGAAAACCAAGAGTCGAGAGAGAAAGTAGTGTTGGCATCTTCTTTGTTTCCTTGTAGAGCTCATTGTAGCATGAAAAAACATTTGACAGTATTCTTTTCACTGCAGTGCTGTGATTCAAGTCACGATCATTTTTAGACGAGCTAACTTAATTCAGGATGTTTGAAAGAATTTTGCACATTAAAATGTTAAAGCATCAATTAAATTTAACTGCAAGTTTATAAATCTGGCAATTTTACATACATTGCAACTTGCACATGCATGCAGCAATCTTGCAGGCAACACCTAGATTAATGGCGCTTTTCCATTGCACAGAACGGTACGGCACGGTACGGTATTATCCCGGTGTCGTTTTTCCATCGCACAACAGAACCGTGAAAATAGGCGGAGTTATCTGAAGTGACGAAAAAAAAACGCGACCGCTGTGGTGACGTCATTTCTCATGCGACACTAAACTGTAAACAGCTCCGCAATTGATTTTTTACCTTTTTAGCCGCGTCGCAGACACTGCTCATAGAGTGCCCTCTGCTGTTGATCTTGTTCTTCTTCTTCTTCTTGTTCTTGTTGTTCTTGCAGAGAAGACAAAACCTCAAAGCTCCACCCATTCTGGGAACCATAGCTCCACCCATTGTGGGAGAGGCTTCATGTAAACAAATATCCACCATTTTATTAACTCGCATAGCTTTGAGGCCTGTTTTGTAGGCCCGTGGTGTCTTGCTCTCTCACACAGTTTTCTTTCAAATCAAATTCGATATACCATTTCATTTTTCACAGTCGCTAACATAGTTTTAGACTCGGTTGAAAAAAAACGTGAAGAAAATCCGATGAAAGTTGCCCTTTATAGAACGAAATTAATTCTCAAAGGCCTGTAACTTCAAGTCCATTGAGATATATTTTTTTTAAATCGCGGCATGGTCAGTCATACACCGCCCGAAATAACAGACGGCAAAATGCCGAGATATATTGTTTTGTTTTTTTAATCGCGGCATGGTCAGTCATACACCGACTGAAATAACAGACGGGAAAATGCCGAGATATATATATTTTGTTTAAATCGCGGCATGGTCAGTCATACACCGCCTGAAATAACAGACGGGAAAATGCCGAGATATATTGTTTTGTTTTTTTAATCGCGGCATGGTCAGTCATACACCGCCCGAAATAACAGACGGGAAAATGCCGAGATATATTGTTTTGTTTTTTTAATCGCGGCATGGTCAGTCATACACCGCCCGAAATAACAGACGGGAAAATGCCGAGATATATTGTTTTGTTTTTTTAATCGCGGCATGGTCAGTCATACACCGCCCGAAATAACAGACGGGAAAATGCCGAGATATATTGTTTTGTTTTTTTAATCGCGGCATGGTCAGTCATACACCGCCCGAAATAACAGACGGGAAAATGCCGAGATATATATATTTTGTTTAAATCGCGGCATGGTCAGTCATACACCACCTGAAATAACAGACGGGAAAATGCCGAGATATATTAAAAATTCGTCCATTTGATGATAATCGTCACGATGAAATATTTAATTTATACGTCGTCACAATAATGTGGAGAGAGGAGCATAGCTTCGTTCACGTGTCGCCACATATGGGAAAATGCCGAGATATATTAAAAATTCGTCCATTTGATGATAATCGTCACGATGAAATATTTAATTTATACGTCGTCACAATAATGTGGAGAGAGGAGCATAGCTTCGTTCACGTGTCGCCACACACGGGAAATTGCCGACATATATTTTTTTAAATCGCGGCATGGTCAGTCATACACCGCCTGAAATAACAGACGGGAAAATGCCGAGATATATTAAAAATTCGTCGCCACACACGGGAAATTGCCGATATATTTTCACTTTGCACAAAAATAACATCAAGTAATCGAATCAATAGGAATGTCCTGTGCCTATAACATCGACGTTATAGGCACAGCTGCATCTAGGCATTGTGTAACATCGACGCGGCTTTTGTTTTAATTAAAACTTTTTGTACTTGTTTTATTATAAAAAGGCGCCTCAGAAGCAGCTCCGCAACTATGGAGGAACTTGAAGCTGTTTTGTCGGGCGCCTGTCTTTTGTCGGGTTTTGGTTTTATCTGAACATGAGTTTTTTTTAGCGAAATGCAAAAAGAGAGAGAGGACGTGTTTGAGAAGAAGCTGAAAGACGACAGAAAGAGGACACAGCTAAAAAGAGAAAGAAACTATTGCAGACAATTATGAAGACCAACAACGAAGATTTGGGCCTTGTTCATCGGCTCAAACGAAGAATGAACATAGCGTGACGGACGACGGTTCTGTGACGATTGCGATTGACCAATCAACGGTCTGCAGTATTGCAAGCTCCACCCATAGGTCCGGGTTCACAACATGAGACACACACACAATGTCAAACGAGAACGGCACTCAGTGGAGAGCAAACCTCCGCCTGGTTGGCCATATCACTCAATGGTGAAGAATCACTTAAAAATTATACTAGCCGGCTAGCAATCGCAATTTTTATCTTCACCAAAATGGATTCGATTCTTCTTTGTCACACACACACAACCGGTCCATCAAGTTTCGTCCAAATCCGTCCACAACTTTTTGAGATATCCTGCTATGTATCGTTTTTTACCCCATCTCCCAATGGTGAAGAATCACTTAAAAATTAAATAATTCTCATATCCGAATCCATATTCAGATCTTCACCAAAATCGAATTGTCCTTGTCAGACACACAACCTGTCCACCAAGTTTCGTCCAAATCCGTCCATAACCTTTTGAGATATCCTGCTATGTACGTATCATTTATGGCCCAATCTCCCAATGGTGAAGAATCACTTTAAAAATTCTAGTAGCCGAATCCGAATCCTGATATTCACGAAAACGTAATCATTTCGTCCTTGTCACATACGCTACCTCTCTGCTAAATTTCGTCTGAATCCGTCCACAACTTTCAGATATTTTGTTCACAAATGGACAAACAGATAAATCTCTGGTGGCGACGAACAGACAGACAGACAGACAGACAGACAGGGGTGAAAACATAACCTCCATCCACCTTTGGTGGCGGAGGTAACAAGGTTCAACTGTAAAAGGTAAGGCACCAACACATGTGTCAGAACTGTCAAAGGGGCAGTTTGTGAAGTACAAGAGAGAGAGAGTGTAGCGACATTGATTGGCGGAAGTCATTCCCAGTGGGGAACTGTCAGGTGTGGTGCAGGTATCTGGTGCAGGTTAAAGACCCAACGGTTAGTCCCTGCTGCCGGGCAAATGTTTGGCGGGAAAAATCTCTGCTCAGGCAGCGCACCAATCGTTAATCTCCACTCCCTGTCTCTCACTATGACACTCCTTCCGGAAAGTTCGTAGAAGAAAGTTTTGCTCTCAGCACCAATGTGTTGACTCGGGGTCAGATTCTCCGGAGACGATAGTTTATTCCGCAGACATTCAGTCAAGCCTTGAGTATCCGTGCCGCCATTACGCACACAGGCCTACTCATCTCTCAAGTAGTTCCACCGAAGGATTACGTCATCATACATCTAACAACGTGATAAAACGCAATCACGACAAACATGTTAGACAGCTTCGGCCCGTGACCATTTAGACTTTTAGAACTTTCGACCACCTAGACCTTTTTAAACCCTTTCTGCATACCTGAGAGATTAGACCCTTTCAGTCCCAACTGTTATTGGAACATGGTGTCAGCCCGATGGTCCGAAGGCCCAATGGTCCGAATGCCCTACATGAAACGGAGGCCCGATGGTCCGAAACGGTTGAATTCGGACCATAGGGCCTTTGGACCATCGGACCCTTTTTTCTTTTTCGGACCATCGGGCCTTCGGACCATCGGGCTTCCGACCTTCGGGCGGACACCTTGGAACATACCATTTAGACCTTTAGACCATCTAGAACCTTTTTGGTATACACCAAGCAAACATCTATTGTCTTCTTGAAAAACACAGACTATACTTTTTCAGCAAGTAATGCCCAAACTCGACCCACCCAGAGGGTAGGTTCTCTTATTTTGACATAAAAATAACTTAACATCCCTCTGTCTGTTTTCGGAGAGCCGGCCAACTTAACATCTCTCTGGATATTTTTAGAGAGGCGTTGCAGTGCCGGCGAGTCTGGCAGTTCACTCAGCATGACTAGCAGGACTGCTAGTGGGGCGGCTTAGCCCAAATATTCAAAAGAATTGTGCATTTTGTGATACAAGCACCAAATTTGGCACAAATGTACATTAATATGTTGCGAACATTTTCAGATATTGGGCCACTTGAAATTCCGTAATTTTTTTTTTCAAATTTTTTCAAATTTCGTAATTTCAAATTTTTCGGGTGACACCGTCACAATTTCGGTCTTCGAGGCCGGCCGATAGGCAAAGTGTGACCGGAAGGGACGAGGTTCTCCTGACCACGTGGCCCTCGATCTGGGAAGCGAGAGGCGTTCCATTAGTGGACGCGCCCCTCACGCCCGACTTTTGGGCGGCCCCGGCAGGCCGTTTGTTTTGACGTTCCGTGACAGGCCCCGCACCCCCACCTCCGGGCCGACCGGAAGCTTGTGCTGAGTACATCATACCTGAACAACTCAGTGAGGCAGAACACAGCAGTGCACACCAGGGTGACCCCTTCAGTGCATAAACCAATTAACCTGTCCACTGCAGGGCATATAGAAATGAAGTTATTTTCTGCATATAATAATAATATAAGTTCAGTTCTATATAACAATTTCTGTTATCACCACTACCACTACAACTACCACTACTACAAGCTTTGTCTGGAATTTTGTGGACTAACAGACAAACAGACATACAGACAAGCTGGGATCAAAACATTACCTCCTTCCACCATTGAGTGTAGAGGTAAACATCATGGAAATTATATCATGCCCTAGATTTAATTCATGCTTACCCGTGTATTTGCTTCACTGGTTCACAAGGTCTTTTGCATACATGTAATTCAGACTCTCGTCTTCATTGCTGACCACACAATGTTCGCAACATATTAATGTACATTTGTGCCAAATTTGGTGCTTGTATCACAAAATGCACAATTCTTTTGAATATTTGGGCTAAGCCGCCCCACTATATCGGCCGGCCTCGAAGACCGAAATTGTGACGGTGTCACCCGAAAAATTTGAAATTACGAAATTTGAAAAAAATTGAAAATAAAAATTGCGGAATTTCAAGTGGCCCAATATCTGAAAATGTTCGCAACATATTAATGTACATTTGTGCCAAATTTGGTGCTTGTATCACAAAATGCACAACAGGTTTGCTATGCTGCTACACTATGCAAGCTACCTTCTCTCTCCAGGACTGGATATTAACATGGCCTGGGAATTCTTACATAGAAACGTGCTCTCTATGCACAGAATATTCCCATCTCGTTTACAGCTATCATAACCATCCTCCATGAATCCTGCAGTGAGGCAGTTGCCTTGAAACAACTTCCTTTTTCTTAATGGAAGGGAAATCTGACTGAAAGCAACATTATATCATTACCCAAAGCCTGCAACATGTGTATCCACTCTAACAAGAGCCAGAAAACAACATCTGGCACACTGCAAGATTGAACTACCAAACTTATCTCCTTCCTCAAAAATGTAGTGTTACCTTGTCAAATCTCTCTCTTGAGTATGCTCCACCTATATCCCTTCCCTCACTTCAAATTGCACAACAGCTGACTATGCTCAGGAAAAGGCCGAATGCCTAAATTATGTGTTTGCTTCCCAATCATCTGTCCCCAACCAACCGCTCGCTCTCTGTACCTACCCTACCAACTCGCACACAAATGTTGAGGGACTTTTTGCCTTTTGCACCTGTGAAGGTGGAGAAGTTTCTGGAAATCCTCGATTTTGGTTCTGCAACCGGACCGGACCGGACAGCATCAGTGCAAATGTCCTAAAAACCTGTTCTGCTACATGCTCTTTCTTTCGAGCGCATGCTCTTTCTGCTTTGCTCACCCTAGCATTTGCCCTAACTCATCTTCATTCTTCTTAGAAGTCAGCAAACATCACTGAATTACATAAACATGGTGCAAGAAATACTTCGAAACACAGACCTATAAAATCATGTGCAATCATCAGCCCAGGTCAGAGAAGCCATCATTGCAGTTGGTATCAAATCCTTAATTTTCTCCAACGGCCTGATCTCAGACCATCAGTTCAGAAACAGACACAGTCAATCCACCCTGAATAAGCTGATTCTACTCTCCCATCAATTATGGGAGGCGCTCAATGTCAGACATGAGATCAGGGTCGTCACTCTAAACATATCTCAAGTGTTCAATATAGTCTGGTACACCGCCTTGCTCCCCAACTCTCTGCCAAATGGCTAGCTGAATTCCTTTACTTTCGGAGCCAAAATGTGGCTCTCGATGGGTTCCTCCCATCTCCTCTCTTCAAGGCTGGCATGCACCAAATTAGTGTTTTGGGTCCAGTCCTCTTCCTAATCTTCATCAACGATCTTTCTGACTCCATCAAAATCCTCTTTGTCTCTTTGTTGATGACTCCAGCATCTGCCGTAACATCCCTCATCCTTCAAATACCCAGGCAACAGCCTCATCCCTCGCCGCAAACCTTGATAAAATGACAAGCCGGTCAAACACTTGTAATATGTCTTCCAATCTAGACAAATCTCACCCTCTCACAGACAAATCTCTTCCAAAAAGACCGTCTGGTGAACCTTCCTATCTAATTCCTTTAAAATCCTCTTGAATAAATTCAGTCATTCACACTTTTGAACCTCACTATCAGCAATGATCTTTCTTGGGCAAACCACATTTCAAAGTTGGCCTCCAAAGGCCGTTGCCGACTGGGCATCCTCCATCCTGCAAAGTCCTTCCTTGGCACACCTGAGCTCCTTTCCACCTGCAAGGCTTTCATCTGCAGCTTGATGGAGTACTACTCTCCCCTCTGGGCTAGCTAGCTACCTTGCCTCACATATTGCTCAGTTTGATGCCATGGAAACCAAGGCTTTCAAGATCACTGGAATCTCTCACAATGAAGCTGAGCTTATGGAACTATTACGTCACTATTGCCGACAGGTCAGTGGTCTCTCTGTCTTCTTCTGCCTCATTTCTGGTCTTATACACTCTGCCCCCAGGTATCTGCAGGATGCACACAGTCCACCAAAAACCCACTTCGTAGTGAAATGCCTAAATGCAGAACCATTGCTCACCTCCACTCATTCATTTCTCTATTTTTCTCATCTGTCGAACCAACTTCCACATTCTCTTCAATCTCATTCTCCTCTCCAGGTCTTCAAGACAGCTGTTCACCACCATCTCAGCATGCATGTTCACTACCATCTCAGGCTGTTCACCACCATCAACCACCATCCAAAACCATAATATTTTCAACACCCGTTAAACCATGGCCCACCCCTCCCCAACTTTTGCTTATGTTTCCATCTTGTCCACCCCTTGCATTCTCCCCTACCACGCATCGGTACCTGCAATTGAAAATCATTCTAAACAAGAAATTTACTGTTTTGGTGACATCATAAAGGACAAAAACAGCAGGCACAAATAACTAATTTAACAACTGTAACTGTAAAATCTGTACTGTAAAATCTGGACTGTAAAATAGAGTGTGCATCAGCGGCGGTAAACTTCCCATTCAAGGGCAGAGTAGAAGAGATTCAGACAAAATAGCGATGCCTAGCGATGTAATGGCAGAGCTAACGTCATCCAAAATATCTGTTTGTTTCGTGCATCTTTTTCTCAAAGACTGTTCTAAAATAATCAGTTTCTCTGAGAAGATCTAGCAGAAGGTTCAGCTCTGTATTGTTCCGTTTGACCCATCAGCTGTGTACGGTTGTCTTCGCACCTGTTATTCAAAGTTCATGAACAAAGCTAATATCGATTGTGCTCAGAAATGCAAGCAAGAGTTGAAAAGACCCTTCCCATGTTGTTTCTCTCAAGACGGCAAGACTGTAAGGTGTTCAATGACTCTTGTGTGTTCAGTTTTGGTCGCCCCATCTGAGGAAGGATATAACTGCCTTCGAGAAGGTGTAGCGTAGAGCGACTACATTGATTCGAGGGTTAGCTAGCCTCACCTAAGAAACACAACTGAAAGGAAGGACATGGGGCTTTAGTCATTACAGAAGCTATAATGGCCCTCGGTAGAGCGCATACCCCCGCCAGAGTGAACAGTTTCTGATTTGCATTCTATTGATTGTTGGGATCTGGACGTGAACCAAAAACGAATTGGCTTTAGTAGGGAACCCTCACCCTAAATAATATGCATAATAATTAGAGGTTGTGCCAAAAGCGATTTTTCTTCGGAAGTGTATTATTGAAGATACTTAGAACAAATTGTCTCAAAACACACACACACACACACACACACACACACACAAAACATTGCCCCATTTACACCTCTGGAGAGCCCTTTGTCCCCCAGGGCCCCCTGAGAGGAGTGCATCTTGTAATTTCCTTGTTTAAGGACCGATTCTCACAAATGATGTGTCATATTAAAGCTCTTAACACCAAACTATCATGTTCATAAACACACCAAAAATTTGCCTCCCGTATTCACTTGGAGAGCAGCCCAACCTCACAAGTTCGATTTGAAACACGCCTTTGAGGACTTTTGGTGATTTTGAGGCCAAACAACCTGTTCATGGAATGTTCTAAACATCTCATTACTCTGGATGGATGAGTATGTCTAAATACGAATGGCACACAAGATGTGTTCCAGTTTGAAGAGGCAACTCACAAACAAGACGAAGGCTACACCAAGCTGATCCGAGATAGCGGTGATCTGAAGAAAGCTGTGAGAAATATGAAGCTAAACTTTTGCCAGGAGAAGCTGACAAGGAAGAAAACAGCAGCAAAACAGAAAGCCCGGATGTTCAAGGGCCATGCATCCTTGCTGGGTGCCTCGGTGGTGTTCCTCACAATCCGACAGGAGGTTTTTTTTTTGAAGCAAGTGGTTTTCTTATTCTGAGTTGGAGGAAATTCCAGTGGCTTTCTCTGTTACTGCCACTAGTAAGTCAGATCTGCTTCATTGGCTGCTGGCTGAAATCCCTTAATTTCTTTAGACACAGGGCCCTCCTTCTTCGACACTGTCATCATCGACAGAGGCTCGGTTCCGTGTCACATTCGACCGAATACCAACTCAACATTCAAGGATTATGCAGATAGGTTTTGCTCCTTCATCCAAGGTGATCTTCAAGTGCATGGATGTGATCTTCAATCGCTACTTTGAGAAAAGTGTGAAAGGTGTGATAAGAGACATGAGGAACCGGAATGAGACAACACATGACAGAGAAGGTTGGAGTTCCAGCTGACTTTGCAGTGTTCTTGAAAGACTTGAACAACAAGGAAAGGTTGAACCACTTACTTGCCACAGCTGGATCCAAGATCCAAATCACAACACACAAAGACCTCTTCATCACCTCGACCTCATCGGTCATCCACATTGGATCAAGTGTCCAGATGGAGGGAGACTGTAATCACAAAGAGGCGGACACCCAGATTATGGTCCACCTCATGAATATGGTCCGACAGGGGCCAACTTGAGAATCCGTGAGAATCCGAACAGGGGACACTGACGTGGTGGCTATTGTGTGTGGTCAGTACCATTGGATCGGCGATGGGGTCGTTATTTGGATCCATTTAATCGATGGTGGAAACGTTACTTGGATCAACATTGAAGAGCTCTGCGATTCTTTAGGACCAATGGCGAAAGCTCTCCTTCTCTTGCAGGCATTCACCGGCTGTGATGTTACGTCTTCCTTTCGAGGAAAAGGTGAGGTGTCCTTTGCCAATGCCTTGAAAAGGAACCTCTGGTTCACCGAAGTCTTATGGCAGGTGGAACACTTCATGGGGGTTGAGGAGGATTGTGATCTCTTTGGAGAAATCCAGAAGTTCGTCATCAAGGTGTATGACTCAAGAGAAAACAGCACATCAACATCTTCAGGAAAAAGGCATTCTGCCAAGGAAAATGGGATATGTCTCAAATTACATCCACAAAAGACGCAATTCTCCAACACACCCAATGCTCTATCTTCCAAGCCAGAATTTGGATGTCCTCCGATGAAACATTGCTCCCAGAGGTGTCCCCAGCCAGGTTTGGGTGGAAGGAGGAGGAAGGGGGCAAGAGATGGGTACCATAGTAGATAACGAAGCCCACTCTCTCAAAAGCAGCAAAGGCATTTATCCAACGTGCCTGTAAGATGGGGTGTGACACAGCACAAGGTGTCACTGCAAGAAGGAAGTGGGGTGCTCGGACCTCTGCTGATGCCGATGCCATCAATGAGGCTTACACGTGAATTTGTGATTAAATTTGCCATACCGATTTTCCTCCTCTTGTCCAATAATATTTTACAATATTGAAATTCATTCAAAAATTAATTAATGTCTGGCAAATAATGAGTTTTTCTAATTTCTAAATAACAGTGATTTATTATCATATTTGGTCTTAAGAAGAGCTTTCATATGACGCATCATTTGTGAAAATCGGTCCTTAAACATGGAAGTTACAAGATGCACCCCTTTTGTGGGAGCCCTGGGGGACAAAGGGGTGCTCCAGGGGCATAAGGGGAGCAATTTGTTTGGAGCAATTTGTGTTTTTTTTTGTGTTTAATTTTGTGTTTTTGAGCCCGTTATTTTCCCAAGCATCCTTAACAATACATTCCCAAAGACAAATTGCTTTGAGCACAACCTGTAAATGTCCCATCATCCTGATCCCCCACTACTTGTTCTCGTTACTGAACCAGCTCATCCACCAAGTTTTGTCATAACTCCTCCACAAATTTTTTGGATATCGTGCTGTATACCGTTTTGTTGCCCTATCACTCAATGGTGAAGAATCACTTAAAAATTCCAGATCCAGATTCAAATCTACACCAAAATCTAATCATTTCGTCCTTGTCTCATACCCAACCTCTCCACCAAATTTCGGCCGAATTCCTCCACAACTTCTTGAGATATCCTGTTCATAAACAGACAAACAGAGAGGTGAAAACACAACCGACATCCACCTTCGGTGGCAGAGGTAACGATTATGAGGGTATCTGATTGAGATGTTAAAGATAATGAAGGGTCTAGCTGTATAGACAAAAATCAGTGGGGAAAGGTGTTTCATCCGAATGGGCAGCTCTAAGTCCAGGGGCCATAGCTTGAGAGCGAAGAAGAGATAGATGGAATTTAAGGCAATAATCTTTCACGAAGAGATTAGTTAATGCATGGAGTGGTTTCTCTGCAGCTGAAATGATAGAAGGGTGCAAACTAGAATTAAATGGGTATACCTACTACCTACAGTAGCTGCATTGGGGATTCTCATACACCGCGTAGAGGCTGTCATCCCAGGGTGTTTCCAGGCAGGGTGATTCATCAAGGTGTGTGGTGGTGTGCCATCCCTCGGATGGGCGTTAAACTGGTGTCCTGTCTCTCGGCATTACTTGGTGGATATGAAAAAAATTCCCACGGTGTCATTCGTGCAAATGTGGGTGAGTTGTGGCCTGCACACTGGCTAACTTCGAAGTTCCTGTCACTTTCGGTCAAACGTCAGATCGGGCCAATAAGTTCGTGGAAGACTTGACCGACCCCGCAAGAAAGTGGGAATCATGCTGGCTGTAGTAGTAGTAGTAGTGGTGGTAGTATTGTCACTGGGAAGCCATTGATGATTTGCTAAACTGTGGTCACATCTTATTTCCAGCAAAGTACACCTCACCCTATTCCTCATGATATTTGTCCATCTGGCACTTCGACCCTCAAAAACTTATGGCAGCAAGGAAAAGCGTTTCACTCCAGATCTCCATCTGCACCAATATGTTTACCAGATGTAGGCCTCAAGCTGAGGCCTGAAATAGTGCCAAAAAAATGAGTTTCGTTCCGAACTCGTGGGACTACGATTTCTATGCATTTTGTTATTGTACATAACATGCCTGACCTTGTGTTAAAAGTTTAACTCAGAAATCCTGCCAGTTTCCGTGAACGACCACATCAAACTAGGTCATGTAGAGTCAAAAAGGAGGATTTTTAGCTCCGGTGCCGACTTTGCGGCGTGGTATCTCCGTCAGTACATATAATTCAGCCTAGGAATTTATGCTAGGCACAGACCTCCAATGGTTCTGTGGCCCTGTCAGTTTTGAAGGCTCTTACTTACGTGCGCATCATGCAGCGGAAATGTAAAAAATGTACTTTTGTTGTACGTACCTACTGTAAAATTCAATGAATTTCTCCGAAATTAACCCAAAATATTTTCGAAACCATCAGAGATATCCTCTCGAAAATGGGTAAGCTTGGCATATGGAAGGGATACTGCTTATTGACGACGTTTCGTGGTTGTCTGGAAAACAACGGATGAAGGGGGCGACACTAAAAATGCCTCCAGATGCATATGGGGACTGCATGACGACCAGGGATAGCATAGTGAATGTAGACTAGCGAAGCTTGGTATTATGGTCGGCGGTATGAATCCGATGAATACATGATAATCCATTGATACAATAAGTATCAATCCATAGATAATAATAAGGCACACACCTGAAGTAAATCGCATGATAGTTTATTCACCGTCATGTCAATACGCAAAGATACAGGCTTCGATGTATGCGAAAATTCTGAATGTCCACGGGCTCAAGCAGCACAAATCTTCTTAAAATTTCAAGGCAATCGGATGAAAATTGAGGATTTTAGAAATTCGACAAAGTTGGTGAACTTTGGCCTATGTTTACCTATTGACCTTTTGATCCCAAAAACAATAAGCTTCCTGCTTATGATCAACTCTACCATTTGGTGAAATTTCGTGAAGATTGGTTGAAAATTGTGACCTGTAGGCGCCTGACTGACAGACAGACAGACAGACAAACAGACAGACAGACAGACAAACAGACAGACAAACAGACAGACAGACAGACAGACAAACAGACAGACAGAAAACAGACAGACAGACAACCAGACAGAATAACGCACAAGATCAAGCAATATACTTGAAAAATCTCAGGTAGAATTAATCAGCAATTATTTCGCTCAGGTAGAACAGCAAGGTGATAGTGAGCATTTTATTATTAAAATTAGTATACAGTGCACGTTTTTATGCCTCCGCAGGACGGTTGTCCGTCCGGTTGTCGGTCCGTACCAGACTTTCGTTTCCAGAATAACCGCTTATGGGATTGTCTTATTGGTATGAACTGTAATAATTGGTATGATAACAAAATTGGTATGAACTGTAATGCAAAGATGAACTGGTTCGATTTTGGGTTGAAAAGGTCAAAGGGACCATGGTCATGTGACCTTTAATTTAAAATCTTGGTTACCAAAACTTGTGGACGAGAGAGGGATTTCAATCAAACTTGACAGTAAATATCGCGGATGCTTCTTCATGGTGGTCGAACCCTTCGCCCTCCTCTCCCCAATGCAATTCGGGGGCAAAATCTTCCCCATTCTGTCCTGCTGCCCGGATTCGTCAGGTCAGCGCTTTATTAGGGTCAGAGTGCCGATTGGTCCCCATGGACCGTCCCTTTCCCTCTTGTCCCTGTTTCTCTCTTTCTCCAACTCTGACGTGGCCCTGACTTCGTGAAGGTGGGTCACACCATCCTAGATGTGGGGGATCTCTGGGTCGTTTCTGGGAGATCGATCCACTGTCTTTGTGTCACGGGCTTGTTCGAGAGAACTGTCTGAAGTGATACAACAACAACCAAATTTGACACCACAATGGGACAAATTTGGGACTTCCGTTTCCGGTCTTGCTGGCGACGGTTCGTTTTTTCGCAGGTCTCCACGCTCTCCATCGAAATCGAAGTTAAGTCATTGTTCCAATTTGTATTTTCGTTATAACTGTATTTCTTTTATGGTGTATGTACGTATATTGTCCCGTCAAAGATTTTCGGTGCAAATCTTTCATACCTGTATTGAAAATCGCGTTAATTCGTGTCGTCTCGAGGCCCTGTACAGTGTACACTGTACAACCTTGAGGCTTTGTTTTTCTCTCAGCGCCTGTCGTTTGTGATCCAATAACTTTCGTTCTCTGTTTTCGCAGTCTTTCCACCCCAAAGCCTACTTCCTTATGTAAATCTCAACTCAAAAAAAAAAAAAAAAAAGACATTACCTTCTCTGTGCTCATTCGTTTATTCTTTCTTATTCGTTCGTTCGTTCTTCGACCACGTGTTTCTCCCCCATTTCCCCAGATAGATTGTCAAATTTCAATTCGTTATTTTATCGTCCATGTGATATTGTTTGATTATAGTTAGTTTTGGTTTGAATTTCCTGTAACTCGTATTTATTTAATCGTGTTCTGCTCCTCGTGTGTGGCCTTGTACTGTAGTTGTACCCCCGTCGGTGTTTTGTTAACTTAAGTGTGTTTTGCTTGGCTCTTGGTTTTTTCCCTTCTACCCCGAACATAATACTGTCTAACGTTCTAAATCCCCCCCCCCCCCAAAAAAAAAACAAAAAAAAACCAAAAACATTTATTTTATTTTCTCCACGTGTACTGTTGTCTCATCCTGTATTTTCTGTCCAGGTGTGCTGTTCGCCCCACCCCCATTATCTCCTTGCCATCCACCGTTTGCCCTGTTCACGTGACTCGTGGTGGTCCCTCTCGGCTCTCCCCCCGTTGGTATTTTTGTGCATATAAGATTGTTCATAGTTCTGTTTAAATATTTTAAAATATGTTTAACCTTTCCCCTTCTGTTTTTTATTCAGTGGTATATTACAACACGCTGTTTTTCTTCCTATTTAAAAGGCTTTTCTCAATTTCCTCTCCAACTCATTCCACTTCAAAAAAAAGAAATTCAATATCTTATACGTCTCCCTCACTACATGGTCTAAATTCACATTCATTCCATCCCTCCTCCATCATCCTGAACCGGATTGCTAACTTGAAAATCACAACAAACCCAATTTGTTATCAATGTTCGTCTTTCATTAATCATCCACTTTCTAAACTCCCCTCTTGCCCCTCCCATCCAAATCCCCCCCCTTGCACCTACACTCCGAAACTTCCCCCTTGCCCCTCCACTCTTAAACTCCCCCCTTGCCCCTCCACTCCTGAACTCCCCCCTTGCCCTTCCCCTCCTAAACTTCCCCTTTGCCCCTCCCCTCCTAATCCCCCCCCTTGCCCCTCCACTCCTGATCTCCCCCCTTTCCCCTTCCCTCCAAAACTCCCCCCTTGCCCCTCCCCTCCTAAACTCCCCCCTCACTCCTCCCCTTCAAAACTCCCCCCCAATCCCTCCCATTCAATTCTCCCCCCATACCATTCCTCTCCAATTCTCTCTCCTCCCCCCTCCTCCTCCAAGCTGCCTCCTCCCCACTTCGTCTCCCTTCTATCTCATACCTCCACCCCCCCAAACCTTCTACTTTCCTCTGCCCCCCCTCAAACAACCCCTCACTGTGCCGCATCCCTTCACCAGCAAACCTTTCATCCTCCTCATCCTTCCCTTTCTTGGAACTCTTCTGCAACATCTGAAACACTATCAACTGCTCTCCCTACCTCCCCCTCTCATCCTTCATCTTACCCTACTCCTCCCCTCCCCTGTCCTGTACCCGATGCTCCCCCTCTCTCTTCATTAACGGTATGGACCTCAAACATCCGGGGCCTTCGCTCAAACCTGACTGATCTCTCCATACAGGTTGCTTCTGACAATCCAGACTTGATCTGCTTAACAGAGACTTTCCTCCTTCAAGATGTCTCTGATTCCTTAATATCTCTTCTTGGTTACTCCCTCCTCCGGTATGATAGACCTGAGCCTCGGCCTGGTGGTGGGGTGGCTATCTTTGTCAAAAACTCTCTTCCTCACTCTCCTTTTACTGCTCTCTTTCCTCCTCACCCGCAGGAGTACCTCTGGTTACGGCTTCCTCTCCGCTCCCACCTTTTGTTCATATGTGTTCTGTACCGTCCCCCAAACAGTGATGACTCCATCTACATTTCAATGTCTGACAACATGGACCAACTTCTATCCACTCATCCCAACTCTCTCTTCCTCATATGTGGTGACTTCAACTGTCATCATGCCACCTGGTTGGGTGTGGGTTCCTCTCTCACTAGTCATGGCACCTCAGCAAAGGACTTCTGTGACTCACTGGGATTGACACAATCTGTCAATTTCCCGACCCGGATCTCAGCCAATGGAGTATCTTCTCTTCTAGACTTGGTTATGACAAACTTCCCTGCTAATGTCTGCTGCTCTTCTTCTGCTCCAAGCGGTTCTTCTGATCATGTGCTTGTCAAAGTGGACATCTCTCTGGCCATTCTCAGAGAGCCTCCTCAGCGTCGACGAGTCTGGCATTTCACTCAGGCCGACTGGGACGGTCTTCAAGCAGCCATCAATCGTCTGGATTGGTCTCCCATCTCCACTGCCTCTGACATCAATTCTTCCTGGGAATTCTTCCAAAGCAAACTGATCTCTCTCATGCACAGATTTATCCCATCTCGCCTTCAATTGTCTTACCCTTCCTCCCGTCCATGGTACACTGAATCTTGTGGTGAGGCAGTTGCCCTGAAACAACTTGCCTTTGCCTCTTGGAAGGCTAATCCAACTGAAGGAAATCTCAGTTCCTTCCACCAAGCTCGGAACAAGTGTGTGTCTACCCTCAGGAGTGCCAGGAAGCACTATCTCTCCTCACTCAAGAATGAACTCTCAAACCTGTCTCCTTCCTACAAATCCTGGTGGCGTCTGGTCAAATCCGTTTCTGGTGTTTGTTCCCCCTCCATCCCCTCCCTTACCTCAAATGGCCACACAGTTGACATCGCACGTGACAAAGCCGAATGCCTCAACTCTGTGTTCGCCTCGAAATCCTTAGTCCCAAACCCATCTCTCTCTGTTCCCACCTTTCCCAGTCGAACCCAACTGCTCCTGGACTCTGTGTCCTTCTCTCCTGACAAGGTGGAGGAGTTTTTGTCAAACCTCGACTCTGATTCTGCAACTGGACCAGACGGCATCAGCCCACGGGTCTTAAAATCCTGCTCTGCCGCTCTATCTCACCCTCTCTCTGTTCTTTTCACCCTATCTTTTGCTCAAGGTCATCTGCCAGCATCCTGGAAATCAGCTAACATTACCGCTTTACACAAAAAAGGTGCAAAAACAGATCCTTGCAACTACAGACCAATCAGCCTGCTCCCAATTATCAGCAAAGTCATGGAATCCATCATTGCTTCGGATATGAAATCTTTCCTCTTCTCCAATGGCTTGATCTCTGATCATCAATTTGGTTTCAGACCAGGTCACTCTACTCTGGACATGCTGCTTCTGCTGTCTCAACAATGGATGGAGGTCCTCAATGCCAAACAGGAAATCAGAGCTGTCTCCCTTGACATATCAAGGGCCTTTGATACGGTCTGGCACCCAGCTCTGCTCACCAAACTCTCCTCCTATGGTATCCATGGAAATCTCCATGCATGGCTTGCGGACTTCCTCTCTGGTCGTAGTCAACGTGTGGCCCTGAATGGATTTCTCTCATCTCCCCTTCCTGTTCAGGCTGGAGTTCCCCAAGGAAGTGTGCTGGGCCCTGTGCTTTTTCTGGTCTTTATCAATGATCTCTCTGACTCTCTGGAAAATCCTCTCTATCTCTTTGCTGATGACTCCACTCTCTGCCGCTCCATTCCTCGTCCCTCAGATCGGCAGTCTGCAGCCTCCTCACTCTCTGAAGACCTGGACAAAATCACAGACTGGTCAAACAAGTGGAACATGTCTTTCAATCCTGCCAAATCTCACTCTCTTACTATGTCTCTCCGAAAAGATCGACTGGACAACCCTCCCATCTACTTTCTCAACAATCCTCTCCAAGAAGTTCTGTCACTCAAGCTTTTGGGTCTCACTATCTGCCATGATCTTTCTTGGGAAAACCACATTTCCAAGCTGGCCTCCAAAGCCAGTCGCCGACTGGGCATCCTCCGTCGTGCGAAGTCCTTCCTCGGCACACCTGAGCTCCTCACCACTTACAAGGCTTTCATCCGCAGCTCAATGGAATACTGTTCTCCCCTATGGGCTGGTGCTCCTGCCTCACACCTGGCTCGGCTTCACGCTGTTGAATCCAAAGCTTTCAAAATCATTGGAATCTCCCGCGATGAAGCTATCTCTGAGGGCCTTTCACTCACTCACCGCAGGCAGGTAGGTGGTCTTTCTGTCTTCTACCGACTCCTCTCCGGCCTTGCTCCCCCAGCTCTCTCTGTGCTCTGTCCCCCAAATATTCCTACAGGTCGCACAAGATCTGCCAGCAACCCTCTGATGGTTAAACTGCCGAAATCTCGGCTCTCTGCTCACCTTCACTCTTTCATTCCTCTTTTCTCCCGCCTGTGGAACAAACTCCCACACTCCCTTCAATCCCTCTCCTCCCTCCAGGTCTTTAAAACAGCTGTTCACCACCATCTCTTATCTTCCCCCATCCATAACCTTGATCTTTTCTACCCCCACTAATTCACCCCAGATCCACATTGTTTGAAATTCCAACTTATTTCCTGGAAATCCTGGCAGTGTCCATATGTTTATACCTCTCCCACCCCCCCCCCCTTCACATGCCTCCCCCCCTTCACATGCCTCCCCCCCAAAGCCCTCTCCCTCCCACAGATCTCTCGATGTCTCCATGTCTCTCGGTCCCTGCTCTCAAATGTTGTGTTTGTGTCCTTCCCCCTCTCTCCCCATCTTGTCTACCGCTCCCGATGTTATTTGTTTTATGTGTCTGTTTGTCTTTCTGTGTGATTAATGTTCGCTCTTTCACGAGCCTCGATCTTGTATACAAAAAAAAAAAAAAAAAAAAAAAAAAAAAATGGCCTGCTGTGCAAAGATGGACAGATTAAATTTTTGGGTGTAACAGGACTTGTGCCCTTTGAAAATATTTTTGCAGATCATAACTCGAGTTTGAAACATCTGAGGTTTTACCTCTGTCATGTGACCTTTAATCGAGATCAAACGTAAACAGTGGGTTGACATCGAACGCAGGCGGACGCATATCCAATATCACCCACCGATGCAGACATTTGTTACGTGTTCCTCTCCGACCTCCTGGTCTCGGTATACCTCCGAACCCCGGGAGGAGCCACGGCAGAAAAATATATGTTATTCCGTGTCGAAATCAATATGGAAACCACACCCAGAGTTATCCACAACCAAAGAATATATTAAAGTGTACACAGGAATCACGATACAACAATGCTAGCAATCAACCATATAATCAATATCTTAAGATGGTACCATCTTCTTTAGTAACCGAACTCAAACTCATGGCACTCCCAGGGAATGGAACAGAGCCCTCCTCAATGTCTCTATAACACAATGGTGCTCCCGGCGAAGAGGTGATGAGGCGATGAGGTGAGTAAGGAGGTGTAGGCAAGGTGGGGACCATCACGTGGTCCCAACCAACAGCAAATTAGCGGTGGAAAGAGGAATCCCAAAGACGCGATCCAAACGTGCACCTTCACCGTTCAACCGGCGAACCGCACCGTATTCTTCAAATGCCGCTGTCGCACACACACATCCTCGGGCAAAACCTTGTTCCGCGAACGACGCGCAAGGTTCCCAAAATGGCGGCCGGCTCTTACTTGAGCCGCAGCCTTTAGGCGAGGATTCTCCGGAATCTCACGCCTGTACCTGACTTCACAGGCTTTTTCACTACTCCAGCGATAACACCAATCGCACGAGATTCCTTTCAAGGACTCAAAGTTCATTCACGATGTATGCTCGACCACGATAGGTACGGAGCTTCTACAAACGCGTCTTTCCACCTCTTCCTCTTCCCCTCTTCTTCTTCCTTGCTCCGTCGTCGTCTTCCGGCTTCCTGTCTCTTTTTCATGAGCGCTTTTAACCTTTTAACCACAATAACCATTTCCCTTAAACAACAATAACCATAATACTTAGAACCAACAACAATAAAATAACAACAATAATAATTAGTGCCGAATCCGTAACACATTGTACAACAGAGCTCGTTTCGTCCCACCCTGCACAATAACTTGGGGTATAATAACTTGGGGTAACAGTGTAGGTAGATCCTAGACTCGTGGAGGTAGATCCTAGACTCGTGGAGGTAGATCCTAGACTCGTGGAGGTAGATCCGAGACTCATGGAGGTGTATCCTAGACTCGTGGAGGTAGATCCTAGACTCGTGGAGGTAGATCCTAGACTCATGGAAGTAGATCCTAGACCCATGGAGGTAGATCCTAGACTTGTGGAGGTAGATCCTAGACTCGTGGAAGTAGATCCTAGACCCGTGGAGGTAGATCCTAGACTCATGGAGGTAGATCCTAGACTCGTGGAGGTAGATCCTAGACTCGTGGAGGTAGATCCTAGACTCGTGGAGGTAGATCGTAGACTCGTGAAGGTAGATCGTAGACTCGTGGAGGTGTATCGTAGACTCGTGGAGGTGTATCGTAGACTCGTGGAGGTGTATCGTAGACTCATGGAGGTAGATCCTAGACTCGTGGAGGTGTATCATAGACTCATGGAGGTGTTGGTGAACTCGACGTTGACCAGATGCTGGTGTCTGTTGGCAAGATTGTGACACTCACCGTCCAATTACAGCCACGTCTGCAGGCATTCACGATATTTACTCCATCTAAGAGGCGTAAACGGCGAAGTTATGTCATTCACGACGTGTTCAAAGTGCATGAAGCACTTTAAACGCGATTTTCCCGAGGCCATGACTAAACATTCAGCGCGACATGGGCGCTGCCATTTTGTATGTCATGTGACCCAAGCAAGTGTTCTGATAGGCCTATATTCAAAATTAGTGCCTTCGATGCAAGACAAAGTAGTGCGACATAAACGCGTGGAAAACTTTCAAACTGGCAGGATCTGTTAGTTAAACTTTTTGTATGTGCTACAACTCGGCACGTACTCAGATTACCAGTGATTATTTTTTAGTCTCTCTGACCTCGGAACGGGATTTGAACGATACACGGTATCAGCTTGAGGCCTAATGGTGGCCATAATGGAAAAACATAACATATTCTGCGTCTTCTATATATTGCATGATCTTACAGTACAATTCATAGCTCAGAGATTTGTTTTTACAGCGAAGCCCATAGGTCAAAACCGTCGAGAACAGTGTTTCTCTGTCCGTATGTATGTATGTATATATGTATGTATGTATGGATGTCCCCTCAAACGTACACCAATCAGAGCTGAGGATCTGGTCACATGATAGGGGTGATGTGATGTCATTAAGGCGGTTCGACGGCTGACTCCACACACCGCCATTTTGAATTCTATGCCATTCAGGCCGAACATATCGTCAAACCTGTCATGTATCACAATCTGCTTGCTCTACCTTTATATTTTTCATTCAGTGTGAAACACACAAACACGTGAAACACATGAAGTAAAACACGTGAAAATAAGGATCTTTTATAACACTCGATCGTTATCGTGGCTGTGGTTGTTGTTGTTTGTGGTAATTTTTTTTAATTTCCATTCTGTGTAATTTTATATATACAGTATTTTCTATTGCTTCTATATTTTCTATAAATTTGTATGCTCGTTCCGTGTCCTTCTAAAGGGTTTCTACTGTCGTAGAATAATAAATGTTTCCGTTCAAACTGCTGTGTGAATCAACCATACCTTAGCGCTTCTTCCTCCTCCTCAAACTCTCAAAGAGGCTTTTAGAACTGGCAGCTATTCGTGATTACAGCGTAGATGTTTGGTTCCTGTTTTTACAGCGTTTGTCTCTCCGTTTGTATGTATGTCCCACATATCTATCCTACATATCGGGTGAGTTTTATAGCCGACAATTACGCTTCTGAAAGTAAAGGTAGAATGTAATGCCATTTGGGTTTGCCAGTTGTTTCTTTCAACACCCTTTAGGGAACGTTCATATATTACGTCATATACCTGGTTGGGGCAAACTATCACACTTGATGATTGGGGGGAACTGAAATTATGACAACTACGTGATGATATATGACGGGGGGGATTGGGGATTATCTGGTTATTGTGGAATTCTGCATGATCTTGTGCATGCCTCCCAGGTCATATAAAATTAAAACGTTGATTAAGGGCCCTTCAAGCATTGAAGCATTTCTTGTGACTGCCTCCAACCGCCCTAAGCTTGGTGTTGGCTTAACATTTAGGGTGGAGGGCTTGGGATCCTGAGTTCGAATCCCGGTCAGCTGTTGAATTAACACCAGGTGGGGTTGACTCAGCATGTCATCCTTCCGAGGTCGGCAAAATGAGGACAAACTCACTGGGTCCTCTTTCTAGGAGGTTGGTGGCAGAATTTGCATGGGTGTGTAATTTTCCCGCACATATCAATTATATAGATAAAAATGTAAATAAATAAATATATAAATATCGAATATATATATATATATACGGATATATATATGAATAAATCTATAACCATAAATACAGGTGTATAAATAATTACATTAAAATATATATATATATTGTATATATATATATATATATGTATATATATATATATATATATATATATATATATATATATATATATATATATATATATATATAATTATATATATATATATGTGTGAGTGTGTGTGTGTGTGTGTGTGTGTGTGTGTGTGCTTATAGCGGGATTTGCTCCCAGCCTGCCCTATTTTCTCCTGACCTCAGATCCTGACCAGTCCAAAATTTTTTTTAATTCAGTGAATAAAATGTTTTCTCTTTTTACAAACGAAAATAGCAGTCTGGACATGGTCCAAACTTGGTAATCTGTTCTACTCTTATTAAAAGAGTGTGATATAAGGGAGCGATCAAGGAAAACTGTGGAGTGAATCGTGTGAGTGATTGGTGTGTGAGTGGTGTGATGTTCCGTGTGTGTTAACATTATAAAGAAGGCCGTGAATTGTTCCGAGTGAGTGAACGATGTAAGGAGGGCCATCCTTCCCGATTCCCTCCCCTCCAACTCCCCCTATCACCTTCTCTCCCCCTTCAGTCCTCCTCCCTCCCTTACCCTCCCCTCCATTTTCCCTCCCCTCTCCCTTTTCCTCCCCCCCCCCCACCTTTCCCTCCCTTTTCCCCTCACCAACCCTCCCCCACTCCTCCCCTACCCCCTTCCTTTCCCTTGCCATCCCCCCTCTCCTTCCCTCCCCTTTTCTCCCCTCCTCTCCTCTCTTCCCACCTCTTTTCATTTTCCCCGCACAAAACGACTGCGTTGCCCGGCAACGCTTGGTACTTTTGCTCATCATAAAATATAATATAGCCCCCAAAATGATCTAAGGTTGAATTTGAGATCCTGTCGAGACTTGGTCGACTTTCGGAGACAGTATCCACTTTGTTAATGGGTTGTAACAGACATTCCATTGCCCTGGCATTCACACCATTGCCCCTGATACTGAAAGAAAGATTAGCCTTTCATTAGCTCGACAAGGGAATAGGAATGGGTTGGGCACCGTGGGAAACACGGAGGAAAGGAGTAGAACATTCGAGGGTCTAATCAGTCTAAGCCCGTGACCAAAGTAGAAGTGTAACAATAAAATAATGGATCAGTCAAAAGATTAAACTGTTGTAAACCGACTGCCTTCAAAAAGGGTGCTAATGTGAAGGCCAGAATTCAAAAAGGGCCAGACATGGTTCCCTTCTGATTGGTTGGGGGGTTGAGACAGAATTACTAAGGTTGGGACAAGAACAAAGAATGGAATGCAATAAGGATGAAGAATAATTAAAATAGGGAAGGAAAAGCTTTAATTAGTGTGAATGTACACGATGAAGAGAATATATATATATATATATATATATATATATATATATATATATATATGTACACACATGTATGGGTTTATGTTGGTGTTCCTTAGTCTTTACAGGGCGTTTGTGCTGCCGAAGGAGCTTCTTGACAAGTGTTATACTGGGTGGTTTGCCATTGCCTTCCCAGCGTTGTTTGTCTATGTTCCTATCCTTACACTGAACGGCAAGCAAGGAAGCAGCACGTATCACTTTTAAAGTCTTTGGTAGGCTATGACTCGGCTGAAGTTTGAAGCACCTACATCCTGGACTGAGCAGACACTCCAACCATTACACCATGGAGTCTTGTTAAATATACATACACTGCATATATATAGTGGTGGTGGAGTGGTTGAGGACATCGAAGGCTTGGTGAGACCGATAGAGCCAGGTGTTCCATTTGATTTGTCAGAGCCAAAGATGTCTGAGGATGAGGTAGTTTTGAGGAAGGCACGGGCGGCATCGGCTCCAGGACCAAGTGGAGTGCCATACAAGGTGTTTAAGAGTCGTGAAGGCATCAGTGTTACGGATTCGTCACTTCCGTTGTGGTGGTTTGCATCCACTGTAAATATTTCTGATTCCATGTACTATTATTGTGTTCAAAAGGTTTATTGTTCATGAACTGTTCTCAAAAGGTAAAAAAGTTAATGTTAAAAGAAACAGGAAACCAGATCGGGAACCGGACAACGAAGAGGAAGAAGAGAAAAAAGGGGCGGAGTGAGTGAGTCGGACAAGAAAGCCGAGTCGCTCCGAGTTCTGAAGCGAACGTTGGCGAGCAAGAGTCACTAGCGAACTTTCGGGTTTCCGGGAAAGGAATTCCTGCGACAGAGTTGTCATCGCTGTGACCGATCAACCTGCGTGTCAGGTTTCTGGCGGTGGATACCGAGGAGAATTATCGCCGGGCCGTTACGTCTCAAGAGCGGTTCGTCGGCCATTTTCACTCGAGCAGGACTTGTGCTTTGCTCGCGGTTTCGTCTCTTTTCGACCATTTTCACCGCATTCAGACGTTGATCTGGGGCGTGTGTGTGACGTGGCCTTTTGAAGGTTACTTCGTCCATACCCGAGGGTGTGATCTCTCAGTCGCCTGTAGGGCGCCTTTGGATTGCCCATTCACCTTGAGGGCGCCTTTGTACAGCTTCGGCGGTGTGACTGTACTTGCCATCCGCACGGGATTCGGGTCTCGATTGGACATCGTTCTGGCGCTCGCTGGAGCGAATCAACTTCGTCTTGAAGCCAGGAATAAGAGACATTGGGGAATGTTCTTGTTTCACTCACTTGGAGCACAGTGAGTTATATATTACAAAACTGATGGTACCATCATAGGACATATTGATTGTACTTTTGAATACTATTGTTGTTGTACTGTTATTCTTGTGTGATCTTAATACAATATTTGTTTGTGAGTAACAATTGGGGTGGCTTCTCCGTTGATCTTTGACACACAGAATAACACATTTTTCTGCCGTGACTCCCCTCGGGGCTCGGAGGTACACCGTGACCAGGGGGTCGGGGAGGAGTACGTAACAATCAGGCAGTATCTGTGGAAGGCTCTGAAGGTGGTATGGAGGCAAGGAGTGATGCCCAGTCAATGGACTATGGCGGAAGGAGTTTATATTCCAAAGCAGGAGGAGGCTGTGACACTTGAGCAGTTTAGACCAATATCATTGCTCGATGTAGATGGGAAGATATTGATAGGTGTCTTTGCGGCACGGCTCTCAGGCTTCATCAGAGGGAATGGTTTTGTGGATGGTTCTGTGCAGAAGGGAGGAATACCAGGATCACCAGGATGCATTGAACACTCGGCAATGGTCTGGCAAGTGTTACAGGAGGCAAAGGAAGGATGTGGCGGTGGTATGGCTGGATTTGGAGAATGCATATGGGTCAGTGCCGCATGCCTTGATCAGGTATGCCATGGATTTCTTTTGGGTGCCACGGAGATTTAGGGATTTTTTAATGGCATATTATGATCAGTTTTGGATGCGGTTTGCGATACAGTCCTATGTAACAGAGTGGCAGAAGTTGGAAGTGTCCCAATGGGATGTACCATCTCCCCTATTTTGTTTGCGCTGGTTATGGAGTTGTTGATACGTGCAGTGAGTGGACTTGGGAAAGAAGTGGAGCTAGCCCCTGGTCAGAGGTTGCCAGCAATGTTTGCTTTCATGGATGACCTGACAGTTGTCCAACAGTCCGCTGATGCAGCAGTAGAGGTACTGGGACGACTGGAAAGGTTGAAGCGGTGGGCAAGAATGGGCTTTAAAGCAAGAAAGTCGAGGAGTGTGGTGGGGAGACGAGGAGTGGTGGATAACATGCACAGGTTTGAGCTGGGAGTGGAGGTGGTTCCATCATTGACAGAGGCCCCTGTGAAGAGTTTGGGAAGATGGTATATAGTGGAATTGAATGATGTGGGAAAGGTGGAGGAGGTGAGAAACAAGCTTTTGAGAGGTTTGAAGAGGATTGATGGATATGGTTTGCCAGGTAAGTTGAAGGTATGGTGTTTGAAGTTTGGATTGATGCCACGTGTATTGTGGCCATTGATGATGTATGATATTGCGATTGGGCATGTAGAGAGGATGGAGGTTGTGGTGAATGTGTTTGTGAGGAGGTGGTTGGGAGTGCCACGCTGTTTCACGAACATTGCCTTTTATGGTCAGGGTGGAAAACTCCAGTTTCCCTTGACATCATTAACGAGGAGTTTAAGGTGGTGAGAGTGCGTGAGTTCATGATGTTGCGCGATTCAAGTGATGCAGTGGTAAAGAATGCTCTCCCAGAGAAGAAGGGAAGTCGGAAGTGGATTGCAAGAGCAGACTTGGATGAGATGGAGGAGCAGTTGCAACAGGAGGAGGTCGCTGGGATGGTACAGCACGGGAAGCATGGCTTGGGGTGGATGAAGCATGAGCGATGGGGAAAGGCATGTGTGAAGGAGAGGAGGAAGATGGTTGAGAGGGAGGTGAGAAGAAAGGAAGAGTAGGGGAGATATGTGAAAGCAGTCGGACAGACACAGCAAGGTGCTTGGACGTGGTGGGAAGGTGTGCAGATGATGATATTGAAGTGACAAGATATTTGGAGGATGGAGCCAATATTGTTGAGTTTCCTGTTGCGAGCAACGTATGATGTGCTTCCGTCACCAGTAAACTTGAGATTGTGGGGGTTGTTGCAGGAGGAGAGATGTTATTTGTGTGGATGTTTGGGAACGGTGCAGCATGCACTTAGTGCATGCTAAGTAGCATTGGCAGCAGGAAGATACAAGTGGCAGCATGATCAGGTGCTGGCGGTGGTAGTGCAGATGGTATAACAAGAGGTACTGAGATCGAGAGAGAGAATAGTGGAGAAGGAGACCGATGGGGGAGAGGTGTTGTTTGTCAAAGAGGGCCAAGTGGTAAGAGGTGGAAAGCAAGAGGGCTGTCAGATGCTTGTGATTGGCAGGTGGTGGCAGACCAAAAGCCACAATTGGTATTCCCAGAGGAGATCTGTGTGACAAGGTTGCGGCCTGACTGTCATCTTTTCAGGTGCAACAAGACAGGTCATCTTAAGGGAATTGTCTGTACCTTGGGAAGAGAACATGGAGGAGGTGCACGAGAGGAAGAAAGGAAAGTACCTACGTTCATGAAAGGAAAAGTACCAGGAGGAAAGTACCAAAGTGTCCGGAGAAGGGTTGGCGAGTTTCTTGTCGGCCATTTGAGGTGGGGTGTAGAGGATATATTGGCAATTCATTTTCTGCATTTCTTGCTCGGCTTGGAATGTGTGGGACAGAAAAGAGGAGGATGTGTGACAGAGTGGCCCAGGTTGACTTGAAAGGCTCACTTTGGATATGGCGGAAGTTCATGGAGGTACGTCGAACAACCTACCTACGTCGTCGTAGGTTGAGGTTTTGGGTGGTGGTTCATTTCAGCCTGAAGGGGTGTTGACTGAGCGTGGAAGAGAAATGGAGATGTGTGAATGGTGTGTGTGTGTGTGTGTGTGTGTGTGTGTGTGTGTGTGTGTGTGTGTGTGTGTGTGTGTTGCAGGAGTGCGTGTATGTGTTGCAGGAGTGTGTGTGGGTGTTGCAGGAGTGGGTATGGTTTTGCATGAATGTGTTTTTGTTTGAGTGGTGCATGTTGTAAGGGTAGGTGGTCGGTTATTTTATTTTTTATTTTTTTTTGGTGTGTGAGTGAGTGGGTGGGGGGTTGTGGATTCTGGGAGTGGAGGCGGTTTTGTTGTTGTTGTCTGTGTTCTCACTGGCTGGGGGTGGGGGTATGTGTGCATCCAGGTGTAGCTGCTGCATGTGGAGGCGTATGTGCCCCTGCTGGCCCACCTTAGCTGACCATATCGAGGTTGAAGGGCCGAAACGGGATGATGCTGAGGACCTCGACTGAGGACCCGGTCAGTGAGGCACACTTGTGACCAGGTGTGTTTTGAAATTATTGTCATGTGATTCCCCCTCGGTTAAGACCGGGAATCACGGATAGCAATCGAGCTTACTTTGAGGCATTCGGGTCAATGGCGGATTTTTTATACAATCACAGGAGGAATAAGGGGAAGAAGAAGAAGTGGGAATTTACATGACGGCCCGCGCGCAGTATTCAACCTGCGGGAAATAATCCAAACTGAACACGGATTTGGAATAGAAAGGGAAAATAATAAAAAGGTTTATTTACAAGCACTATTGGGACAAGGAAACGCGACGATAAAAACTAAATCCTAAGTTGGGACATCGCCACACCAGACATAAACAACAGGACAAAGGAGGAATCAATAAAAAGCAATCGTTGTGTTTGCGTTTGTGTTGGCTTAGCTCTGTCTGTAGTCAGGTCGGTCAGGCTCCGTCCGACGTGGCTCTGGTCGGCGCGAACCGCTCGCTCCCATCTACGGGTGTTCCACCGGCCCTCGGTGCGACTCGAACGGGTCGCGTGCAGCTCCAAGCGCAGTCTTCTGACCGCGCTATGGTTGGCGTGAAGCAGGCCTCCCCGCGCCTCCATTCACCAGGCCTCGATGCGTCCCCATTCACCAGGCCTCTCGCGCCAAGCGAGCGAGCGTGCAATGTTCTCCCGGCTTCGGCACGGTCACAGAGCACTGCAGCTCGTACGCTCGCCATTCGCACGTGAACGCCGGGGAAGAGAATCGTCGGCGCTCCAAAGTCTTTCCAACGTTCGTCGTCGGCCAACGAGCAAGGCAATCTTCGGATCGCAAGGGAAAAGGTCCAACTGGGAGAGAAAGGGAGAGGGGTCCGGACAGGATGGAATCTAACAACGAGAAGCTCAAAATGTCCTCCAGCGAGTGGTTTTACTGCCCGTCCCATGACGTCAGCTCTCTTCCCCTCCAACCAGTGCATCGTTTCTTGGTGGTCTTTCACGCATTGACATGTCACCGGCGCTTCTCCTCCAATGAGCGCGTCGCTTGTTGGTAATGTTTCGCACCCTCCGCAGTGATTGATCGAGCGTCTCGCGCCTATGGTGTTACGTCATTGTGTGGCACGTCATTGTCGGTGGCCAATCAGTGTGGCATGTCCTTCATCTTCCCCACTCTCCAATCAGCGACCTGCTTCCCACTCGCCCCTCCCCCCCTGTCAATCACGAGTTCTCCTGGGCATGGCTCTCAGCCTGCCTGTTCGATGTTTGCTCATCATGCCGGCGTTGTGCGCGGCCGCTTCTGGTCTGTTCGTCCGTAAGTCATTGTGACGGCGGGGGAATTTAATTAATGTGGTGCTCTATTGGGCCAAGCTAATGTATGTGATGTATTGCCATAAGGGACACCGGAATGATCACAGAGGGGACGACACACTGGGGAATTAGCATAAACCCTAGAACTACTTAACATGCCCTACTCCTCGTAATGGGGACAAAGATACACGTTAATCTGACAAACCGGGCTAGACAGGTCCCTGACTTACGTACATCGAGATGGTTGTTATTCTTTGCGACATCGGAGCACCTACCTATGCAGATCTACTTAAATCTATATATCCCCCTGCCCCACCGACATAACATGATATACAGTCACGTGAAAAAGTAATTACACCCCATGTAAAGTTTTGACTTTTTCAACATATTTCAACATATAGCTATTTGATCTTCATTTCAACAATATTGATAGATAAAGGTGATGTAATATAACAAATATCATGAAACATTTACATTTTGTAGTCCATTGTAAAATTTAAATAAATATAAATGCAAATTTCGCATGTGGAAAAAGTAAGTACACCCCTACATTTATCACCACTTCAAATACCTAAAATTAGAATCAGGTGCACCAGCTCAGGTGAGAATGATTAGAACATCGTTAGAGAGGATCTTGGAGGAACCTGTCTTATTTAAACCTCAGACATTTAGTTTGGTTTGCTCTTTGTTGTTGAAGTGTGCGGCGTCACCATGCCTAGATCAAAAGAGCTCTCTGAGGCCTTCAGAAAGAAGGTTATAGATGCCTACGAGTCTGGGAAGGGATTTAAAACGATCTCCAAACAATTTGAAATCAATCATTCGACTGTCCGGAAGATCATCTACAAGTGGAGAAGATTCCAAACAACTGCCAACTTGTTCAGGCCAGGTCGCTCCAGCAAGTTCAGCCCGAGAGCAGACCGCAAGATGTTGAAAGAAGTCTCTAAGAACCCCAGAATGTCATCACGGGACTTACAGGTAGCTCTTGCCACTATTGATGTCAAAGTGCACGAGTCTACCATTAGAAAGAGGTTGCACAAATTTGATCTACATGGGAGGTGTGCCAGGAGGAAACCTTTGCTGTCCAGAAAGAACATCAGGGCAAGACTAAAGTTTGCCAATGAACACCAAGGCAAAGACCAGCACTTCTGGACCAATGTGCTCTGGACAGATGAGTCCAAGGTGGAGCTATTTAGCCACAGTACCAGAAGACATGTTTGGCGAAAACCAAAGACAGCATTTGACCACAAGAACCTGATACCAACTGTAAAGCATGGTGGTGGAAATATTATGGTTTGGGGCAGCTTTGCTGCATCAGGGCCTGGGCAGCTCACCATCATAGAATCCACTATGAATTCTTCATTGTACCAGAGGGTGCTTGAAGATAATGTGAGGCCATCTGTCAGAGAAGTTGAAGCTCAACCGAAGGTAGACCTTGCAATATGACAATGACCCCAAACATTCCAGTAAATCCACCAAGCAATGGCTGAAAAGAAAGAAATGGAGGGTTCTGGAATGGCCAAGTCAAAGCCTGGATCTAAATCCCATCAAGATGTTGTGGGGGGATTTGAAACGAGCTGTGCATGCAAGAAACCCCTCAAACATCGCACAGCTGAAAGAATTCTGCATGGAGGAGTGGGAAAAAATTTCTCCCAGTCGATGTCAGAGACTGGTAGACAGTTAGAAGAAACGCCTATTTGAGGTTGTTTCTGCCAAATGGGGCAATACCACCTATTAGAGCCAAGGGTGTACTTACTTTTTCCACATGCGAAATTTGCATTTATGTTTATTTAAATTATACAATGGACTACAAAATGTAAATGTTTCATGATATTTGTTATATTATATCACCTTTATCTATAAATATTGTTGAAATGAAGATCAAATATCTGTATGTTGAAATATGTTGAAAAAGTCAAAACACATAGCTAAGCCCAGTACACTCGGACATACAAATTACTCTGGGTACTGGGAATAATTTCGCTGTCGAGTCACGTGATTGAGTTTTTGGAATTTTAATCAACACTTTGCAAAACAAAGTCACTGTCACACTGTGGTAACTTTACAAAGCAAAATATTTGAAAAATAACAGGCATAGTAAAAGACAAATTCAAAAATGGTGAATGGCCTGAAACAAAGAGAAATCAAAGGATAATATCCCGGCCCGCACACGAAACCGTTACAGAAGGAGCAAACTTTGATCGACTCACAAAAATATGTGTCGTATCTCATACAAATTCTACGCGATATTCCTCCAGAGACCACCCCCACTGGGATGGCACCACATGATGCTCACATGCAATTTCCCCACAAGAACATGGCCGACCGTCTTCACGGGTCTTAAACGTCACCCACAATACCCCCGCAGCTCACACAGCTTCCGCTCCAAATCCCACGGGACACCAACTCTCATGGGATTAATGCGATCTTCCGGGTGGAATTATTGGTGTTTTTACACTACCTGGTTACATATACAATCACGTGAAAAAGTAAGTACACCCCATGTAAAGTTTTGACCTTTTCAACATATTTCATCATACAGCTATTTGATCTTCATTTCAACAATATTGATAGATAAAGATGATATAATATAACAAATATCATGAAACATTTACATTTTGTAGTCCATTGTATAATTTAAATAAACATAAATGCAAATTTCGCATGTGGAAAAGTAAATACACCCCTACATTTATCACTACTTCAAATACCTAAAATTAGAATCAGGTGCACAAGCTCAGGTGCGAATGATTAGAACATCGTTAGAGAGGATCTTGGAGGAACCTGCCTTATTTAAACCTCAGACATTTAGTTTGGTTTGCTCTTTGTTGTTGAAGTGTGCGGCGTCACCATGCCTAGATCAAAAGAGCTCTCTTATGCCTTCAGAAAGAAGGTTGTAGATGCCTAAGAGTCTGGGAAGGGACTTAAAAAGATCTCCAAACAATTTGAAATCAATCATTCGACTATCCGGAAGATCATCTACAAGTGGAGAAGATTCCAAACAACTGCCAACCTGTTCAGGCCAGGCCGCCCCAGCAAGTTCAGCCCGAGAGCAGACCGCAAGATGCTGAAAGAAGTCTCCAAGAACCCCAGAATGTCATCACAGGACATACAGGTAGCTCTTGCCACTGTTGATGTCAAAGTGTATGAGTCTACCATGAGAAAGAGGCTGCACAAATTTGATCGACATGGGAGGTGTGCCAGGAGGAAACCTTTGCTGTTCAGAAAGAACATCAGGGCAAGACTAAAGTTTGCCAATGAACACCTAGGCAAAGACCAGCACTTCTGGAACAATGTGCTCTGGACAGATGATTCAAAGGTAGAGCTATTTGGCCACAGTACCAGAAGACATGTTTGGCGAAAACCAAAGACAGCATTTGACCACAAGAACCTGATACCAACTGTAAAGCATGGTGGTGGAAATATTATGGTTTGGGGCAGCTTTGCTGCATCAGGGCCTCGGCAGCTCACCAGCATCGAATCCACGATGAATTCTTCATTGTACAAGAGGGTGCTTGAGGATAATGTGAGGCCATCTGTCGGAAAGATGAAGCTCAACCGAAGGTGGACCTTGCAACATGACAATGACCCTAAACATACCAGTATATCCACCAAGGAATGTCTGAAAAGAAAGAAATGGAGGGTTCTGGAATGGCCAAGTCACAGCTCAGATCTAAATCCCATCGAGATGTTGTGGGGGGATTTGAAACTAGCTGTGCATGCAGGAAACCCCTCAAACATCGCACAGCTGAAAGAATTCTGCATGGAGGAGTGGGCAAAAATTTCTCCCAGTCGATGTCAGAGACTGGTAGACAGTTATAAGAAACGCCGACTTGAGATTATTTCTGCCAAAGGGGGCAATACCACCTATTAGAGCCAAGGGTGTACTTACTTTTTACACATGCGAAATTTGCATTTATGTTTATTTAAATTATACAATGGACTACAAAATGTAAATGTTTCATGATATTTGTTATATTATATCACCTTTATCTATCAATATTGTTGAAATGAAGATCAAATAGCTGCATGTTGAAATATTTTGAAAAAGTCAAAACTTTACATGGGGTGTACTTGCTTTTTCATGTGACTATATATATATATATATATATAATCTATATAATAATACCGTAAGGACTCGACTTTGTTATCCCTTTTACGCCGCACCCAGTGACCCCATGCCCACGGCACTAATGCATTTTCCATCTACGAACCGCGCTCTTTGTTTATCACGTACAGCCATACTCGAAAAATCTGAATTCGCCGACTTTGGGACCCAAAAGCATCCGATTATCGGCCGATGCGACGCCATCTTACGACACCATCGTATTGGCGTCCGCTGGGCGAAGGCGATGGTCAAATGGTCTTTATCGTCATTTTAATAAAGTTAAATGGAGTGACGTTTTGGAAACGTTTTTTGAAATTTGAAGTTTTTTCGAATCCAAGTGGAGAAGTTTTTGAAGTTTTGATTTTGGAAACGTTAAATGGAGAAACAGTTTCACAGGAAGAGAATGCGATGCGATGAAGAAGAATCCATCTTTATTTTATTTTTTTGAACCACAAAAGATTGAAGCTCCACGAAGTCCAGAAAGTGAAACTACGTGAATGTAATAAAATAACAAGTACAAAAAGTTTTAAAACAAAAGCCGCGTCGATGTTACACAATGCCTAGATGCGGCTGTGCCTATAACGTCGATGTTATAAGCACAGGACATTCCTATTGATTCGATTACTTGATGTTATTTTTGTGCAAAGTGAAAATATATCTCGGCAATTTCCCGTGTGTGGCGACGAATTTTTAATATATCTCGGCATTTTCCCGTCTGTTATTTCAGGCGGTGTATGGCTGACCATGCCGCGATTTAAAAAAATATATATCTCGGCAATTTCCCGTATGTGGCGACACGTGAACGAAGCTATGCTCCTCTCTCCACATTATTGTGACGACGTATAAATTAAATATTTAATCGTGACGATTGTCATCAAATGGACGAATTTTTAATATATCTCGGCATTTTCCCGTCTGTTATTTCAGGCGGTGTATGCCTGACCATACCGCGATGTAAAAAAAAATATGTCTCGGCAATTTCCCGTATGTGGCAACACGTGAACGAAGCTATGTCGCCTGAATGCAAAGCGCTATCTGGTGGAAACTGAGTGCAGCTCATCACCCATCTAACAACATCCCAAAAGTGAAGCATTTTCATCTCATCAGACCACAGAATAGTTTGCCTCATGCTCTCAGTCTTTCACATGTCTTTTTGCAAACTCCAGACGTAATGCCATGTGCTTTTTCTCAGGAGTGGCTTCCATCTGGCCACTCACCAATAAAACCTAGATTTGCGAAGTGCTGCAGAGACTGTTGTGGTGGAAGCATCGTGCTATTGGGATGCTTTTTAGCGGCTGCGACTCGGAGACCTCTCATGATAGAGGGAACAATGAATGGACCCAAATACAGGAAAATCCTTGAGGCAAGCCTGCTTCAGGAGTGCAAAAGACCTCAGACTGCGCCGAAGATTTTTACATTCCAAGGGGACAATGACCCCAAGAATACAGGCAAAGCAACACTGGATAGCTTCAGAACAAGAATGTGAAAGTCCTTGAGTGGCCCAGGGAAAGCCCAAACTGGCATCCCATTGAGAATCTGAGGAACACTTGAAGATTGTTGTTCACCGATGCTCCACATCCAACTTGACAGACCTTGAGCAAATCTGCAAGGAAGAATGGGAGAAACTCCCCAAATCTAGATGTGCAAAGCTGATACAGACATAGCCCAGAAGACTCAAAGCTGTAATTGTTGCCAAAGGCACTTGTGCGAAGTATTGCCTCAGGGGGTTGAATACTTATGTAAAGTAGATATTTCTGCACTTATTTTCAATAAATTTGTGAAGATTTCAAAAACACCTTTTCAATTTGTCAGCATGGGGTATTTAGTGTAGGTCTGTGACAGAAAATCTCAATTTAATCCATTTTAAATTCAGGCTGTAACACATAAAACGAATTAACAAAAAAAAAAAAAAAAAAAGTGTGTGAGAGTTATTTCTGAAGGCACTGTACATCTTCTTCTTCTACTTCTACTGCCTCTTCTTCTTCTTCTACTCTTTTTCCTTTTATGAGGGATGAGGCGCAATGGCACCAAGCTCCTGCCATGCTTAACCATGGTACTCCTCCACTCCCCTTTGTCCTCAGCCAACTCTCTCCACCCTCCAGCCAATCCCATCTCACTGATATCCCTCTTCACACAATCCTCCCATCTCAACTCCAGTCTACCTCTTTTCCTTTTACCTTATTCCCGAAACATATCCGCTCTCTTTTACATTCTCTCCCCCCCCCCCCCCCCCCCCCCATCTGAACCAAGTGTCCAGCCCATCTTAGCTGAAATATCACCAATCTTCCCGTGAAGCTTATTTGAACACCAGTCTCCTCCCTCAGTTCATCCATTCTACTTTTATCCACCCTCTGCACTCTCACAATCCTCCTGACCCAGTTGCTCTCGCAAACCTGCAGTCTCTGTTGTTTGTATGTTATATATTATACTGTATGTGTGTGTATATATATATATATATATATATATATATTGTTGCGGAGATGAGGACTGTATTTTTTGATTGTGTGCTGTATTATTATTATTATTGTTTATTCTGCGCCCCCTACCTCCGGAGCTGTGTAAAGGTGAAAGGGCATCCCATAATTAGTCCACAAGCATACACATCAGCCAAATAATAGAATACCCCTGTTTGATAGTTATCTCTTATTCTGTGTTTTAGGGTAAGGCTGTGTCTCCCATTAATTGAAGTACTCCATTGCACCAGTGAAAGAGAATAGATCCCCTTTCATTCCCATCCCCAAAATCTCCATTCCCTTTTACATCCCCTCTGGTGATTGCCAACCCTCGATTGCCAATTACCTCCCCTCCAATAACCGCCATTGACCACGAGGCAGGGTCGGAGAAGAAAGGCGTGTCTCCACCTCGTCATAGAGGGGAAGAGGGGCGTGCCCGCCCGTCGTCATCAAGGGCAGAGCGAGAGGGTCGCGTGACCAACCAGGGCCGAGGTGAGCACACCGGTGGGCGTGTCAGGAAGGCCGGCGGCTTGATCGCTGGAGGCGCTATAAAAGGCGCGCACGCAAGAAGCAAGAGAGAGAGTCGTGAGTTGGTCGTCAGTGGAGGAGTCAGTCAGTGGAGTCGGTGGTCAGCTGGTTGCGTTGGTTGCGGTGAGGAGTCGGTGGTGGTGGTCAGTTGGTTGCGTTGGTTGCGGTGAGGAGTCGGTGGTAAAGAGTGAACGAACGCACAAGAAATAGTTGAGGGTTTGGACCAGACGAGTCGGACAAGGCCTGGCAAAGCACGCGACGTCCACAGCAGCCACAACAGCAGCTTGGGGGCCTGAACGGCGGTTTGGAGCAGGGCCGTGAAGGAACGGCGGCTGCTAAACGCGCCGGTTGTGCTGCAGGTCCCCCTTGGACCTTCCTCTCCCTCCAGCCATCCACCTCCTGCCTTTCCACCCTTCTTGTGTACGTGAGTTTGTTTCGTTTGTTCTGTCCAAGGGTTAATTAAGTCTGTATAAGCTAATAATTGCACTGTGTCTCTGATTCTTCTGTATATTATTTTATTATCTTTCCTTCTCCTTGGTTACTTTGAGCATGTAAATAGTAGGAATAAATTTAGTAGTATTTCCAACCTTTGTCTTCTTCCTCTTCTTCACGTCCGTGTCGCCTTTGTCTTTTCCCTATTGACTAGCTGCGGTGCGATCCGGCCAACGTTTGGGTGGAATCGGGGCTAATCGGGGAATAACTGTTCGGTCGCGGTTGGACCATCCGCTCGGCCCATCATACCATCTAAACCGCGATCAGTAACAATTGGTGTCTGGGAGTGAGATTCGGGGCCCGAACCAAATTTTTAAAACATCTAAAAAAAAAAAAAATTGGTCAAAATTAGGAGCGGCCGAAATTTGTTTTGTTTTACAAAACCTGAACTTTGAAATCGCGCCATGGCTGGTCAAGGTGACGGGATGCCGGTGGGAGAGATAGAGGGGTTAGGAGTAACCCAGGATCAAATGGAGGGGAGCAATGAGGAGGCGGTTGAGGGAGTATCAGGCGCGCAAAATGGCGTCCTCGCGCACGTGGGTGTAGCGGCACCAAATTTTGCCGCGCCCGCGACAGTAGCAGCGCCGCCGTTGGATTCGGACCTTTTGTTGCTACAAATCGGGGCCCTTATGGACAAAATGAGGGACGAAGCAAGGGCTGATAGTGAGAAAATGGAAAACAGAATGGGGGAGCGACTAGGAAATCAAATCGGGGAATTAGACAAGAAATTTGAAGGGATGAAACATGGGTTAACGGGGGTGGAAAATAGAATGGCTGCCCAGGAGAATCAGATAGAGGGGATGAAAAATGGGTTAATGGGGCTAGAAAATAGCATGGAAGGCAAATTGCGGGAGATAGGGGAGCAATCCGCCCGAGAAATTAAACAAATGGGAGAGCAGATAGAGGAGGTAAAAATCGGGGTAGAAACCAAATTGGATGCTCAGAGGGATGAATTGGGACAGATGAGGGTGGCATCTACAAAACAGATGGAGGAGATGAAAGAGGGGATACGACGAGGTGTGAGTGAGGAGGTCTCGGGGCTACACGAGGAGGTAAAGCGAGGTGAGAAGCGTATGGAGAAAGAGGTGAGAAATAATACGGCTCGGTAACAGGGGGGAATAGAGGGTCTGACGAAGGGAGTAGAACAGCTGACAGTCGGACAAAGGGAACTAGCGGACCAAGTGGAAAAGAACACTGCAATCATCGGGGGTTTAAAAGCGACACAAAAGGACATTAAAAACGAATTAATAGCAACACAAAAGGAATGTCAGATGGTACATGAGGGGATGACGAAGAAGTTGGAGGAGGTGACAGAATTAATGGAGACGAAGGACCGAGAGGTGAGGATGCACATAGAGATGGTCACAGTAGCCTTAGAGGACGAACTTGAGGAGACGCACCGGGGAATAAAAGAGGTGTAGCGAAAATTAGAGGAAGTGGAAGAAGAGGTGAGTGAAATTAAGAAGGGACGGACAGAAACTAAAAGAGAAATCCAGGAGGAGGTGATGGAATATGTGCAAGGTCGGTGCTCAACTCATAATGTGATGCTCACTAACCAAATAAAGAGTTTGCAGGTGGCAAAGGAGGTGCGGAGACGAGGTACGGAGGTGAGTGGCAATGTATATGATGTGAGGAAAGCTTCAGTCGGCTTGGGGGTTGATTTAGACCCGGGTGTTCGTGAAAGGCCGTTGGTGAAGTGTGCGACAGGTCTGGTGTGCGAAAAAAGAGGTGTGCGAGAATGTCCGACCATGGGGTGTGTGAGGAAAAAGTGCACACCGAGGAGTGAGTGTGCCGTCAAGAGTGAGTTGGTCGAAGCGCGTGTGCGAGGGGGTACATGGAAGCGCGGTGTGGTGAGGGTTACAGAGGATGTAACGGGAGAGTGTGCGCGAGAAAGGTGTGTAACGGACGGGTGCATGAGGAAAGAGTGCGCTGTCAAGAATGGAGGTGAAAGTAGTGAGAGTGACACGGAGCGTGAGTTGGTTGTGACAGGTGAGCGAGGATGTATACCTGGAATGGAAGGATGCACATCTGGAATGGTAGAGCGTGTGTGGGAATGCACGCTTGAGTTGGTCGTGAGGCACGTGGTTGGGTGTGCGAGTGAAAGCACACCTGTGATTGTCACAGAGGAGGTGACCGAGGAGGGGGCGCGAAGAGGTGTATTGGTGAGGTGTGCGAGCGACGAATGTGTGCCAAGGTGTTCGGTGGTCAGGTGTGTGACCAAGTCTGGGAGCGGAATGAGTGTACCGAGGTGTGAAAGGAAAGGTACGAGGAGCATGGGAACAGCTGGAGGTATGAGCAAGAAAGGGGTAGCGTATGCGTGTAAGAATCCAGGTGAGGCATCGACGGTAACCGGGTTAGCGGTTAGAGCGACTTTTAGCCGAATCGGGCCCTCGGTGCGTGCCGGGCTTCGCGTGCCGCGAGAACCAGCGGGGATCCGAGCCACGGCGGGTTCGAAAGGACCGCCGTACGCGATCCACGCTGGGCCTCGCGTGGAACGGCCGCGTCCGGGCTCCACTAGGCGGGCAGCCCGATAGGAAGGGTCGTCATGGCGACCACTTTTTATTGAGACGTGCCGGCAGGTCGAGATCGGGACATTGGATGGCTCCACGCCGAGGTGGTGCATGGGATCTCGGCCCGGGTAAGCCCCCGTCCCTGCCCCGAATGCCGGACGCATCCAGCCGCCGGCACCAAAGAACCCGCGTTCATTGCTCGGCTGTACGAAGCCGAGCTTTAGAAGGGAATTGGCGCACCGAGAGGACCTAATAAGTAGACGGGTGATGAGGATAGTGTTTTGGACCCAAAATTAGAAAAAGGCCAAATTTGATGATTGGTATGGTGATTGGCAGTAAATGACAAATTTTTGAATTGGCTGAAATTTGGTGTGCCAAATTGATAGTGGGACCTCCCCGATGTGGTGGGATGGCAAATCCACCATCCCTCACAGAGTGGGGCAAATGCGCACTAGCTTATGGGGTTGATGGCAGTGAAAACTAGCCCGGGTGGGTTAGGATATCGTGTGTAGGGATCTAGCGAAGATGACATTAGGTGACGTTAAGATTAGTTAGTGACTGATACCTGTAGTGGGGACGCAGGTAGTTTAGCGTGGATGATAATGACGTGGGAGCGCAATAGTTTAAAGGGGCGACTGGGAAGCGCAAGTTTCAGAGGGGAGTAGTTAGCTGAGATGATGCCGTGTGTGTGAGGATTGAACAGGTGAGGTTGAACAGGTGTGATTGCACAGGTGTGCAACTGGCCAGGTGTGTGGAGCAGTGTATGAGTGAGTGAAAGTGATTGTGTATTGTGTTGACCAAATGGTCCAGGAAGAAAGGAGGGTGCAAGGTGGCACCAGGTGTGAGTGCACAGGTGTGCAACAACAGCTATGGAGGACAGGTGTATGGAATAAATGGTATGGAGTATTGGAATGGATGGTCGTGGAGTGAGTATGGTGGAAATTGTGGAGTGGAGTGGATCGTGCGAAGGTGTGAATGGGGGAAGAGGGGACCCCCATCACGGATACCCGGGGCGGGTAGTGTAAGTGTTAGGTAGAGGGTACAGGTAAATTGTGGTTGGATATTGGCATCTGTGGTGCGGGTGAAAGAATGGTCTTTGGATGGGTGCACTAGTGTTGTGGAAATGGCTGGGCGTGTAGCCTGTTAGTGTGTGTAGTTGGTTTGGGCACTCCACCACTGTGAGGATGTCGGCCAGGTGAGGCCGCAGGTGTGCTCTGGGAGCCGGTAGTAGTTGTTGTGGATGGGGCCCGAGGATCCAGAGGACGGACCCGGGTAGCCCAGTGCCAGAGGGCACCGAGTGGGGTGACAGAGCCAGGAGGGGCTTTCCCCAGTTAGTTAGGTTAGGGTGAGGAGCTAGGTAAGCTCGGGTGGCAACTGCAGTGGTGGAGGTGTGCAGGTGGGTAGACCTGCTGGGAGAGCTACACGTCGCAGCCCAGAAATTGTGCGAGGGCACCGGGAGATGAATCGGGGGAGTGAGACCCCAAATTGAGAAGCACCACAGTTTGGTCAATGGGAATTGGGTTTTAGAACACACAGTGTAAGTTGGCCAATGGATTGGTAGGGAAAGACCCCGGGTAGTGTAAAGTGTGTTAAAATCATTTAGAGGATAGTTAGGATGAAGGATCTCCTCGCACCATCTGCATCCACTCACCTGAGGTGACAGGTACTCCACACCATGCCATGTTTTGATTATTTTTTATGATGCAAATGTTTGGATTGTGAGACGCATCATGACGTGGGTGTGACATTGTGCTTTGATGATTCCATCTCTTCCTCCTTATGAGGATTGATGACGAATTGGGTGATGGCAAATTTTGAAGTAGAGGGATTGTGGAGACGAATTTGGTATAGGAGAAATATGGGGAAGACGTGACAGTAGTGACGAATTTGTAAATGGGTAGATTTTGTAAATATGGGGTAAGGGCAAGGGTAGTGTAGGTGACAGGGGGGTGACGTACGGTAGGGACGAGCTTTCTCACTTCGCCCTCCGTACGCATTTCGCCTTGCATTGCCTTATTGATGTGTACCCTTGTGACCTGACCCCTCGCTCATTTGTCTTTCCCCTTTTGTCTCCCACATGACCTGTGCGCCATTGGGTGCCGAGGGGAGCGTGCGTGAGTCCTCCATTATGCGCCCGGAATTCCCAGAACCAGCTGTCTGCATCGATGCACCACATTATGGACCACAGGTCTGTGGCCGAGCACCACTTATGGACCCCATGGGTTGGGGCATGGCCCCTCTGCTGGAACCGGACATGAGGGCCCGAAATCTTGCTGGCGGACCTTGGCCACAGGGCACCGATGCCCCACAGGTGAACCACACTAGTCGGCCCTGTGGGCCATAAATAAAATCAAATAAAAAGGACACATTGGGTGCATTTTTCAGTTCAAATAGGCCGCCAGTAAGAAAATGAAAGAATGACAACATCTGGAAGACCAAATGATAATAACCAGCAGAGGGAGCCGAAGAGCAAGAGATCACCTGCAGGGTTAGGGGTTGTTGGTTTATTTTTATTGATGAACAGTGATGACTGCACCGATTGGTGCTTGAGGGTGCTTTAATGGTGCATTGATGCAGAGCAGACTGTCTCCCCCCCAGAAAGAACAATCACAGGTCCTGGGTTAGTTTTGTAAATAAAAATAGCGTCATTGTAAATAATGCTTCCCACCGTCAGTGTATAGTTTGAAGACCATTCCGCAATTCGGTTAACTGTGGGCGTGTCTGTTAGGCAGGGTGCAATGGAGCAGCGGGACACATTTATTTATGTTTTAAAACTGTCGCACTCAGGGTCAGGTTAAAAGTAGAGGGAACTACACCTACGTGTCACACTAAATAAAAGTTGCAGGCCCGGGCCGTGCCTACGAGGAGGAGGGTGCAGTGTTGCGGAGATGAGGACTGTATTTTTTGATTGTGTGCTGTATTATTATTATTATTGTTTATTCTGCGCCCCCCTACCTCCGGAGCTGTGTAAAGGTGAAAGGGCATCCCATAATTAGTCCACAAGCATACACATCAGCCAAATAATAGAATACCCCTGTTTGATAGTTATCTCTTATTCTGTGTTTTAGGGTAAGGCTGTGTCTCCCATTAATTGAAGTACTCCATTGCACCAGTGAAAGAGAATAGATCCCCTTTCATTCCCATCCCCAAAGTCTCCATTCCCTTTTACATCCCCTCTGGTGATTGCCAACACTCGATTGCCAATTACCTCCCCTCCAATAACCGCCATTGACCACGAGGCAGGGTCGGAGAAGTAAGGCGTGTCTCCACCTCGTCATAGAGGGGAAGAGGGGCGTGCCCGCCCGTCGTCATCAAGGGCGGAGCGAGAGGGTCGCGTGACCAACCAGGGCCGAGGTGAGCACACGGATGGGCGTGTCAGGAAGGCCGGCGGCTTGATCGCTGGAGGCGCTATAAAAGGCGCGCACGCAAGAAGCAAGAGAGAGAGTCGTGAGTTGGTCGTCAGTGGAGGAGACAGTCAGTGGAGTCGGTGGTCAGCTGGTTGCGTTGGTTGCGGTGAGGAGTCGGTGGTGGTGGTCAGTTTGTTGCGTTGGTTGCGGTGAGGAGTCGGTGGTAAAGAGTGAACGAACGCACAAGAAAGAGTTGAGGGTTTGGAGCAGACGAGTCGGACAAGGCCTGGCAAAGCACGCGACGTCCACAGCAGCCACAACAGCAGCTTGGGGGCCTGAACGGCGGTTTGGAGCAGGGCCGTGAAGGAACGGCGGCTGCTAAACGCGCCGGTTGTGCTGCAGGACCCCCTTGGACCTTCCTCTCCCTCCAGCCATCCACCTCCTGCCTTTCCACCCTTCTTGTGTACGTGAGTTTGTTTCGTTTGTTCTGTCCCAGGGTTAATTAAGTCTGTATAAGCTAATAATTGCACTGTGTCTCTGATTCTTCTGTATATTATTTTATTATCTTTCCTTCTCCTTGGTTACTTTGAGCATGTAAATAGTAGGAATAAATTTAGTAGTATTTCCAACCTTTTTGTCTTCTTCTTCTTCTTCACATCCGTGTCGCCTTTGTCTTTTCCCTATTGACTAGCTGCGGTGCGATCCGGCCAACGTTTGGGTGGAATCGGGGCTAATCGGGGAATAACTGTTCGGTCGCGGTTGGACCATCCGCTCGGCCCATCATACCATCTAAACCGCGATCAGTAACAATATATATATATATATATATTGTTGTGGATATGAGAATGTTTTTTTATTTTGTTGTTGTGGTAAAATGTTGTTGTAAAAGGTTGTTGTAAAATATCACCCCTCCTCCCTCCGTTTGTGGTTGTATAAAGGTCAAAGGGCGTTTCCGTAGTTAGTCCATAAAACATACATGCAGGACACGATATATCCTTTCTTTTGACAGTTATATCTTATTCTGTGTATTAGTGTAAGGCTGTGTCTTCCATTAATTGAAATACTCCATTGCACCAGTGAAAGAGATAGATTCCCTTCATTCCCATTCCCAAAACCTCCATTCCCCCTCTCGTCACTGCTGAGCCCTCGATTACCAATTACCTCCGATCCAATTGCCGCCATTAACCACGAGGCATTGAGTCGGAGAAGAAAGGCGTGTCGCACCTCGTCAGAGGGGAGGAGGGGCGCGCCCGCCCGTCGTCATCCAGGGCGGAGCCCGAGGGTCGCGCGACCAACCAGGGCCGAGGTGAGCACCCCCGATGGGCGTGTCCAAAGCGCCGGGGGCGCTATAAAAAGCGCAACCAGAAGAAGAAGAGAGAGAGATGCACTCTGGGTTGGACTGAGTCGGTCGCAAAAGAGAGAGAAGGGTTGTTGAGGGAGAAGAGTTGGTTGAGGAGTTGGTTGCAAGGTTGTTGGTTGCGGTGAGGAGTCGGTGGTGAGGAGTGAAAGAAGCAAGGAAGAGTTGAGGGTTTGGACCAGACAAGTCCTGAGAACGTAGCGGACAGAGGCCGCAGCCGCAAGACCACCCAACCGCCAAAGGGGGCCTGAACGGCGGTTTGGAGCAGGGCCAAAGAGGAACGGCGGCTGCTGAACGCGCCGGTTGTGCTGCGGGACCCCCCCCTTGGACCTCTCCCTCTCCCTCCAGCCATCCACCTTCTGCCATTCCTATCATCAATTCCCCGCGTGAGTCAGTGTTCTGTTTGTGCTGTCCTGGGTTAGTTAAGTCTGTAGATAAGCTAAATTTGCACTGTGTCATCTGCGTCTTGTACTTGTAAATAAACTGAATTGCTTTTTGTTGCTTGTGTGTAAATAGTAAATAAATTCAGTAGTAATATTTCAAACCTTTTGTCTTTCGTCTTGGCCTTCTTTTTCCTCTTTGCATTCGTCGCCTTTGTCTTTTCCCCATTGGGCAGCTACGGTGCGATCCGGCCAAAGTCTGGGTGAATCGGGTGAGTTTTGTTCGGTCGCGGTTTTACACCACCGCTCGGTCTATAACATCTTAACCGCGATCTATAACAATTGGTAGTCAGGAGATGGGATTCGAACCTGGGACTAAATTTATTTAGCCCAAATTTTGGACACCAATTGTGTTAGTACGATAACAATTGGTGTCGGGGAGTGAGATCGACCCGGAGCGCGCTTCACGCGCTCAAAATTATAAAATACCGAAATTTGTTTTTTTTTTTAAAGCAAAACTCGAATTTTGAAATCGCGCCATGGCTGTTCAAGGCGACGGGATGCCGGTGGGAGAGATAGACGGGGTAGAATCGACCCAGGACTTAGGAAAAAAAATGGTGGAGGAGAGTAAAGGAGGTGTGGTTGAGGGTGTATCAGGTGCACAAAATGGCAGCCTCGCGCACGTGGTTGAGGGGGCAGCTGCGGCCGCACCCTTTGTACAACCAACGGTGGTCCAAATGCAAGCCTTCATGGCGCAATTCGCCGAGATGCTGAGAAACGTGGAGAGATTGAGTACTAAAATGGATGCTCGGGGAAACCAAATTGAAGCAATAACCAACAGAATGGGTGACCGCATGCAAAAATGTGGAGAGACCATGGATCGCATGGTGGGCGAAAGGGTCCCAGGGGTGCACAAGGAAGTAACGCGGGTCGAGAAGCGCTGGTTGAGCGAAGCGGAGGAAAGCACGGGTACAATGACGGGGGTAGAAATCGCGACACGGGGTTTTGAAAAGCCGGCGACCGATGAGGTAGAGGGAATTTTATTAAAGCCAACGGTCGCCGAGGAGAATAAAGAAAAAGCAGAAGTGGGCATTGAAATTGAAGAGATGACGGAGGTAGCCCGGGAATTGCAGGGAGAAATGGATAATGTACAAAGTCTGTGTTCAAATCATGATGAGGTGCTCACTAACCAAATAAAAAGTTTGCAGGTGGCAGAGGAGGTGCGACGAGGTACGGAGGTGAGTGGCAATGTACATGATGTGAGGGGAGATTCAGTCGGCTTGGGGATTGGTTTGGATCCGGGTGTTCGTGAAAGGCCGTTGGTGAGGTGTGTGACAGGACAGGTGTGCGAAAAAAGAGGTGTGCGAGAATGTCCGACCATGGGGTGTGTGAGGAAAAAGTGCACGCCGAGGAGTGAGTGTGCCGTCAAGAGTGAGTTGGTCGTAGCGCGTGTGCGAGGGAGCACAGGGAAGCGCGGTGTGGTGAGTGTTACGGAGGAAGTAACGAAAAAGTGTGCGCGGGAGGATGCGCGAGAAAGGTGTGTAACGGACGGGTGCATGGGGAAAGCGCATGCTGTCAAGAGTAAGGGAGAATGCATGCCTGTGGTGAGTGTTACGGAGGAAGTAACGAAGAAGTGTGCGCGGGAGGATGCGCGAGAAAGGTGTGTAACGGACGGGTGCATGGGGAAAGCGCATGCTGTCAAGAGTAAGGGTGAGTGCGCGACCGAGAGTGGAGGTGAGAGTAGTGAGAGTGACAAGGAGAGTGAGCTGGTTGTGACAGGTGGGCGAGGATGTACACCTGGGATGGAAGGATGCACACCTGGAATGGTAGAGCGTGTGTGGGAAGGCACATTTGAGTTGGTAGTGAGGCACGTGGTTGGGTGTGCGGGTGAGAGCACACCTGTGATCGTCACAAAGGAGGTGACCGAGAAAGGGGCGCGAAGCGGTGTATTGGTGAGGTGTGCGAGCAACGAATGTGTGCCAAAGTGTTCGGTGGTCAGGTGTGTGACCAAGTCGGTGAGCGGAATGAGAGTACCGAGGTGTGAAAGAAAAGGTACGAGGAGAATGGGAACGGCTGCATGTATGAGCAAGAAAGAGGTAGCGTATGCATGTAAGCCTGCAGGTGAAGCGTCGACGGTAACCGGGTTAAAGGTTAGGTCGACTTTTAGCCGGATCGGGCCCTCGGTGCGTGCCGGGCTTCGCGTGCCGCGAGAACCAGCGGAGATCCGAGCCACGGCGGGTTCGAAAGGACCGCCGTGCGCGATCCACGCTGGGCCTCGCGTGGAGCGGCCGCGTCCGGGCTCCACAAGGCGGAGCGGGCAGCTCGATAGGAAGGGTCGTCATGGCGACCACTTTCTATTGAGACGTGCCGGCAGGTCGAGATCGGGACATTGGATGACTCCACGCCGAGGTGGTGCATGGGATCTCGGCCCGGGTAAGCCTCCGTCCCTGCCCCGAATGCGGGACGTATCCAGCCGCTGGCACAAAAGAACCCGCGTTCATTGCTCGGCTGTACGAAGCCGGGCTGTAGATGTGAGTTGGCGCACCGAGAGGATGTAATAAGTAGACGGGTGATGGTGATAGTGATAGTGATTTAAAACGAAATTTAGAAAAGTGAATAGAATTGGCAGTAAATGGAAAATTTTTGAATTGTTGGATTTGGACGAGCGAAATTGGTAGTGAGAGACCCCCGATGTGGTGGGATGGCAAATCCACCATCCTTCCCATGGGGGGGCAAAGGAGCTATAGTTTATGGGGTGTATGGCAGTGAAAACTAGCCCGGGTGGGTTAGGTTATATTGTAGGGATCTAGAAGAGATTGACATTAGGTAACGTTAAGTTTAGTTAGTGACTGATACCTGTAGTGGGGACGCAGGTAGATTAGTGTGGATTATAATGACGTGGGAGCGCAATAGTTTAAAGGGACGACTGGGAAGCGCAAGTTTCAGAGGGGAGAAGTTAGCCGAGATGATGCCGTGTGTGTGAGGATTGAACAGGTGAGAATGGAACAGGTGTGATTGCACAGGTGTGCAACTGAACAGGTGTGTGGAGCAGTGTATGAGTGAGTGATGGTGATGTGTGTTGCGTTGGCCAACTGGTCCAGAAAGAGGAGGAGGGTGCAGGTGGCACCAGGTGAGATTGCACAGGTGTGCAACGACAGGTGAATGAAAGACAGGTGTATGGAATAAATGGTATGGAGTATTGGAATGGATGGTCGTGGAGTGAGTATGGTGGAAATTGTGGAGTGGAGTGGATGGTGCGAAGGTGTGAATGGGGGAAGAGTGGACCCCCATCACGGATACCCGGGGCGGGTAGTGTAAGTGTTAGGTAGAGGGGGCAGGTAAATTGTGGTTGGATATTGGCATCTGTGGTGCGGGTGAAAGAATGGTCTGTGGATGGGTGCATTAGTGTTGTGGAAATGGCTGGGCGTGTAGCCTGTTAGTGTGTGTAGTTGTTTGAGCACTCCACCACTGTGAGGATGTCGGCCAGGTGAGGCCGCAGGTGGGCTCTGGGAGCCGGTAGTAGTTGTTGTGGATGGGGCCCGAGGATCCGGAGGACGGACCCGGGTAGCCCAGTGCCAGAGGGCACCATGGGGTGACAGAGCCAGGAGAGGGGCTGCCCCCAGTTAGATAGGTTAGGGTGAGGAGCTAGGTAAGCTCGGGTGGCAACTGCAGTGGTGGAGGTGTGCAGGTGGGTAGACCCACTGGGAGAGGTACACGCCACAGCCCAGAAATTGTGCGAGGGCACCGGGAGATGAATCGGGGGAGTGAGACCCCAAATTGAAAAGCACCACAGTTTGGCCAATGGGAATTGGTTTTTAGAACCCATAGTGTAAGAGGGCCAATGGTTTGGCCGGAGAAAGACCCCGGGTAGTGTAAAGTGTGTTAAAATCATTTAGAGGATAGTTAGGATGAAGGATCTCCTCGCACCATCTGCATCCACTCACCTGAGGTGACAGGTACTCCACACCATGCCATGTTTAATTATTTTTACTGTGCAAATGTTTGGAATGTGAGACGCATCATGACGTGGGTGTGACATTGTGCGTAATTCCATCTCTTCCTCCTTATGAGGATTGATGATGAATTGATGATGGCAAATTTTTGAAGTAGAGGGATTGTGGTGACGAATTTGGTATAGGGGAAATATGGGGAAGACGTGACAGTAGTGACGAATTGGTAATGTGTAGATTTTGTACATATGGCGTAAGGGCAAGGGTAGGCTAGGTGACAGGGGGGTGACGTACGGTAGGGACGAGCTTTCTCACTTCGCCCTCCGTACGCATTTTGCCTTGCATTGCCTTTTTGACGTGTACCCTTGAGACCTTACCCCTCGCTCATCTGTCTTGTCCCCCCTTTTTGTCTCCCACATGAGGACCTGAGCGCCGTTGGGCGCCGGGGGGAGCGTGCGTGGGTCGGCCATTGTGCGCCCGAAATTCCCAGAACCAGCTGTCTGCATCGATGCACCACGTTATGGACCACATGTCAGTGGCCGAGCACCACTTATGGACCCCATGGGTTGGGGCAAGGCCCCTCTGCTGGAACCGGCCATGAGGGCCCGAAATCTTGCTGGCGGACCTTGGCCACAGGGCACCGATGCCCCACAGGTGAACCACACTAGTCGGCCCTGTGGGCCATAAATAAAATCAAATAAAAAAAGGACACATTGGGCACACTTTATTGAAAATAGGCCGCCAGTAAGCAAAGCAAAAGAATGACAACATCTGGAAGAACAAATAATAACCAGCAGAGGGAGCCGAAGAGCAAGAGATCACCTGCAGGGTTTGGGTTTGTTGGATTTATTTTATTGATGAACAGTGGTGACTGCACTGATTGGTGCTTGAGGGTGTGTTGGTGCGTTATAGGTGCTTCCATGGTGCATTGATGCAGAGCAGACTGTCCTCCCCCCAGAAAGAACAATTACAGGTCCTGGGTTAGTTTTGTAAATAAAAATAGCGTCAATTGTAAATAATGCTTCCCACCGTCAGTGTGTAGTTTGAAGACCATTCCGCAATTCGGTTAACTGTGGGCGTAAGTCTGTTAGGCAGGGTGCAATGGAGCAGCGGGACACATTTATTTATGTTTTAAAACTGTCGCACTCAGGGTCAGGCTAAAAGTAGAGGGAACTACACCTACATGCCACACTAAGGTAAAAGTAATAGGCCCGGGACGTGCCTAAGGGGAGGAGGGTGCAGTGTTGTGGATATGAGAATGTTTTTTTATTTTGTTGTTGTGGTAAAATGTTGTTGTAAAAGGTTGTTGTAAAATATCACCCCTCCTCCCTCCGTTTGTGGTTGTATAAAGGTCAAAGGGCGTTTCCGTAGTTAGTCCATAAAACATACATGCAGGACACGATATATCCTTTCTTTTGACAGTTATATCTTATTCTGTGTATTAGTGTAAGGCTGTGTCTTCCATTAATTGAAATACTCCATTGCACCAGTGAAAGAGATAGATTCCCTTCATTCCCATTCCCAAAACCTCCATTCCCCCTCTCGTCACTGCTGAGCCCTCGATTACCAATTACCTCCGATCCAATTGCCGCCATTAACCACGAGGCATTGAGTCGGAGAAGAAAGGCGTGTCGCACCTCGTCAGAGGGGAGGAGGGGCGCGCCCGCCCGTCGTCATCCAGGGCGGAGCCCGAGGGTCGCGCGACCAACCAGGGCCGAGGTGAGCACCCCCGATGGGCGTGTCCAAAGCGCCGGGGGCGCTATAAAAAGCGCAACCAGAAGAAGAAGAGAGAGAGATGCACTCTGGGTTGGACTGAGTCGGTCGCAAAAGAGAGAGAAGGGTTGTTGAGGGAGAAGAGTTGGTTGAGGAGTTGGTTGCAAGGTTGTTGGTTGCGGTGAGGAGTCGGTGGTGAGGAGTGAAAGAAGCAAGGAAGAGTTGAGGGTTTGGACCAGACAAGTCCTGAGAACGTAGCGGACAGAGGCCGCAGCCGCAAGACCACCCAACCGCCAAAGGGGGCCTGAACGGCGGTTTGGAGCAGGGCCAAAGAGGAACGGCGGCTGCTGAACGCGCCGGTTGTGCTGCGGGACCCCCCCCTTGGACCTCTCCCTCTCCCTCCAGCCATCCACCTTCTGCCATTCCTATCATCAATTCCCCGCGTGAGTCAGTGTTCTGTTTGTGCTGTCCTGGGTTAGTTAAGTCTGTAGATAAGCTAAATTTGCACTGTGTCATCTGCGTCTTGTACTTGTAAATAAACTGAATTGCTTTTTGTTGCTTGTGTGTAAATAGTAAATAAATTCAGTAGTAATATTTCAAACCTTTTGTCTTTCGTCTTGGCCTTCTTTTTCCTCTTTGCATTCGTCGCCTTTGTCTTTTCCCCATTGGGCAGCTACGGTGCGATCCGGCCAAAGTCTGGGTGAATCGGGTGAGTTTTGTTCGGTCGCGGTTTTACACCACCGCTCGGTCTATAACATCTTAACCGCGATCTATAACAATATATATATATATATATATATATATATATATATATATATATATATATATATATACAGTATATATATACAGTATATATATATATATATGTATATATATATATATATATATATATATATATATATATATATATATATATATATATATATATATATATATATATTGTTACAGACACGACTTTGATGTTATGGTGGGCCGAGCGGAATGGCCGCCGTGTCCGCACAAGTTACCCGATTATACTCGAACGTTGCCGAGTCGCGCTACGCCAGATCAATGAAGGAAAAGGACACAACGGCTGGGATTAAAATGACACGACACCAGGGATACGGTTCTCAAGACCTCCGGAGGAGGTTATATTAGGGCGGAAGGTCAGATTACAACGACAAGAGGGACAGCATAGAAAGGCAGGCACTTAGACACACTCTTATAATAGCCCCGACAGACGACAGATAAACAGGACAAAACTGACTCACACGGGGATTGATGGCAAGGAAAGCGGGTAGTCGATGGCTCAAGGTGCACTCTTGGCTCAAGGACAGAATCGACCCGGTCCGGTCCAATGATGCGGGGAGGTCGCTCTCAGCGCTGGAAGGTCGCGACTTGTCTTCTTCAGTCGGGGGCGCATCTCACGTCACGTCCGGTAAGTGGCCGCGTATATCCGGCGGGGAGTGACACGCCCTCGGCTCGTTAGCTCCGCCCCAGATGGAATCGGCCCGTTGCTTCTCATTGGGTGCGTGCGGGGGGGTTACCGGCTCCGCCCTTGACGAGGGGCTGACAAGGAGCCCCTTCGTGGTAACCCCGTCGGAGCGCATGGTCAATGGCGGCTAACCGAGCCGGTGTGAGGACGCACACTCCCCCGCGCCGCGCCGTTGTTGTTGTAGTTGTTGTTGTAGTTGTTGTTGTAGTTGTTGTTTGGGGAAGAAGGGAGGAGGTAAGGGGAGGTCCTAAACTCACTACTGGTGCCATATAATCACATTCTGGTGCAACGAAGAGTCAGAATTAATGGAAACGAGTCCTTAACTGACATAGACTAAGAATAACTAGCAAGATGTCCGAAAGTTGTCTACGTGAGATGCGGTGGACCTGGGCACGACATTTAATGGGGGGAAAAGGGGAAGGTCGGTTCTACAGAGTGTTATTTACAGGCAATGGGACTAGGGAATGGGGGATTGGGGATAGTTGGGGAGTATTGGGGAAATAGGGGAGTATTTACAAGCGGATATTGAGGCCAAGTCCCATATCCACAACATTGCACCCTTCTCTACCCTCGGGGCGTCCCGACCCGATAAATTTTTACCTATTTTGGTGTGGCACTCAGATGTAGTTCCCTCTACTATTAACTCTACCCTGAGTGCGACAGTTTTACAGATGTTCACAAATGAGTAAATATGTCCCCCTGCGACGTTGCACCCTTCTCCTCACAGAAACACACCCACAGGATAACCGAATCGCGGAAAGAATTCGCAAACTAAACATACAGCCGGTAGGGAGCATTTTTTACAAGACTACGCTGCTATTTACACTACGATCCAGGACCTGTTTTTGGAGGAACACATGCAGATGTTATGCATAGAGAGAGCACGCATGCCAGCATCGATACACCAACCCACGAGTGCTCTGTGGCCTTACGGCCTTTAATAATGTGCAGAGCACCCCATCCAAGCACCAAAAGCACCACCCCAGCACCAATCGGTGCAGTCACCATTGTTCAATGAATAAAAATAAATTCAACAACCCCTAACCCTGCAGGTGTCTCTTGCTCTTCGTGTGGTGCACTTGGCCTTCTGGCTTCTTTCAAAAATAAAGAAAGGCGCCAACCGCGTCCATTTCTGTATTGTGGCCTTCAGTGGTGTCAACTAAAAGTGGTTCACCTTGTATGGCATAGGTGCCACGTTGACCCATAGGTCCATCCATGGGTGGTGCTTGGCCGCAAAAGAACTGCGGTCCATTGTGGGTGGCCACAAACATTGCGGTCCATATGGTGTATCGATCCAGGCAGCAAGCAGCGAAAGTGCAGGCCCACAACTGCGGATCCAGCACCTCTCTCTCCTCTCTCTCTGCCCCAAAACCAGATCCTCGGAGGTGGGAGACAAAAGAAGCAGACAAGTGAGTAAGGTGGTAAGGGCGCAAAAGTGCACGCAATGCAAGGTAATGCACACTGGGGGCACATGGGAACCAGGTGAGACAGGTACGTTCCTACCGTACGCCCCCCCCCCCCACCAGGTAACCTACATGGCCCCTCCCTTACCCCTTACTGTATCCACAAAACACAACACTACCCATAAACATCTACTTTACAAATCAACAAACATCCCTACTGTCTTCCCCGTTCCTCCCATAAACCAAATTCGTCTTCTCTCCCTCCTAACCAATCAAATTTGCCATTTTCAACTTTCATCAAAATTTGCCATCTCCAACTCAACATCATAATTTGCTATCACCAATTCATCATCAGTCCCTCCTAGGGAGGGAGAGATGGAATCACCCCAATGTCTCATCCACGTCGTGATGCGTCTCACAAATCCAACAGCAGTCCTTACTTCCTGCAACACAAAACAAAGAAAACACAGGTGTGGAGTCATCATCACCACAGGTAAGTGGCTGCGTATGGTGCGACAGGTTCATCAATCCTAACTATTTCCTAAATGACTTTAACAACTTTACATTACCCGGGGTCTTTCTCCTGCCAAACCATTGGCCCTCTTACACTATGGGTTCTAAAAACCAATTCCCATTGACCAAATTGTGGTGCTTTTCAATTTGGGGTCTCACTCCCCCGATTCATCTCCCGGTGCCCTCGCACAATTTCTGGGCCGCGACGTGTACCTCTCCCAGCGGGTCTACCCACCTGCACACCTCCACCACTGCAGTTGCCTCCGAGCTTACCTGCTCCTTACCCTAACCTAACTACCTGGGGAAGGCCCTCTGGCGCTCTCCCCACTCCGTGCCCTCTCTGGCACTGGGCTACCCGGGTCCGTCCTCCGGATCCTCGGGCCCCATCCACAACTCTACCGGCTCCCAGAGCCCACCTGCGGCCTCACCTGGCCGACATCCTCACAGTGGTGGAGTGCCCAACCAACTACACACACTAACAGGCTACACGCCCAGCCATTTCCACGACACTAATGCACCCATTCACAATACCATTCTGCAACCGCACCACAAATGCCAATATCCAACCACAATTTACCTATACCCTCTACCTAACACTTACACTACCCGCCCCGGGTACTCGTGAAAGGGGTCCACTCTTCCCCCATCCACACCTTCGCACCATGCACACCACTCCGTACCACTTACTCCAACTCTCTCCACACACCTGTACTTGCACACCTGTGCTCTCACACCTGGTGCCACCTGCACCCTTCTCTCCCCAAGCGCATTCGCGCTGATCCACAACACTCATTACTCACACACTGTTCCACACACCTGTCCAGTTGCACACCTGTGCAATCACACCTGTTCAATTCTCACACACACGGCATCATCTCAGCTAACTACTCCCTTCTGAAACTTGCGCTTCCCAGTCGTCCCTTTAAACTATTGCGCTCCCTCGTCATTATCAACCACACTAAACTACCTGCGTCCCCACTACAGGTATCAGTCACTAACTAACCTTAACGTCACCTAATGTCATCTTCGCTAGATCCCTACACACAATATAACCTAACCCACCCGGGCTAGTTTTCACTGCCATACACCCCATAATCTATTGCTCCTTTGCCCCCATGGGAAGGGCGGCAGGGATGCCAGCCTTACCCACCGGGCCCATCGCTCACTACCAATTTTGCACATCAAATTTCAACAAATCAAAAATTTGGCAATCCTACTCATCATCTGCCAATCACTTGTGGAAGTGTAACTCAGTGTAACATATTGATTGGCCCTGGTAACTTATTAATTAACCTGGTAACAAAGCAGATACATTTTATGTGTATGAACAATGTAATCTCTTGAAACACCTGGTCAAGGCCCCAGGCTAGAGCACCCCCCCCTGCTGTGATTTCCATTTACACAGCAGGAGGGGAGCGAGCTGATGCCAGGACTCGGTGCGATGCATGACCTCGGGACATTAGCGGAGAGGAGATTAAGTCCAGTTTGGCGATATAACGAGAGCAAACGTTGAGTAAAGTACACTTGTCCTCAGAAGCCCTGCCCGACGGAACGATGGAATGAACGAGAACTTGCTACGTGAAGCGCTGACCGAACGGGAGTGTCGGATGGAGAGAAGGACCAGCGAAAAGAGTTAACCTGATCCATTATATTATGCGGTATCATTTTGGTAATTGGATGAAGTGAATACAGTTTAATAAACTAGACCTTTGTAACCTGTGTCCGGTCTTTGGAGTCCTGTGAGTCCCCCAGTACAAATTCCCTGACAATCTTGGAGGCACCGCTGCGATCAATTGTACAAGCAAGTCTTCTTTAAAAGGTGAGTGTGTCTTGTCTTGCCCAATATGATTTACGAACTTGGAAGTTATGGGTACATACATGGGGGAGCAGGTGATCTGGGGCTTCTTTGTGCACCGATGCCGCGATATAGGTGGCGTGAGCCATCACAAATGGGATTTCGATAAACGACTGTAGCAATTTATTCGTTTTTTTTCTAAATGATTTCTGTAAATACGTATTTTTGCGCTGGTTAATTAAAGGGCCTTACTGTGACCTGGAAGCGGGCGGAGCAAGTGTGCACCTTGCGACCGCTTGTTTCAAGGACGTGTAAGGCCGGTACACTCGTTTACACACCCGCACACGGATAAAGTACTACTTTTTTTTTGCACTTGTTCGAAGCACTTGACTTGATCGGCGCTCGGCGAGCGACAGGGAACCGGGAAACGGAATTATATTTATATATATATATATTTCCAATATGGTACACCGGCCACAACGATTTTAGCGATTATCCGAGTTTTTTTTTAACGATTTCTGTAAATACGTATTTTTCCTGCGCTGTGTAATTCTTCTGACACGCGCCACGAAGAAACGCACCACTGATGTGCATGAAGCGACTTGTTTGCCGGTTCGCTAAGGTCCGTCCGTACACGTGTACAATCGTGTACACCCGTTTTAAATAAATAATTTTTTTCAGTTTTCCCGCCATGCCTATAAATTCATGACAGACAACCCCCCTCATGCCGGTCCAGAATTATGATGAAAGATGGCGATTGAGAAAAAAATTGCATCAAATTTTGTCCAGGTCCATCAAGAAGCCTTTGAGACATGCTTCACGGTTGAATAAAAAAACCACCGTTAAGAGTACTTCTTTTTTTGTTCAAAGCACTCGACTTGGAGCCAGCGACTTGCTCGGCGGGGGATATAATTTTAGATATATATATAGTATGGGCATGCCCTAGTGAGAGATAATTACAGGAAATGGTGTTTTGTGAGTAGCAACCACTCTCTGGTCGAGGCTCATAGAAAAATTGATACTTATTGATTTGGCACGCTTACAATAGATATTAATGGCGAGGGGTCTGTGGTCGTTCGTTTTGGCTTTGCGAATGGACCAAAGAGACAAAGTGAGAAAGAGAGACAGACAGAGAGAGATAGACAGAAAAAGAAAGAAAGAGAGACATAGAGACAAACAGAGATAAAGATGATAGTCAGAGTCAGACACATAGAGAGAGACAGACAAAAAGAGATAGACAGAGTGAGACAAAGTGAGAAAGAGAGACAGACAGAGAGAGATAGACAGAAAAAGAAAGAAAGAGAGACATAGAGATAAACAGAGATAAAGATGATAGTCAGAGTCAGACACATAGAGAGAGACAGACAAAAAGAGATAGACACTGAGTGAGACAAAGTGAGAAAGAGAGACAGACAGAGAGAGATAGACAGAAAAAAAGAAAGAAAGAGAGACATAGAGACAAACAGAGATAAAAATGATAGTCAGACACATAGAGAGAGACAGACAAAAAGAGATAGACAGAGTGAGACAAAGTGAGAAAGAGAGACAGACAGAGAGAGATAGACAGAAAAAGAAAGAAAGAGAGACATAGAGACAAACAGAGATAAAGATGATAGTCAGACACATGTTTTACAGATGGATACAGGTGGGACAAAGGGAAACACCGTATCAAGACAAGCCGACCAATCAAGGGAAACCAGAGACTTCTACTTCAGATACTCCTTGAAAATGGTGATATTTATCCTAAGAATGGGTTCTCTGGTAGTGGGGACTCTGTGTTGTATGGATTATTTTGGGGTAATGAGGGAACAAAACGCAACACCAGCAAATGATACACAGATATATGATCATGCGGAACGACAAAAGCAGAAGAGAAGTTTGATGAAGGATAAAGACACACCTTTAGAATCCGATGGATTACACGGGATTAATACTTTTTTACATTTAGCCCATACAAGGGCTGCTATAGCAAATGGAACTTGTTGTTGGAACTTGCTGTTGGAACTTGCTGTTGGAACTTGTTGTTGGAACTTGTTGTTGCAACTTGCTGTTGGAACTTGCTGTTGGAACTTGTTGTTGGAACTTGCTGTTGGAACTTGTTGGAACTTGTTGTTGGAACTTGTTGTTGGAACTTGTTGGAACTTGTTGTTGCAACTTGCTGTTGGAACTTGCTGTTGGAACTTGTTGGAACTTGTTGTTGGAACTTGTTGTTGAAACTTGCTGTTGGAACTTGTTGTTGGAACTTGCTGTTGGAACTTGTTGTTGGAACTTGCTGTTGGAACTTGCTGTTGGAACTTGTTGGAACTTGCTGTTGGAACTTGTTGGAACTTGCTGTTGGAACTTGTTGTTGGAACTTGTTGGAACTTGTTGTTGCAACTTGCTGTTGGAACTTGCTGTTGGAACTTGTTGGAACTTGTTGTTGGAACTTGTTGTTGGAACTTGTTGTTGCAACTTGCTGTTGGAACTTGTTGTTGGAACTTGTTGGAACTTGTTGTTGCAACTTGCTGTTGGAACTTGCTGTTGGAACTTGTTGGAACTTGTTGTTGGAACTTGCTGTTGGAACTTGTTGGAACTTGTTGTTGGAACTTGCTGTTGGAACTTGTTGTTGGAACTTGTTGGAACTTGTTGTTGGAACTTGTTGTTGGAACTTGTTGGAACTTGTTGTTGCAACTTGCTGTTGGAACTTGCTGTTGGAACTTGTTGGAACTTGTTGTTGGAACTTGCTGTTGGAACTTGTTGTTGCAACTTGCTGTTGGAACTTGCTGTTGGAACTTGTTGGAACTTGTTGTTGCAACTTGCTGTTGGAACTTGCTGTTGGAACTTGTTGGAACTTGTTGTTGGAACTTGCTGTTGGAACTTGTTGTTGCAACTTGCTGTTGGAACTTGCTGTTGGAACTTGTTGGAACTTGTTGGAACTTGCTGTTGGAACTTGTTGTTGGAACTTGTTGTTGGAACTTGTTGTTGGAACTTGTTGTTGAAACTTGCTGTTGGAACTTGTTGTTGGAACTTGCTGTTGGAACTTGTTGTTGGAACTTGCTGTTGGAACTTGTTGGAACTTGTTGTTGGAACTTGTTGTTGCAACTTGCTGTTGGAACTTGCTGTTGGAACTTGTTGTTGGAACTTGCTGTTGGAACTTGTTGGAACTTGTTGTTGGAACTTGTTGTTGGAACTTGTTGGAACTTGTTGTTGCAACTTGCTGTTGGAACTTGCTGTTGGAACTTGTTGGAACTTGTTGTTGCAACTTGCTGTTGGAACTTGTTGGAACTTGTTGTTGGAACTTGTTGTTGGAACTTGTTGTTGGAACTTGTTGGAACTTGTTGTTGCAACTTGCTGTTGGAACTTGCTGTTGGAACTTGTTGGAACTTGTTGTTGGAACTTGTTGTTGGAACTTGCTGTTGGAACTTGTTGTTGGAACTTGCTGTTGGAACTTGCTGTTGGAACTTGTTGTTGGAACTTGTTGTTGGAACTTGTTGTTGGAACTTGTTGGAACTTGTTGTTGCAACTTGCTGTTGGAACTTGCTGTTGGAACTTGTTGGAACTTGTTGTTGGAACTTGTTGTTGGAACTTGTTGTTGGAACTTGCTGTTGGAACTTGTTGTTGGAACTTGTTGTTGGAACTTGTTGTTGGAATGAATGGGAACATTCAAATGTTGGGTTTTGCTAACATTTCCACAACGTCGCTACAACGTTTCACTTTCGTTGTTGCAACGTTTTGCTCCAACGTTTTGGGGACATTCGAATGTCAAGTGAATCGAATGAGAATTCAGGAATTATTTCATTATTAACGATTAATGAAGTACTTATTTAATTAATTACATTTCTTATTACATTACAGTAATTACATTACAGTAATTACCTGAGGTAATTACAGTAATTACAGTTCCGGTAATTACAGTAATTACAGTAATCATTACAGTAATTGCAGTAATCTTATTACAGTAATTACATTACATTAACTCAGGCACCTTTTGAGTAAGGAAGCTGATATTTGGACATGACACTGACCAAGTGATGTGGCTGTCAAGGAAAATATTGATTTATTGATTAATCATTTAATAAATTAACTCGTTGATTTATAAATGACTTATTTAATTAAAATTCCTGAGAGATACATCTTCGGATGAAATACTTGCAGATTGGTTATGCTATGAGCCAATTGATTAAGGAAAATATTTTGTGATGGCCATATTGGCAATTTTGTGGCCATATTCGTGGCAACTCAGTTAGTGCCACTGCACCTTTAAAATGCATCCCTGCGTTCATTTTTCGATCGATTGAGTTGAAATTTTGAACAATCGGATCTGGACTGTCGTTGTTAACGACTCTAGCACGCACTCGTCCAATCAGGATGGAGCGGTATGGTCCCCGGATCATCACTGCCCGCAGTTTTAATTAATTTTACTTTTTCTCTTGGTCATATAATTTTGAAGACATGCGTGTCATGATAGAGGAAATGTTTGTTCTGTTGAACGGAATAAATGTTGTTTATTTGTGTGGGAGTGTATTTTTGTGTATTTCTTGTGTATTTTGGATATATTTTCACGACTAATTCCAGTTAACATCCTGCAAAATTTGCTCGTTTGCTGGCCGAGTCGAAATTGCGTTGAGTTTCTATGGCATGCGCCATTAAAAGCGCTGTGTAATGGTTGAGCTCCTTTTATTTCGGTTTGGTCATGCGGATGAGCAAACAAAGTGACAAATGCTGCGGCTGGAGCAGTAGAAGCGATGTTTTTTAAATGGAAACGATGTAATGAGTAATTAAAAGTGGGAGGGGGCAACACCACGCATACCTCTTTTAAGGTGTGTATAAACCCTGGAATATTTCAGCAATCAATACAATGCTGAAACTATGTAAGTTAAGTTAATGAGTAATTTACTGAGTAATTTAATGAGTAATTTAATGAGTAATTTAATGAGTAATTTAACGAATAATTTAATGAGTAATTTAATGAGTAATTTAATGAGTAATTTAACGAATAATTTACTGAGTAATTTAATGAGTAATTTAATGAGTAATTTAATGAGTAATTTAACGAATAATTTAATGAGTAATTTAATGAGTAATTTAATGAGTAATTTAACGAATAATTTAATGAGTAATTTAATGAGTAATTTAACGAATAATTTAATGAGTAATTTAATGAGTAATTTAATGAGTAATTTAACGAATAATTTAATGAGTAATTTAATGAGTAATTTAATGAGTAATTTAATAAGTAATTTAATAAGTAATTTAATGAGGAATTAAAAGTGGGAGGGGGCAACACCACGCATACCTCTTTTAAGGTGTGTATAAACCCTGGAATAAACGTGGGAGGGGGCAACACCACGCATACCTCTTTTAAAGGTATGTATAAACCCTGGAATATTTCAGCAATCAATACGATGCTGAAATGATGTAATTTACTGTGTAAGAGGGTCGACCTTGGGTTTGTTTGGGTTTGTTGTTTATTTTGTGGATGTGTATTTTTTGTGTATTTTGGATATATTTTCACGACTAATTCCAGTTAACATCCTGCAAAATTTGCATTTTTGAATTGTTCAATGATTATTCGATATTGTTATGACTTATTGTCAATAGGTATACTGAGTGGCCATGAGGTAGCCTGTTGCTATGTACAGTTTTATTCTATTGTTGATTATACCACATAATTGTGGTGATAAAGGAAATGTTCGTTTTAAATAGATGATTATGATATGACCATGACTATAAAATCATGATGATTATTATGAATGATATCATAGGGTTCAAATGCAGAATGATTGCATGAACTTGGGAAAGAACTTTCAAGCCCTATGGGATAAATTGGGTGTTACAAGCAATGGAGCTTCAAAATTTAGCATGATTGAAGGAATTTTACAGTCTTATTTCAGTAGTTTTACGAAATTTAAATTGCCAAGAGATTTTGGGTACTATTAAAGAAAAAAAAAAATGATGAGATATTTTTTCCAATGAACTTTAATATCTGCCATCCATTTTGGCTGTCTCACGAATGAAGGATGAGTTGCCTTTAGTGGTTGCAAAGAAAATTTGTGGAGACCAGGCAAAATGGGGAAATATGTCAGATATGACCCTAGGACAGGACGGTGATTCATCAATTGACATGAGGTACGAACCAGAGGTGACGACCGATGAGTCGATCTCAGTCAATGGATGGACCTGTCCTGACATCATTGGGGAAAGGGCTTATGCAAGGAGTCATTCAAAATGATTAATTTGATTTATTGATGAATATTGATGAATTAATTGAAATTGAATAATTGATTGAATTGTTAATTGATTGAATCTAATTGATTGAATTTAATTGCATAAATTGAACTGAATAAATTGAATTGAATATATTGATTGTTTGATTGATGAAAATGCGGTCTCAAGAAAGAAGCTTTGATATATTTGCGAGATATTATCAATGTGGAGACAACCTGGGAAAATTGAGCAAGGTGGTGAGTTTATATACAGATATATATGTGCGGTTACCATTGTGTGATTTCCCCGTCAAACAGAGCGGACACCTGAGGATTCACCCATTTCATACTGACCCTCCGGCTCATCTGCAAATACTGATCTGTGAGATTGGATTGTGCAAAAGCCACAGCTGAGGGAGATTCTCTGGAAATCACCGTGTGAACAGGTGGAGAGATCCTTCCTGGAGGTACGAGTGAAGCTTTAGAGGAACCTGGAACAAGCTACAACACATCCAACGCTACTTTGATAAAAGGCAGAATGGGAAATGGAGCCTGCAAGAATACACAAGGACAACCAGAAATTCCACAAAAAGGTACTTGTACACATCATATGTACGACCGTTATGGTGCCGAAGCTATAAGACAGGTCGAGAATTGGTATTTGTGGACAAAGGGACATGATGAGGAGTTTCCAAGAGATGGTACATTCGAGCGAAGTCGATTGGAAAGATTGGAACAAAGATTGAAAGCCAGGAAGAGACAGAATCTAACGGTAGACTGGCTTGCATTCCATCTTTGGGATGGTGAATCCAGACAACGGGAACAGCAAGAACGGATAACGGATCTAGAACTTAAAATAAAAAGGATACAGGATACAGTGGAGGAGACAAATGCACAACTGCCCTCGAAATTAGGAACGAAAGTGACAGTTGTCCCATCAGATTTCCAGTTGTCTCCCCAAAAAGGACGGTACAGAGAATTTTTTCGTGTTTCAGGAGATAACGAGAGATTGCAGTGGCAACTCAGGGATGTAGAGATGCAGCCCAGCAATACAAGTGCACAGGCGCACAGATCAGACAACGACAGAAACCGGTGTTTCGAGTGTGGAAAGATGGGACATTGGAGAAGAAGATGTCCGTATGTCAACAGGAAGACAAGGTCATGGGGCAAACCAAGATCAAGGGTACCAGTGCTTACCGGTACCTCAGACAATGATTAGGCCTTCATTGCTGCAAATCCCAAATGATGATTGGCCTCAACAGATTCGATTACTGGACAAACATGAACAACTGTCGATGATTCTTGTGTCTGAAAAGTTTTCAGAGCAAGAATGATTCATTTTTCTTTTTGCTTGTTAACAAATTAATAATTAATTGATCAAATGCCAAAATTGGATCTTCTATTTTGGGCACAGCAATTTTAAATTTACAAAGTTTGGAACAATTGCGTTGCAATTGTTGGCAAACCAAGTAACAAGAGTCACATGATGATCAGGTGGGAATTTCGGACTATTGTTCCGCACGATTGATAGGTCAATGGTCGACTGACATGCAAATGGGTGTGTAGTCAAAATTTGGATAGATTATTGTGAAGGCAGAAAGGGTAATTTCAATTTGACATCATAAGGGTTTTCTAAGAATGGACTTTTGGTTTATTTGTCTATAAGCATTTTGAATTTGATTGACAAATTTTATGAAATTGAAATAAAATTGACACCCATCTGATCTGTAAATAATGGTTCCAACGCAAACAAATATGCATAATGCATGTGTGTGTGTGTTTTTGTGTATCAATCTTACAAGATTGTTGACACCGACAGTGTGCCTGTCTGGAAATGGATAGTTATATGTGGATGGGATTGGGATATGTGGATGGGATTGAATATCCAGAGAATCCGTAAAATAAAATAGAAATATAATTTGATTATGAACATTATCTCTTTTGTCAAGGGAAATGGAATATAAAAATTTTTTTTTGATGTGCTGGGTTATGAGCAGCCATTAATTAATAGTAAAATTGTGAGTAATTTTGGGATTCCATTTTTGATAGAATGTATATGAGAATAACATCTATTTATGGATATGAGCTTCATAAAAGGAAATGAGGAAGTACAAAATCATCCAAATTTGGGAGAGGTCTTACACTGACTTCCCAGAATACTCTGCTCATGGATTTTATATATATAAACTTGAATTTTATCAGCATATAAATTGTGCTGTATGTATGGATGTGTTTTAGGCATAGATGATATGGGAAAAGAGTAAAGAAAATTTTGCTGGTTTGAACTATTGTGGGTTTTCAGTTCTGGAGTTTAAACAAAGTCACTGGTTAACAGATGAGAAAGGATAGTAAATAAATTATTCCCTGCTGGGCAAATTAAGTACGATATTACTAAGACTTATGAGAGCTATTGTTCCGCCTTACAGCAGTGGAAAATTATTGGAAAAAATTAGATCCAACATAATGAATCTATAAAAGAATGTGATAGGGATAATATCCTCAATTTGTACTAATTATTTGATTGTGGGTAAAGGAATTAAGTCATCGTAGTGGATTGTTAACAGCAGCCTGAAAATGTCCTGAGAGTGTGCATCCATGTAATCAGAAATCCCAGATTTGTTTTTGCAAACAACATTTTGGTAGAGGTCTTGTGTGGAACACTTCCTTGGTAGATAAAAATGGTACTGCATGCTGGCAGCCACTTTTGCGGCCAGTTAGGCCAAACAAATTGAGAGGAAATTGTAGTTAAATACGTAAGTTACACATGGCTATTTGTAAAAAAGGAAATTTGTTGAGATGGGAAACATTTTTTCGAAGGTTTATTAAGGTGTTATAATATGACATGTGGCAAGGCAAACTATTGGATAGGAAAATTAGATCTGGCTATAGAATAAATTTATTGACCCCTTGAAGTTAATCCTTCGAATCATTGTTTCACTGGCATTTTGTTCACATTGGAAATAGTTTGGTAGAGCTTTGGTTAAAACCTTTGGTTGCGGTATCTTGGAACGAATTGATAAACCATAGGAGATTGATAAGAATAGAAACAAATATGGACCCAAAATAGAAAGTTGGATTCATGCCTCTCATTGCAAGCAAGCACATGGGGCTAAGGTGGACGATCCCACAGAAAATGAGGCTGCACCTAGCAGCCCAGCAGAACATTCAGTGGTAGAAAAATGATAGTCATGATTTACAGTCATTTGAATTACATTTTAACACCCCTTGCATTGATAAACATTACATTTTCAACATGTGATATTCCTACTTGGAATAGTGACATTTATTTGCCTACATGACATACAATTACCTGCTGATATTAATACAGCATGAGTGAAAAAATGTATCACAACTACACTCATGATCAGGGGATTGAGTTCAACCCCGGGAGATAGGGGGATCAGGGTAAGACAAATAATCTGATTATGTTACATATTAAGGGATTTTCTTTATTTACCTTTTAGGAAGCTTGTTAGTTTGGTATATAATGTTAAATGTCATCGACATATAACTATGTCATAGATATGAATATATACAAGGAGTAGCAGACTTGTTTGTTGGTTTAGTAGTTATATTGGCAATTGTTTTAGTGGTGGCTTGCTTGAAAGCCTTAGTGACGGTGTGTTTGAATAAGGTAACCAACAACACGATGATAACGCATGAAGTGACAAATGAGGAAAGAAATGTGGAACCAGAAAAGGAAGACTTTTATGGCGACATAAATACTGAGATTAAAAGACTAAATCAAGTGATGTTGCAAATGAATACAGTAGAATTAAGATAATGGCATAACGACAATGTTATGAGTTGTGTCAATTACAATATCAATGAACTCATATCACCACGAGTGACACACTGTTAGGAAAAAAAAAAAAAAGAGGGAAAAGAAAAAGTGGAGAGGAATTATGGTAATAATACATTATGCTTAATTTGTTGGTTTGGGAAAATTGTTGTTGGGAATTAGGTATTCCCGTGTGTGATTGTAATCATATACAATGCTATTCTTAGTTTAGTAATAAAATACATACCTGATTGAATATTATTTGTGTGACGCATATAAATGAATATAACTTTTTGTGTTAAGGAAAAACAACAAATTGTTGAATGTGAAGGAAAAACAACAAATTGTTGAATGTGAAACTGTCGGAAGATATACATGATTATGCTGATTTCATGGTAAGATGTACCCTATCTGATTCAGTGTGTGCGGAAAGCAGATTCAGATATGACTGAGCATAAGGATAAGACGAGATCACATTTTGGAGGGATTGCTAACGGAATTGGGAAGAAGAAAGAAAGAAAATTTGTGGCTAAAAAATGAAGTTAATCGTGGCATACACCCTCTTTCTCAAAGAATGATGAAGACATTCTCCCGTGTAACTTGGAGATGAATGCTTACCTTCACCAAGGAAATTTATGTGACCATTTGCCTGGATCACACTGCAACATATGAAAGAAAGGCGATCACTTACTCTTGTTCGAAGACTTCGAACATTCACCACATCAGAAGTTGCAGGACAACGACATTTTACCTGCAACCTCTGTGAAATGCGGGGACATATGTTATTACTTCACCAACGTCCGGGGAACCAGCATGGAGCTGCAAAAAACGGCTGTGCCCTTGTCACAACAGCTGTGCACGATTCTGCTGGATTGCTCCTGGTAAGGACCATGAATGACCTGAACACCATGGTCCCAACATCAGTGTGGATGCATCCGGCATCCCTGTTCCACATCTTGCTGGCCAATCATGGTTCACAGCAAAAAGTGGCAAGAATGCTACATGGAGAGAAGGGTCAGTCTATGACTCCGCAGTGTTACCACAACAGCGAAATCCTACACGAAGTAGTGCAGGAGCTATGAAGAGAAAATGCTTCATACCTGGATTCAAACACAAGTGATCAGCCCTTCCTTTCAAACAAAGTCAACATTTGTGTGGAGGCAAACGTTTTTTGCCAGATGGTGCAGATGCTGTACAAAACTTGAAAATGAAGTGAAATTGTTGTATCTTGGTGATGGTGAAGTGTTGTTTTGAAAATATATTTGTGATGCAAATGCAATAGATTGAACGATATGGAAGAAGTCAATGACCAACGAAATGTTTTGTGATTCTTGCAGGATGACGGTGTATGCCTAAGGGAATTTGATTACCAAAGAGATTGATTGTTTACTTATATTGATGTTTAGATTAATGGTTAATATAAACAAAAACAAAAAGATGAGGGAATTGTGGAAGTGTAACTCAGTGTAACATATTGATTGGCCCTGGTAACTTATTAATTAACCTGGTAACAAAGCAGATACATTTTATGTGTATGAACAATGTAATCTCTTGAAACACCTGGTCAAGGCCCCAGGCTAGAGCACCCCCCCCTGCTGTGATTTCCATTTACACAGCAGGAGGGGAGCGAGCTGATGCCAGGACTCGGTGCGATGCATGACCTCGGGACATTAGCGGAGAGGAGATTAAGTCCAGTTTGGCGATATAACGAGAGCAAACGTTGAGTAAAGTACACTTGTCCTCAGAAGCCCTGCCCGACGGAACGATGGAATGAACGAGAACTTGCTACGTGAAGCGCTGACCGAACGGGAGTGTCGGATGGAGAGAAGGACCAGCGAAAAGAGTTAACCTGATCCATTATATTATGCGGTATCATTTTGGTAATTGGATGAAGTGAATACAGTTTAATAAACTAGACCTTTGTAACCTGTGTCCGGTCTTTGGAGTCCTGTGAGTCCCCCAGTACAAATTCCCTGACAATCTACTGCCAATCCTTTGCCCATCACCAAATTTTGTTTTTTTTCTAATTTTGGGTCCAAAACACTAACCTCATCACCCAGTCTACTCACTAATGCCTCTCGGTGCGCCAATTCCTGTCCAAAGCCCGGCTTCGTAAAGCCAAGCCATGAATGCTGGTTGTTTTGTGCCAGCGGCTGGATACATCCCGCATTCGGTGCAGGGAAGGAGGTTTACCCGGGCCGAGATCCCACGCACCATCTCGGCACGGAGCCATCCCATGGCTCGATCTCGGCCTGCCGGAATGCCTCACCAAAAAGTGGTCGCCATGACGACCCTTCCTATCCAGCCGCCCGCTCCGCCTAGTGGAGCACTGCCGCGGCCGTTCCAAGCGAGGCCCGGCACGCACCGAGGGCCCGATTCGGCTAAAAGTCGACCTAACCTCTAAACCGGTTACCGTCGATGCTTCACCTGGACGCTTACACCCCGCAGCCCGTTCCTTGCTCACACATCCAGCCGTTTCCATGCTCCTCGTACCTTTCCTTACACACCCAGGTACACCCATTCCACTCACAGCCTTGGTCACACACCTGACCACCGAACACTTTGGCACACATTCGTTGGTCGCACACCTCACTAACACACCTCTTCGCGCCCCCTCCTCTGTCACCTCCTCTGTGACAATCACAGGTGTGCTCTCATTCGCACACCCAACCACGTGCCTCACCACCAACTCCAGCGTGCATTCCCACTCACGCTCTACCATTCCAGGTGTGCATCCTTCCATCCCAGGTGTACATCCTCGCTCACCTGTCACAACCAACTCACTCTCCTTGTCACTCTCACTACTCTCACCTCCATTCTTGACAGCGCACTCACCCTTACTCTTGACAGCGCACTCTTTCCTCATGCACCTGTCCGTCACACACCTTTCTCGTGCACACTCTCCCGTTACACCCTCTGTAACACTTACCACACCACGCTTCCATGTGCTCCCTCGCACACGCGCTACGACCGACTGACTCTCGCCAGCACCCTCACTCCTTGGCACGCACTTTTTCCTCACACACCCCAGAGTCGGACTTTCTTGCACACCTCCTTTTTCGCACACCAGACCTTTCGCACACTTCACCCACGGCCTCTCACGAACACCCGGGTCCATCTCGACCCCCAAGCTTCTTAAATCCCCTGGCGCATCATACGCACGACCATATTGGTCACCACTTACACCGGGTCCTCTTTCTCTTCGCTTCTCCTCCATCACCTGCGAATCCCTCATCCGGTTAATGAGCACATCATCACGATCCGAACACAGACTTTGGACCAATTCTTTTACTTCCTCCTTTATCTCTTTCTTATCCTCTCTCCGTCGCTTCTTAATTTCGCTCACCCCTTCTTCCACTTCTTCTAATTTTTGCTTCACCTCCTTCATCTCTTCGTGCGCCCCTTTAAGTTCTTCCTCTAACTCCACTTTATTTTTTTCTATGTGCTCCCGCACCTCCCGCTCTTTAACCTCCATCACCTCTACCACCTTGTCCATTTTCCTCGTCAGGTCCTCATGTACCGTCTGACACTCTTTTTTAATTACCCCTACGTCCTTTTTCATCTCCTTCTGTGTCGATTTTAAACCCTCTATTACCGCTGTGTTCTTCTTTACCTGGTCCCCCAACTCCTTTTGTCCCACTGTCAGTTGTTCTACTCCCAGCGTCAACTCCTCTATACCCCCTTGCAATTTTACAGTCCCCTTTCTCACCTCCTTCTCCATGCGCTCCTTACAGTGCCTCACCTCCTCGCGCACTCCTCCGACCTCCTCACTCACTCCTCTTCTGATCTCCTCTCCCATCACTTGCATCTCCTGCCCAGATGCCACCCTCATCTGCTCCATTTCCTCCCTGTGAGCATCCAGTTTGGTTTCTACCCCCATTCTGACCCCCTCTATCTGCTGCCCCATTTGGTTAACTTCCCTTTCCGCTTGGTCCCTCATGTCCCTCAATTTGCCTTCCATACTGTTTTCTAACCCCTCTAACCCCTTTTGCATCCCTTCCATTTGATTCTCTTGAGCGGCCATTCTGTTTTCTACCCCCATTAACCCCTCCTGTATTTCCCCTAATCTATCGTCTAATTTCCCAAATTTCTTGTCTAATCCCTTAAAATTATTGTCTAATCCCTTAAAATTATTGTCTAATCCCTCACCAGTACCCCTCGCTTCATCCCTCATTACCCCCATTTGGTTTCCCAATCGCTCACTCTGAGCCCTCATTTCCCTCCCTCATTTGCTCGCTATTCTGGGCCATAAGGGCCTTCATTTGTATGAAAAAAAGGTCCAAATTTACCAGCGGCGCTACTACGGTCGCAGGCGTGGGCGCCGTGGCCATGTGCGAGGCGCTATTTCGCGCGTCTGCTACCCTCGCTGCTTCGCTCTCCTCACGTCCCTCAATTTGGTCCTGGACCGACCCTGCCTCACTCTCCTCTACCGGAACCCAGCTGTCTTGATCCGCCATAGCGCGACTTTCAAAATTCGGGTTTTTATTTTCGTAAAACAAATTCAAATTTCGCCGTTATAATTTCGAGCGGGAAACACGCTCCGGATCGAATTCTACCTCCCCAACACCAATTGTTACCCTAGTGGTACAATTGGTGTTCCAAAATTTGGGCCTAATAAATTTAGTCCCAGGTCCGAATCCGACACTCCTGACACCAATTGTTACAGACACGACTTTGATGTTATGGTGGGCCGAGCGGAATGGCCGCCGTGTCCGCACAAGTTACCCGATTATACTCGAACGTTGCCGAGTCGCGCTACGCCAGATCAATGAAGGAAAAGGACACAACGGCTGGGATTAAAATGACACGACACCAGGGATACGGTTCTCAAGACCTCCGGAGGAGGTTATATTAGGGCGGAAGGTCAGATTACAACGACAAGAGGGACAGCATAGAAAGGCAGGCACTTAGACACACTCTTATAATAGCCCCGACAGACGACAGATAAACAGGACAAAACTGACTCACACGGGGATTGATGGCAAGGAAAGCGGGTAGTCGATGGCTCAAGGTGCACTCTTGGCTCAAGGACAGAATCGACCCGGTCCGGTCCAATGATGCGGGGAGGTCGCTCTCAGCGCTGGAAGGTCGCGACTTGTCTTCTTCAGTCGGGGGCGCATCTCACGTCACGTCCGGTAAGTGGCCGCGTATATCCGGCGGGGAGTGACACGCCCTCGGCTCGTTAGCTCCGCCCCAGATGGAATCGGCCCGTTGCTTCTCATTGGGTGCGTGCGGGGGGGTTACCGGCTCCGCCCTTGACGAGGGGCTGACAAGGAGCCCCTTCGTGGTAACCCCGTCGGAGCGCATGGTCAATGGCGGCTAACCGAGCCGGTGTGAGGACGCACACTCCCCCGCGCCGCGCCGTTGTTGTTGTAGTTGTTGTTGTAGTTGTTGTTGTAGTTGTTGTTTGGGGAAGAAGGGAGGAGGTAAGGGGAGGTCCTAAACTCACTACTGGTGCCATATAATCACATTCTGGTGCAACGAAGAGTCAGAATTAATGGAAACGAGTCCTTAACTGACATAGACTAAGAATAACTAGCAAGATGTCCGAAAGTTGTCTACGTGAGATGCGGTGGACCTGGGCACGACATTTAATGGGGGAAAAAGGGGAAGGTCGGTTCTACAGAGTGTTATTTACAAGCAATGGGACTAGGGAATGGGGGATTGGGGATAGTTGGGGAGTATTGGGGAAATAGGGGAGTATTTACAAGCGGATATTGAGGCCAAGTCCCATATCCGCAACAATATATATATATATATATATATATATATATATATATATATATATACTAGCGGGGTCACCCGTGGGAATCCCACGGGCATGGATGTGTGTGACATTTCGACATATTGAGTTATATGCTGCACATTCATTTTTACAAAATGGTTACTGGCAAGTCATCAGATCCAGAAATGGTGTGAATTTAGTTATTTCACATAATATGTGACCCCTCACTCCTCTCCACCTGACACTCTCCTGTCTCCACCTGACACTCTCCTGTCTCCACCTGACACTCTCCTCTCTCCACCTAGCACTCCTCTCCTCTCCAAACCCTCACATCCCTCTCCTTTCCAATCCCTCACCTCTCCAATCCCTCACACTCCTCTCCTCTGCAATCCTTCACACGCCTCTCCAATCGCGCCTCACACTCCTCTCCAATCGCGCCTCACACTCCTCTCCAATCGCGCCTCACACTCCTCTCCAATCGTGCCTCACACTCCTCTCCAATCGTGCCTCACACTCCCCTCCAATCACTCCTCTCCAATCGTGCCTCACACTCCTCTCCAATCACGCCTCACACTCCTCTCCAATCGTGCCTCACACTCCTCTCCAATCGCGCCTCACACTCCTCTCCAATCGCGCCTCACTCGCCTCTCCAATCGGCTTTCCCCGTCTCGTTTCTCTCCTTTTTCTCCCGTCTCGTTCTTTTTCTTGCTCCAAATCGGCCCGTCGGAATCGGAAATCGGCCCGTCTCGCCCGTCGGCCCGTCGGAATCGGAAATCGGCCCGTCTTGCTTTTGTGCTTGTGCGTAAATAAATTGTGTTCATGACACCATTTCTGGTGTTGGGCTAGCGGCTAGGGTGCCGGCTTAGGATCCTGGGTTCGAATCTCGGTCGATCGCCGAATTAATGCCAGGGGGGTTGACTCAGCCTGTCATCCTTCCGAGGTCGGCTAATTGAGTACCAGTTCACTGGTAATTCCCTGTTTGTCGTTGAAGGCGGCAAAAAGGGTTGGCGTCAGGAAGGGCATCCGGCCGTAAAACATTGCTTCAAAAAGGGGACAAAAAAACAACAACTACCACGGTCCCCGAAAAGGCCAACCCCCGCTTTGCGGGGAAAAATGGCCTCTAAACGGTGGTTTTTACACCATTTCTGGATCTGATGACTTGCCAGTAACCATTTTGTAAAAATGAATGTGCAGCATCTAACTCAATATGTCGAAATGTCACACACATCCATGCCCGTGGGATTCCCACGGGTGACCCCGCAAGTTTGCATTGACGTTCGTCGATGGACTCGTTCGCCCGTCTCATTCGTTTTCTTGCTGCATCCTGTTCAAGTCTGCGTTCTTCATCGATCGTCTCATTCATTTTGGAAATAGAAGTTTCCACGCAGCGCATGAATTGTCACGATCCTCAAGAGGAATTTGTCTCGTAATCATCAAATGATAAATGGCAAGTAAATGATGTTGTGGAAAATTAAAGATTTCAAATAAACCTATTTAAAGTGTATTCGCACATAACTAATTTTAAAAAACGAAGAAATATCTCTCGCTAATTTCCTGAAACATATTTTACTTCCGGCTAATAATGTTGAATTAAATAAGAACGAAGAAATATATGTCGGCATCATTGTTGACGTTTTTGTGACGACTGTCATCAAACGAAAAAGTAATATATCTTAACGGAAAAGCAAAAGCGAATTTTAATATATATCGACACGTTGCCGTCGGTGTCATGTTGGGCGGTGTATGATACACCATGACGCGATTTTTAAAAATATATCTCTGCATTTTCCCGCGTGTGTGGAATGTTCTCAATTATTGCTGACACCGAGTCCAAAACCATCGATAAAAATGAAATCATATGGTGAGTTAGATTGGAGATAAAGGCGTGAGAGAGACTCAATGGCCTTGAAGTTGAAGTTACAGGCGTTTGAGAATTCATTTCGTTCTATAAACGGCAACTTTCATTGGATTTCCTTCCCGTTTTTTTTCAACCGAGTCGAAAACTATGTTAGCGACTGTGAAAAATGAAATGATATATCGAATTTTTAATATGTATCGACACGTTGCCGTCGGTGTCATGTTAGGCGGTGTATGATACACCATGACGCGATTTTAAAAAATATATCTGCATTTTCCCGCGTGTGTGGAATGTTCTCAATTATTGCTGACACCGACTCTAAAACCATCGATAAAAATGAAATCATATGGTGAGTTAGATTGGAGATAAAGGCGTGAGAGAGACTCAATGGCCTTGAAGTTACAGGCATTTGAGAATTCATTTCGTTCTATAAACGGCAACTTTCATCGGATTTTCTTCTCGTTTTTTTTCAACCGAGTCTAAAACTATGTTAGCGACTGTGAAAAATGAAATGATATATCGAATTTAAAATAGATATCGACACATTGCCGTCGGTGTCATGTTGGGCGGTGTATGATACACCATGACGCGATTTTAAAAAATATATCTCTGCATTTTCCCGCGTGTGTGGAATGTTTGTGGAAAATTAAAGATTTCAAATAAACCTATTTAAAGTGTATGCGCACATAACTAATAAAAAAAACGAAGAAATATCTCTCGGTAATTTCCTGAAACATATTTTACTTCCGGCTAATATGTTGAATGAAATAAAAACGAAGAAATATATGTCGGCATCATTGTTGACGTTTTTGTGACGACTATCATCAAACGAAATAGTAATATATCATAACGGAAAAGCAAAAGCGAATTTTTAATATATATCGACACATTGCCGGCGGTGTCATGTTGGGCGGTGTATGATACACCATGACGCGATTTTAAAAAATATATCTCTGCATTTTCCCGCGTGTGTGGATTGTTCTCAATTATTGCTGACACCGAGTCTAAAAGTAAAACCATCGATAAAAATGAAATCATATGGTGAGTTAGATTGGAGATAAAGGCGTGAGAGAGACTCAATGGCCTTGAAGTTACAGGCCTTTGAGAATTCATTTCGTTCTATAAACGGCAACTTTCATCGGATTTTCTTCCCGTTTTTTTTCAACCGAGTCTAAAACTATGTTAGCGACTGTGAAAAATGAAATGATTTATCGAATTTGATTTGAAATAAAACTGGGGGAGAGCAAGACACCACGGGCCTACAAAACAGGACTCAAAGCTATGCGAGTTAATAAAATGGTGGATATTTGTTTATAGCCACTCCCAGAATGGGTGGAGCTATGGGTGGAGCTACTCTGCAAACCGAGTAAGCCACACCCCGGACAGACACCCAACAGATAGACAGACAGACAGACAGAATCATCTACGGCTATTATAATATAGATATATATTGAAGGAGCTGGTCTCCAACGCGAGTTGAAAGAATTGACGCGACCAAAGATGGAAATTCGTCCGAGTAGGTTTAATAAATGTATCACACTCGGGTACTCTGAAAAGCCCGTTTATCGGGCAGCAATATATATACACATTTATGTCGGGAAGTTTGCCCGGCAAAAGCTATACCGGGCATGCCCGGGTATCAAGGGCGAGCCTTGGAAAGGCGAGTCTGGACCTGCCCGGGCGTGTTTGGCTGCGGCCTGGCAAGTCGAGGCTGGGCGTGCCCGGGCGCTCTGGACGAGCACTGGAAAGGCGATAGCGGGCATGCCCGGACGCTCTGGGCGAGCCCTGGAAAGGCGATAGCGGGCATGCCCGGACGCTCTGGGCGAGCCCTGGAAAGGCGATAGCGGGCATGCCCGGATGCTCTGGGCGAGCCCTGGAAAGGCGAGAGCGGGGATGCCCGGGAAAGACGAGACCGGGCGTGCCCGGGAGGTTCGGGCGTGCCCGGGAACAGTGAGTCCGGGCATGCCCGGGAGAGGCGCGTCTGGCCGTGTTCTGGCCGGTGCAAGGCGATTGTGTGCATCCAGCGGTAACCGCTACACACGCCCCTCCAGAATCGACCTGCACCGGCAGGGTCAATTTAAAGGGGGTCCGGATGACCCGGCCGAAGCGACCCTTGGAGGGTCGTGGGGAGGGGTCCGACGTGGTGGTGGGTGGTCGAGCGGGGGGAACTGTGGACGGGGGGCGGCCTCGCCGCGGAGGAAGGGCCAACCGTGGTGGTCGGTCGACGTCCATGTGCGCCGGTTTGAGGCGGTCCACAGAAATCCGGTCCGGCCGGCCGCCGAAGTCGACGATGAAAGACTTGTCGCCCCGTCGCAGGACCTGGAAGGGCCTGTCGTACGGCGGCCGGAGTGGCCCCCGGTGCGCGTCATGACGCACAAAGACGTACTCCGCTGTGCGAAGCACCGGGGGGACATAGGACTGGGGGCCACCGTGGCGGGACGTCGGCACGGGGGCAAATCGTCAGGCGGCCTCCTGGAGGTCCGAGCGCTAGCGAGCGGCGGACCAGGGACTGGTAGCGTCGGGCACGAATTCGCCCGGGACGCGGAGCGGCTGGCCGTAGACGAGCTCGGCGGCGGACGCCTGGAGGTCTTCCTTGGGGGCCGTGCGAAGGCCCAAAAGGACCCACGGCAGCCGGTCGGCCCAACCGTCGTCCTGAAGGCCGGCCATGAGTGCGGCCTTCATGGAGCGGTGAAACCACTTGCACAACCCATTGGCTTGGGGGTGGTAGGCCGTGGTGCGGTGCAGCGTGACCCCCAACGAACGGGCGACCGCGCCCCAAAGCTCAGATGTGAACTGTGGGCCGCGGTCGGACGAGATGTCCGCTGGTGCGCCGAAGCGCGCGACCCAGGTGGCGATGAACGCCTGCGCCACGTCGGCGGTGGTGGTGGAGGTGAGGGGCACGGCCTCCGGCCACCTGGTGGTCCTGTCCACCATGGTGAGCAGGTGGGTGAACCCCCGCGAGGGGGGCAGGGGACCCACCAGGTCCACGTGGACGTGGTCGAAACGCCGTTCAGGCATGGCGAAAGGTGCCAGCGGGGCCTGGGTGTGGCGGTGGACCTTGGCTCGCTGGCAGGCCGTGCAGGCATTGGCCCAGTCGCGGATGTTTCGTCGAAGGCCGTGCCAGACGAAACGCGCCGACACCAGCTTCTGAGAAGCTTTCCGGCCCGGGTGAGAAAGGCCGTGGATGGAGGCGAAGATGCGGCGCTGCCAGGAAACGGGCACGATGGGGTGAGGCTGGCCCTGGGAGACGTCGCAGAGCAGGTCGGTGCCCGCGAAGGGGATGTCGGCCAGGCGGAGGCCCGTGTCCGCCGTGCGCAGTGCCTGCACCGAGGCGTCGGTGGTCTGGTCGGACGCCATGAGCGCGAAGTCCACGCCGAGGTGGACAGCGTTCGTGCTGGCCCGCGAAAGGCAGTCGGCTACGGCGTTGTCTTTGCCGGCGACGTGCTGGATGTCCGTGGTGAACTCCGACACGGCGGAGAGGTGGCGCTGCTGGTGGGCCGACCACGGCTCCGTGACCTTAGCCATTGCGTAGACCAACGGCTTGTGGTCGACGAAAGCCGTGAACGGGCGGCCCTCCAGGAGGTGTCGGAAATGGGGAACGGCCAGGAATAGCCCGAGCAGCTCGCGGTGGAACGTGCTGTAGTTTAACTCGTTCGGCCGGAGTTGCCGGCTGAAAAAAGCGAGTGGCTGCCAAACCCCGTCCACCCATTGCTCATGGACGGCGCCCACCGCGTAGTTGGAGGCGTCCGTAGTGAGGGCGATGGGCGCGTTGAGCACCGGGTGAGGCAGCAGCGTTGCGTCGGCAAGGGCCCGTTTGGCGCTGGCGAAGGCCGCGTCCATGGCCGCGGACCAAACAATGTCATGCTTGGCCGGCTTGCCCCGGAGGGCCTCGTAAAGGGGCCGCATGAGCTGAGCAGCGCGGGGCACGAATCGATGATAAAAATTCACCATGCCGAGGAACTCTTGGAGGGCCTTGATGGAACGGGGACGCGGGAACGTGGTGATGGCCTCGACCTTGGTCGGCAGCGGCACGGCCCCGGTCTTGGTGATGCGGTGGCCCAAAAAGTCAATGGTCGTCGCGCCGAAGTGGCATTTGACCGGGTTGACAATTAAGCCGTGCTCGCTGAGGCGACCGAACAGTGTTCGGAGGTGGAGGAGGTGCTCGGCGTGGGACGTGCTGGCGACGAGGATGTCGTCCAGATAGACGAAAAGAAACGGCAGGTCACACAGCACGCCGTCCATCAAGCGCTGGAACGCCTGGGCCGCGTTCTTGAGGCCAAACGGCATCCGCAAAAATTCGAACAGGCCGAACGGCGTGATGACGGCCGTCTTCGGGACGTCGGCCGCCCGGACAGGTACCTGGTGGTAGCCCCGTATCAGGTCAATTTTCGAAAAGATGACCCGTCCCGCCAAACGGGCGGAAAAGTCCTGAATATGCGGGATCGGGTACCTGTCGGGGGTGGTAGCGTCATTGAGACGGCGGTAGTCGCCACACAGGCGCCATCCACCCCCCGGCTTTGGCACGATGTGCAGTGGCGAGGCCCACGCGCTATCGGAGCGCCGCACGATGCCGAGGTGCTCCAACGCGTCGAATTCGGCCTTTGCCACGGCGAGCTTGGCTGGGTCGAGGCGGCGGGCCCTGGCGTAGACCGGCGGGCCCGTAGTGGGTATGTGGTGCTCGATCCCGTGCCGCACCGCGACGGCCGGAAACGTCGGCCGCGTGAGGGCCGGGAATTCCACGAGCAGGCGAGCGAACTCGTTCGTTGCCGGGAGGGCGCACGCCAGTTCGGTCGGCGCGGAGCTGCTCATTGTGCACGCCAGGGAGCTGAAGGTCTCGGCGTGGACAAGGCGACGTCGTTTGACGTCGACCAGCAGCCCGTGCGCGCAGAGGAAGTCGGCGCCCAGCAAAGCCACGGGGACGCTGGCGGTAACAAAAGTCCATTGAAAGCGCTGGCTGCCGAATCAGAGGGTGACGACGCGTGGGCCGAAAGTGCGTATGGCCGAGCCATTAGCAGCGACCAAAGAGGGGCCGCAAACTGCGTCCAGCCTGTCCTGCTCGGAGGCGGGTATGACGCTCAGTTGGGCGCCGGTGTCGCACAGGAAGCGCCGCCCAGACGCTTTGTCCCGAATAAACAGCAAGTTGCCCGAGTGGCCGGCGCTCATGGCTGGGAATGAACGCCGGCCCGGCCGTTTCCCAACCTGCCGAAAGTGCACGGGGACCGGCACGTCCGAGCCTTGTGTCCAAACCTGGCATGGTAATAACACCACGCCCGGTCAGGTGGAGGCCCCGGCCGTCGTGTCGGAAGCGGGCGGTGCGGCGTGGCGGCCGCCAGTTGCACCGGCAGTTCGGCCTCCAACCGCGCAGGGTGCTCGGGCATCGTGGGCGTCGCCTCAGACGGCGGCGGGCTCCAGGTAACCGCGCCGATGTGCTGGCCCGCCAAGGAGATCTTATCGGCTTCCCTGGCGAGGGCGCGGGAATCCGTGATCAACGTGCCAGCCAGGGCGAGGCGTACCGGGTGAGGCAGCTGGCGAAGGAACAGCTCGCGGAACAGAAAATCCGGAGAGTGCTCACCGAGCAACGAGAGCATATAGTCCATGCGCTCGGACGGGCGCGTGTCGCCGAGCTCGGGCAGGTCAAGCAGGCGCCGTGCGCGTGCTGCCGGTGAGAGGGCGAAAGTGTCGAGGAGGAGTGTCTTCAGCGCGTCGTATTTGTCAGCAGCCGGCGGGTGCTGGAGGAGGCTCAAGGCGCGGGCCGCCGTGGCGGAACCGAGCGCCGCCACAACATGGTGGAAGTGGGTGTCGTCGGCGGTGATGCCTCGCAGGGCGAACTGAGAGTCCGCCTGAGCGAACCAAACAGCCGCGTGAGCCTCCCAGAAGGTAGGCAGTTTAAGCGTCACTGCCGTATCCATGTCAGTAGGTCACCAATGAAGGAGCTGGGCTCCAACGCGAGTTGAAAGAATTGACGCGACCAAGGATGGAAATTCGTCCGAGTAGGTTTAATAAATGTATCACACTCGGGTACTCTGAAAAGCCCGTTTATCGGGCCGCAATATATATACACATTTATGTCGGGAAGTTTGCCCGGCAAAAGCTATACCGGGCATGCCCGGGTATCAAGGGCGAGCCTTGGAAAGGCGAGTCTGGACCTGCCCGGGCGTGTTTGGCTGCGGCCTGGCAAGTCGAGGCTGGGCGTGCCCGGGCGCTCTGAACGAGCACTGGAAAGGCGATAGCGGGCATGCCCGGACGCTCTGGGCGAGCCCTGGAAAGGCGATAGCGGGCATGCCCGGACGCTCTGGGCGAGCCCTGGAAAGGCGATAGCGGGCATGCCCGGACGCTCTGGGCGAGCCCTGGAAAGGCGATAGCGGGCATGCCTGGACGCTCTGGGCGAGCCCTGGAAAGGCGATAGCGGGCATACCCGGACGCTCTGGGCAAGCCCTGGAAAGGCGAGAGCGGGCATGCCCGGGAGAGGCGCGTCTGGCCGTGTTCTGGCCGGTGCAAGGCGATTGTGTGCATCCAGCGGTAACCGCTGCAATATAATATATATATATATTGTTGCGGTTTTGAGTTTTGTATAATAAAGGTTAAATTTCCCCCTCATAGTTAGTCACACAAACAACACGTAGCCTCGCGATAGTTTATTTATTTCATAGAATGTGTGAGAATAGTCCTTTTCCTGTGTTAGTTTTGCATTGAGTAGAGTAATGAGAGTAGGTCCTTCTCATACTTCCATTGCCTTATCCCGCCTCCATTGCCTTATGCCACCTTATGCCTCTTTGTGCTGCCTTTGGCTTTTTGGCGCGAATTAACATGAGGCCGGCCTGGAGGGTCGGGTCTGGACCGAATGAGGGCGGCGAAGAAGCTGACGGTAAGCGCGAGCCGCCAATCAGGGCTCAGAGGGTGTGGCGGCAGCACTGCGTCACAGGGCGTGGTTGGAAGGTTCGAGAAGGCTCAGGGCGTGGCAGATATAAGCCGTTGCGCAAAGCCGCCAGGAGCAGTAAGTGGAGTCGAGCGTCGAGCAAGGAGTTGGCGGTGAGTTGGCATTGAGTGAGGAGTTGAAGGAGCGCGGTCAGCAGTAGAGCTTGAAAGATACGAGATCGGAGAAAGACGTGCATGAACCAAGATACACGCTCATATGAAAGTGACGCTCGGTTGAGCTTGAAGCCGAGCCGCTATAGTGCATTGAGTTACGCGAGTGATAGTGCACTGGTTGCTAAACGCGCTGTGGGACCGCCAGCCGCGCCGAGAGACGCGTACATTCCTTCCCGACTTCCTGCCTCATCATCTGCTTTTGTTCGAGAGACGCGCTGCGAGGATCCTTCCACTGCCTGCTTGCCATCATCGTGGGACGTGCTGTGACCGAGGAGAGCGGGACGGGGCCGTTCCTGGACGACCAAGTCGGCGCGTTTGGCTTGAACATCATCCTGCCTGCAATTTCCCTGTGTGAGTGTGAACGGGCCCGTGTCTGGGCTTTAAGAATAAGAGACTGCCTAAGTTCTGCTCTGTGTCTGCTTTCTACCAAATTGTACATACGTGTAAATAATAATTAAACCTGTGATCTTCCTTTGATTCTACCGCTTTTGTGATTTCCATCATTGACTAAGCGTGGTACGAGTAAAACCGCTCTAATCGGGGTCCAATATTAACGGTGACTGCACGGACCACGTGGTACACAATCTGCTCGGTGTACTCAAATTACATGTGGCTCGTGCGAGGCTTGGTTCTCCGCTTCCGTGGCGGCGCAGGTATTTATGTACGAGCGAGACTTGGTCCCGAAACCCTACCTTGCGTTTGCCCAGAAGAGGCGTTTCAAATCTCTCGGTTATGCCAGGCCCAGAAAAAACAAGGGGCTTAATCCCCCCTTGGTAAGGGTAAGAAGGGCGGCGGAAAACCGTAACAATATATATATATATATATATATATATATATATATATATATATATATTGTCACGTGACTACGCTTGGTGAACACCTTAGGGGAGCATGGAAGACCAAACGAGCTGTTACTCCGAGGCATTCAGTTCAAATGGCGGAGAATACACGTGGGGAAACAAGAGGGAGGGGGAGAAACCGGAGCGCTTACCTTCACGGATCCCACCGGCAGTCCTCAAACCTGCAAAAAATAACTCAAACGAAAACGGATTTAAAATGTACAAAAATAACAGGTTTATTCAAATAAATGCCGGTAAAAAGAAACGCACGATAAACTAAATTCCGAACTTGAGGGACCCTCCACACCAGACCCAAACATGGACAAAGGGAAATATAAAGATGTAAAAATAAAAAGTGTAATTTTAGTTGCACTTGGCTCACTCGACTGGTGCGTCTCGTCAACACTCGTCCAGGCCCCGAGCGTGCAGTCTGGACGTGGCTCTGGTGTTGGCGGGAAATCCGCTTGCCCCCTCGCTGCTAGGCCTCAGTACACCCTTGTTCACTAGGCCGCGCCCACAGGCACGAAACAGACCTTCCGCACGAATCGAACGGGCCGCGTGCAGCCCGCTCTTCCACGCTGTGCTTGACCACCCGTCCTCTGCATGGAAAACCGCAGTTCCCGAGCTGCGGCTGTGCCTCTACACGACCACCAGCAAGATGTCCCAACATGGCCGCTCGTGATGGCACCCAAATCAGAAGGGGCAAGAGTGGCAACAACTACCCTTCGCTTTTTTCTCCAGAATGACAAGGCACACGAGAGAGTGAGGAGCCAAGGACAAGGGAAGAGAAGAAGAGAATGTCTGCTAGATCGTGAAGCCAAGGAGAAGGGAAGAGAATGTCCGCTCCGAGCAAGAAGCCAAGAAGAAGCGAGAAGAAGAGAATGTCCGCTCGCAGCGAGGAGCAAAGGAGAAGAGGGGAGAATGTCCGCTCAAAGCGAGAAGCCAAGAAGAAGCGAGAGAGAATGTCTGCCAGCGTGTTTCTTTATCGTCCAGGCTCTGACGTCCTCTGGGGTGTTTTGCCAATCGGCGAGTCGCTCCCCACCAGTCCTTCTCTGCAATCAAAACCCCACACAATCATGGCTCCTAGGGGCATGGCCTCGGCCTGCCTGACCTGTGCGCTTCCCAAGTCGGGGTTGTCAGTGGTAGGGCATGATGCATGACTTCCGGTTAGCCTTTTAAGAAGTGAGTTTAAATGTGGGTGATTGTGTGGCTTGTCTATGTGTCTATGGTGTGGTGCCCAAAGGGACATAGGAAATAAATTACAGAGGTAACGACGAACAAGGGATAATTACCCATAATCCCTGAGCTAATTAACATACCCCACTCCTCATAATGGGGACGAAGATACACTTAACCCGAACACACGGTCTACCGGATCCCTACTTATAGTACATAGTACATCGAGGTGGTTCTTCTTCTTCACGACAGTCGGAACACACTAAGCTATACACTCTACCTTGCCTAAAAATCCCTACCCGCACAATCGTAACACAGCCCCCCCAATCCCTAGAACCGTAGCTCCCACAAGGCTCATTCCAGGCACTACCATCCGTCTTACCACTTACCGACTCACACTTAAATAGCCTATGAAATAAATCAGGAAGGTTGTGGGAAGTGAGCCGCAGCTACTTACCTATTCTCCTTATCGTTCTACCCCCTTAGGCAACAGTTTACATTTCAAATATTTACAAAGCTTGATTACTCGCTCCTAACTCCTGGGGCAGGAAGAAAAAGATCGAAACACACAAAACAACTACCTTAACCACAACCTTAACCAAAGAGGCAAAATTCAATAAAACATTTGTACAACCCCAGTCTAAAGACCGCCTCCCCCAGTGGATGCCACAAGACTCAACGTTACCTGCGGGGCCATCCCAATGCACCCCAAATTTCCACGGGCCCTGCCCTGGTGTTACAGGTGAGTGAAATGGCTCGGTGGATTTCGCCCACATTCATTCACACGAAATTCCATAACCATTCACACACGTTCCAAAAATCATCAAAACACAAAATCATCAAAACACGTATTTCACCCGCCTGCAAGACCATGGCATAGATGTCATTACACATGTGTGTGCGTTTCTACTAGGCAGCGGGGAGGTACCGTATAAGCAAGATGGTGGGGGAGCTTCAGGCTGTGGTGCCCGCAGTTCAAAAACAAGTCGCCCGACTTATGTCTTCCTCAATCCACCCCCTCCCCCCTTTAACTTTTGCCCCCTGACAGCCAAACAGCTCCTTAAGCTGTAGTCCCACCGGGGAGGTCTCCACACCAGGCTTCTGTGCTTCAGGCTTCCACACAGCCTCACCCGTCGCCGAGGGTCTCTCTATACCGCAGGGCGCCCAAACAGACCCCACCCCGACAGGCTCCCAATTTCCAGACACCACTGGCTGCCAGGGGCAATTACCGCAGAGAGGGCCCACAGTCACCACCCCTCCAGAGCTTGATCCGTACCTGCGGACACACCACCCTTCTCCACCCACAAATTCCACAAAAACATTTCCTCCCCCACTGCCATTCAATTCTCAACCACATTTTCAATCAAAGATGTCACAAGAAGATGATGCCATGGCCTGCTTACATGTGAAATCCCTATTCATATTTTAAACAAATCTGAGGAAGCCGACAAAAAAAATTCTGCTGCATTGAAGGTTCCCAAGAGCACAGTGGTCTCCATAATTCTTAAATGGAAGAAGTTTGGAACAACCAGGACTCTTCCTAGAGCTGGCCTGCTCGGCCAAACTGAGCAATCGGGGAGAAGGGCCTTGGTAAGAGAGGTGACCAAGAACCCGATGGTCACTCTGGCGGAGCTCCTGAGATCCTTTGTGGAGATGGGAGAAACTTCCAGAAGGACAACCATCACTGTAACACTCCATCGATCTGGGCTTTATGGCAGAGTGGCCAGACGAAAGCCTCTCCTCAGTGAAAGACACATGAAACTCCAAACTTCTTCCATTTAAGAATTATGGAGGCCACTGTGCTCTTGGGAACCGTCAATGCAGCAGAATTTTTTTGTAGGCTTCCTCCGATCTGTGCCTCGACACAATCCTGTCTCTGAGCTCTGCAGGCAGTTCCTTCGACCTCATGTCTTGGTTTTTCCTCTGATAGGCATTGTCAGCTGTCAGACCTAATATAGACAGGTGTGTGCCTTTCCAAATCATGTCCAATCAATTGAATTTACCACAGGTGGACTCCAATGAAGGTGCAGAAACATCTCAAAGATGATCAAGAGAAATGGGAGGCACCTGAACTAAATTTCAAGTGTCAAAGCAAAGGGTATGAATACTTATTTCAATGTGATATTTCAGTTTTTTCTTTTTATTAAATTTGCAAAACTTTCTAAAATCCTGTTTTCTCTTTGTCATTATGGGGTATTCAGTGCAGATTGATGAGGGAAAAATTGAATTTAAACGATTTCAGCATAAGGCTGCAACATAACAAAATGTGAAAAAGTGAAGGGGTCTGAATACTTTCTGAATGCACTGTACATATATCTATATGATATACACTACCGGTCAAAAGTTTTAGAACACCTCAATTTTTCCAGTTTTTATTGAAATTTAAGCAGTTTAATGTCTCAATGTACTCTGAAATTAAGCATAGAACAAATGAACAATTGGAGATAAAAAAGAAATCATAGAATCATTTTGTTTAACAAAATTTAATTTACATTTTTGACTCAGCAAAGTAGCCACCTTTTGCAGATATAACCGCCGAACACACTCGTGGCATTATTTCTACAATGGAAATCAAATATTGTTCGGGAAGTTCTTCCCAACACTGTTGCAGAAGTTCCCACAAATGTGTTGCACTTGCAGATTGCTTTGCTTTCACCCTTCTGTCCAGTTCATCCCAAACCAGCTCGATGGGGTTTAAGTCTGGAGACTGTGCTGGCCATTCCATGAATTGAAACCTACCACCGTCTTGTTCTTTTCCTCGAAGGTGGTTTTGACATAGCCTGGAGGTGAGTTTAGGGTCATTATCTTGCTGTAGGATGAACCCCCTGACCAACTAAGCATATACCAGAGGGTATTGCATGGCGCTGCAAAATGCTGTGGTAGCCCTTTTGGTTCAGGGTGCCAGTCACTCTGTGCCTCGCCGACTCTGGATCCAGAAAAAGAGCCCAGACCATCACGCTTACTCCTCCATGTTTGACAGTTGGTGTCACACACTGAGGAACCATCCTTTCGCCGACAACGGTGTACAAAAACCCTGCGTGATGAACCAAAGATTTCAAATTTTGATGCATCGGTCATTAAGACCTTCTTCCAGTCTTCAGTAGTCCACTGGCGGTGCTTCATGGCCCAGGCAAGCCTCTTTTTCTTATTTTGCCATCTCAGCAATGGCTTTCTTACTGCCACTCGACCTGTAAAACCTGCAGCTCGAAGTCTTCTCTTCACAGTTGAAACTGAGACTTGCTTACTTCGACCAGTGTTAAGCTGTGCTTGAAGCTGTTGTCCTGTGAGCTGCCTATCACGCAAGCTGTTGACTCTCAGAATCTTGTCTTCTGATTCTGTTGTGGCTTTGGGACTGCCAGACCTCTTCCTGTCAGAGTTTCCTCCAGTTTCTAACATACTACTTCCTGCAGTGCAATAGTGTCCAAATAATGCTTCAGAGGGTGCAATAACAGTCTGTTCCAATACTGCTTTTATACAGATGGGGGGTTTGTAAACAAGTAATCAGCAGAGGTTGGGACACCTGTAGGAATTGTTTGCATCAACTTTCAAGGCTTAATTTACTTACATTGCTGCAGAAGAGCTGTAAGTTATTAACCCATTACTTGTTCCCTGAAGAAGGCCTTTTTTACAATATAACTGTGCAATTTACATTATTTTCCCGTTTTTGCTAACCTAAACTTTTTATTTTTTTTATTTTTTTAAACTCGAGCAGTTTACTGCTTACCTTTGTACCATTTCAGGTTATTCACTGGACTTGAATTGCTTAAATTTCAATAAAAACTGGAAAATTGAGGTGTTCTAAAACTTTTGACCGGTCGTGTATGTATATATATATATATATATATATATATATATATATATATATATATATATATATATGTATATATATATATATGTATATATATGTCAAGTAGTAGATTTGTTATTGCCTAAAGTTCAGTTATAGACGTTGGGTGCTAATGTGTTATGATTTATATGATGTTTAAAAATGCTATTTTCATGAAGTTAATAAAGGGTTTTTGCTTCGTTTTAGTTTTGGATGAGGAGAGGCTCGCTGAGGTCATGCTGAACAAATTGTATACGTGTGCTTTTTTCGAGGCTGGTCGTAAAACCACGCCCACATGCGCTTGTTTTTGCGTAATGCTAGTAGAATGACATGAACCTATCGTTAACCATATATATATTTTGTTTTAATCACAGCAACGCATGACTCTGTATAAACATGCTTTGGATTACTCATGTACACAAACCCATAAAATATATGGGTTTGTTTGGCTAAGCATACACTCTCCTCTTTGTGAGTCACATTTCTGTTTTCTCGGAGCCCAGAGAAACATTTGGTCCAAATGATAAGGAAGGGCTGACTCCCCCGAATGATAACGGTGGGAGGGACTCTCGCCAGTCGCTTCGTTCTCTCGGAGATTTTCTGATAATCGTATTCGTATATAAGTGAATGAGAATCAATGCGTTTTCAGGAAGGCTTGACTTGGCATGTTCTTGCTGTAGCTTGCTGTAGATGTCTTGTCTCCTCCGGATCTGTATAAGTTGGCTTTAATAAACTGCGTCATTTTTCAGGCTATTTGTGGACTTCTTTTGCAAACGAAGAGCTGATTCTTCACAGATGGTACCAGGAGTGGGGTGTCAACAGACGCGGAGGACGGGAAACGGAGCCCGAAGGACAGGAGGAAGGCTGCTTGAGGCCGGCGCCGGCACGTTGATTTGATTAAAGGTGGGAGTTGTTTTATATCAGAGGACTATTATTCCAAATTCGTACCTTCCTCCTTCGAGCGGGTTCAGTCTCCTTGTCTTCCGCGCTGTCTGCACTCGAACAGAAATTGTAAGTAAAGGCTCATTTAGGCCTCAGAATGACGTAGCTTTGTTAAAGCCAGGATAAACAAGTAAGGATACAAGTAAGGACTTAACAGTAAGCTTAAAGTTACAGTTAGCACCAGGAGGGGAAAATGAGGTCGGACAGCCATATAGGTTGAAACCAGGTGGCCAAGATTTTTCCAGGAAGGAACAGCCCAGAGACAAGATGGGGTATGCCATTGCATGCCAGGGAACGAAGGGCTGTGGCTAAACTTAGATAGACGGCCAAAGGGACATGGCCAGGAAGGGTGAGATGCGTAGGTACCAGGTAGGTTTGACAAGAAGGTAGTGACAACTACGAGGTCAAGCCAGGAAGCTCTAGACTAAGTTCTAGACAAGAGGTCCAGATAAAAGCAGGCCAGGATCTGGTGGACAAGAGAAAATAAATAAGCTCACAGGAAATGGGCCAGGTGGCCACAGGGTGAGAAGGACAGGTTAGGTTTTGAAATATTGAAAATTGAAGCAGGAGCTGCATTGTAGGAATTTGAAGCTTCAGAGCCAAAGGAAGCAAGTTCAGGAAGCAAAGTTCAGGACAAAACAATTAAGGAGGTAGTTAAACAAGTAAATCAGCGAGTGATGCCGCTGGACCAGATACCAGACCAAGACCCCCCAACCCCCCAAGACCTGAGCTCAGTCCCGGGGCTCTAGGCAACAACCCCCACCCCCCCCAAGACCTGAGCTCAGTCCCAGGGCTCTAGGCAACACCCCAACACCCCGCCCTGCCTTCCTTTTTTCCACCTCAACCCGTCCAACCCGTCCCAAAAATCCTTTTCCTTGAATGAGAGACGTAACATGAATGAGCAAAGATTGTTTGGGAGTGGCTGGAGAAAGGCATGATTTGAGTCGATCTGAGTTTCGCGCGAAGAATGGGAGACTCACTCGTATATGAATGAGGAATGAATGTATATTGGGATGTTAATTGACGTGTGTGTCTGGCCAATGTGTTTGTCTGTGTGTCATGTGCAAAGCAGAGGGTTTCGGTGTGAAACTTTGTAAGCGATCTGCTCGACTTGGGGGAAATTCAGGCCGGGAATGTCCATTTTAACGTCTATCCGAGAGAACAGGCGAGGTCCTGAACTGAGTCCGGATTTTCATCTGTTTGGGAGTTGTTTGGGAAGCGAATTGATATAAATCGGGTCAGGAAAGCACCCGGAGTGCCCTTGTCGATCTACTGTTGATATGAAGCGGTTTCTTGGAGATGGTTGCAGAATTCGAATCAATATGTGTGTTTTACTTGAATTGAAGAGTTCATTCAATGGCAGATATTGTGTATTGTATGTGTGGGATGTATCGCTGAGGCAGCTCACCTTTGGAATTGGTGTCATATAGTGCATTTTGGGTCAGAGAGGTCAAGCGTCGGAGATCCTGTTTTTTGCGATGTTTACGAGCTAGGGATGAGTTCTGACAGCTCAATGTTCTGCAGCTCACTACATGTCAGGTCGCAGATTTGTTATGACAGCTTTTCGCACTTTGTTATGACAGCCGACTGCATGCCCCAACGTGAGGTAAAACCCCGCCGTGAACGCGAATAGAGCGGCGTGCAGGGAGTGTTGGGATTCGTGTGGAGGCACGAGGGTGCGCGCCAAGACGGGGGGCGGCGTGGCGTCGTCGCGTTGAGATGGTTGTGCCAGGTCGATCGGCGATCTCTGAATTTAAATCGGATTTTTGTCATGTGTGTTGTGAAATTTACGTCTATCCGAGAATCCTGGCAATGTTCGTTTAATTATCTGCTCAGAGTGCCGGCGATAACTCGCCCACTCTCAGAGGAGGATGTGTGCCCAAATGCATTGTGGGTCATTTCGACTTTGCTGGATGTTGGACGTTCATGTCAGACGAGCCATGTCGGAATAGTGGCCGGCTGCGACATATATGCCAGGCAAGGTCACAGGACGAATACGTCATTTAAGATGGATTTATAAGATGGATAGATGGATGGATTTATTTAAGATGGCTAAAATAAACGATTTCAAGACAGAGTAATTAATTTCCGGAGCCAAGTTCCAACAGGAAGTCTTGTTCATACAGTAAGGTACAGTGCGGAGTGGCGGCTGGAAGATGCATCGATGCATTTGTGTTGACCAATTCGAAGTTTGACCTTTTAAAGTTTAGTTGACCTTTGTTCGAGATATGCAAGGGAAAGGTCAGAGGTAATTCACTAACCTTGGAAGAACGACAGGCGGAGTCAGTCTACAGGGTGTTGCTTTAACGACAGGATATAGAACCTAAATCTGGGGAGAATATCGGGACATTATATTGTGGGGATTTGAGATGGATTTGAGTCACGTTAAATGGAGGACATTTGGGAGGATGAAGAGATGCAAGTAACGTGGATTAAATTGTGGTATCACGAGTTGGGTGCCAGAGATATTGTGGTTATTATAACTCACTGATTATAGGGGGCGCCGGGCGCACCGAGTACAGATCGGGTTGCATGATGGAGCACGCATGCATGGATTTTGGCTTTGCGAGGCTCCGGATAGAAATTGGCATTTCGATGCTGTGGATTATATTGTGCCTGCCCGGAAAGGTGATGTCCGGTGCTGGGGCTGGCGACATGCCTCTGTTATTTGTCTGTCTGTCGGTCTGATTGTAAGTCTTTGGTACTGGGAGGGCTAATTGAGTGCTCAGGCGTCATTGTTCCATGGAGGCAGGAGCTGTGAGTCACAAAATGTAAATGTAACACAGAGAGATGGACAGGACAACAATGGAGTTTATATGGACGGGTTTGGGGCAGTTTCAATCTGACGATTACAGAGTGCTTTGTTCCGTTCACGAAACATGTAAAATTCATGGAGTTGAAGTCGTTTGCAAGAAGGCAGCAGAGTCAGTACTGGGATGCAACTTCGTCCGGGGGTTTTGGTCCAGCCTGCAAGGAGTCCAGGGGCTTGTTTTAGGGCTGGGTCGCCAAAAATGGGATGCTGTGCCCATCTGGATGTAAAATTATCCATCAAGGACGGGGAATAATGTGCAGTGTGATTGGGTAAGAGGTAAAGGCCATAAAACACCAACCCCATGAGGAACGAAATAAATGGAGAGATGTTGGGATCACATGATGGTTGGGATTGAAGAACAACCTACTGGGATTTCAAACCTGTGTTTGGGTCTGGGGCAACTGGGTGATGGGCAACAGTGTATGAGTGAGTAATTATGATCTGTTTAAGTGTAAGAGGCGGTGGAGAAGAAAGGGGTGATGAAAAGTTATTTGTTTTAGTGTGAAGTAGGTTGGTTGCTTATTTGTCACAGTAAGATGAGAGTTGCGTTTTTAAGCTTGGTCTTCGAATGAATTGTTGCTTGGAATGAGTTGATTGGAGGTAATAAGGATTTGTGTTGATTTCCTGATTTGAGTTGATCTGGAAACAAAGACAGATGGGATTAATGTGTATATCAGGAACATTTTGGAAAAGAAATATGGATATATGACATTACTAAAATATAACCAAGCAATTGAGAGTTCTTGGGTTAATGGGATATAAATAAATGCATCTACAAGTTGATGGTTTATAAAAATTTAGTTCTGGATGATACTTAAACGATGAACAATGTTGGCAATATACAAAGAATGTGACTTGTTTTTTGGGGGGAAAACATGTGGTTTAAATTTGGTTGGCTAAGTTTTAAAGATGGAGATGTTTCGCAGAACTCTTATGATTATTTACATGAGTGGTGGACTATTCCATGGCGAAGCATTTTCCAGTTTATTGAAAGTTGGATAAGAGGGAGTATCCAGGAAAAGATGTTCAAGTGAACTTGGTGCTGTGAAAAGAATGTCGAGTTAATGGAAGTGTTTTGTTCGATTAATTTTGGTCAATTTGTGTTCAAATGACCATCGATGTTGGGGGCAAAGTTATGGGTGAATTTGGTGAGTGGTTGTGGGCAAACGAAGATTAATTTAGATTTATCATAGTTAAGGTCGAGGAAGTTGATTTGAAGCCAGAATTTCATTTGGATGCCAGAAAGGAGAAAGGAGATGCTGAAAGCCAGAAAGGAGATGCTGTTGTCTACTCTGAATGACAGGTGGCGGTATCCAGGGCGCTGAGGAGTTTGTTCACGTTGTAAAGTTTGTTTATTTAGTTTGTTTATTGTAGAGAAGAGTGCTTTTGGGATTCCGGAGCCAGAGTGGATAATTTGAGGGTAGTAGGTGGAGTAGAGGACATCTTTGCAGTGCTGTAGGTGGTCCTTGTGGGGCTTGGGAGTGAACTGATTTGGGTTTAATAGGCACAAGCTGGTCTAAACAGGGTGAGGAGGATGGCGTGATTGATGATGTCAAAGGAGGCGTTGAGGTGAGGAGGATGAAAATGTTGAGGTTGCCGGCATCAGAGGAGAGAAAAGGTCGCTGGTGATTTTGAGGAGAGCAGTTTCAGTACTGTGGCTGGAGCAGAATCCGGATTGGGATGTTTCATACAGGTTATTGGCAGAGTGGTGATGTTTGAGTTGAGTGGCCACAGCACGTTCCAAAACTTTTGACAGAAAGGGTAGATTGGAGATGGGTCTGAAGTTATTTAGGGTGTCAGGGTTTAGTCCAGGGTTTTTCCAGAATGGGGGTGAAGTTTCACGAGTTTTTGGGGAAATCGGTATGTGAAGCTGGATTAAGTTGGAACTGCTTGATGAGCCATGGAGATGGATTGGGTTTTGTTGTTGGTTGTCTGGGAGTTCGGTTGTTGCATTGCCAAAGGTTTCTGTGTGGTGGACACACTGGTTGGCTGTTGTCTTGTGTGACGTGGGTGGAGATGTATGTGGCTGTGTGTGGCTGCCTGGAGGGGAAGACGGCTACAGTGGTTGATATTGGTTGTGGGTTGTCCGGGGTGCTTCGATTTGCATAGGGGGTGAAGATTGGGATATTACATTATTTTGAGTAAGTATTGGCATGAGTAATTACAGAAGTAATTATGAGTTATTATGAGTAATTAGTGGTATGAGTATTAGTTATGAGTTCCAGGTGTTGAGCTAGTTATGCTAGTTATCCAGCTAGTTACGAGTAAGTGATTATTTTAGTAAAATTACATGTTTCGCTGTGTTGTGGATCTGGGGACAAGC